>NC_137044.1:20647258-21047258 GCF_032717465.1 Coenobita brevimanus
TACTTTATAAAGGCTTGAAAAAAACTAGTTCTGTCCAATATTCCGGTCACTGGTCTCCAATGGGTTAATTACATACATACATATGTCTATCTATCTATCTATCTATCTATATATATATATGTGTGTGTGTGTGTGTGTGTGTGTGTGTGTGTGTGTGTGTGTACTATCGTGGACAAAAGTATCGCTCCACCCAGCTGACAAAGAATCGTGAATTGTGTTGGTAACATTGTTGGCCCCCCTTCCTCCATCTCTCAAGTCACGCCCTGTCCTCCCTCTCCCTCCCACTTTCGTTCTCGTCTCGCGTATATAAGTCCCTCCCATAGTTTAGCCCCACCACCACAACCACGGGGCCACAAATCACACCATAACCCCCGCGCCCCTGTCTCTGTCTGTCTGTCTGTCCATCTGTCTGTCTGTCCGTCTGTCTGTCTGTCTGTCTGTCTGTCTCTCTCATCGAATGTATTATATATTTTATGCGTTTTTGCCAAAGCCTCTTCGTGAAACGAAATATCAGACCGTTAAATTAGCATTATTTTATATATTTCACGTTCACATTTGTCACTGTATTAAAACATGGTAGAAAATAAAGTTTCATGATTCGTCCGACGATGAATTTTTATTCACCAAATATTATTTTACCTAGGTCAGATTCAGTTCAGACTTAACTATACTTATGATGATGATGATGATGATGATGTATTCTCATATCTCAGTGCAGTACTAATGATCAGAGCCAGTATATTCTAACACCTGCAGTAAACCTGCATTTCACTGTTAACGCTTATATAAGGTCCAAACGGTTAATTATATATATATATATATATATATATATATATATATATATATATATATATATACGGTATAGGCTTGGTATGAACTCACGCACCACATTGCTCCTCAGCATCAACCTCCCGACCCCCCAAACCCACCTGACGGATATCTATTCCGCCATGTAAATGGGTGTTGTCTGTGGGACGGGTGGAGGGTACTAAGGCTTAAATCAAAGACATTTATTTTTTTTTTTCTAGAAATTGGGTATTGGGCAGAAAATTTCTGGGGGTTGGCAGAAAGTGGTGTACAGGTTAGGGTGGGTGGTGTTGGGTGCTGGGCCTGATGGCAATAGCCCACACCCTGTGAAGATGGGTGCTCTATGCTTTGTGGTACGGGAGAGGTAAAGGCTTTCTGCAAGATGAGCAACACCACAACAAAAATCACAGCAACAGGAAAAGTAAGCACACGTTGCTTTTATACAGTATGCAAGGCGGCTTGTGACAGGCAATAAAAACGCCGGAGGTTATAAGAGTTGTCAGTATGCAGTGTGCCGTGATGATTAAAACATTCATTACCCGCAATATTTTGTGTTTTCTAACTTCAAGACCTCCCTTGTCCTTCTCTCTCTCTCTCTCCCTCTCTCTCTCTCTCTCTCTCTCTCTCTCTCTCACTTCTTGAGTCTCTCCCCCTTTTCTGTCTCTCTCTTCCCCTCGTGTTACTTCTTCCCTAATTTTCTCTCACCGTTCCCTCCTTCCTCCATCACCCATTCCCTTTTCTCCTTTTCCTTCTCTTCCTTCCTCTCATAGTTAATTATGTCACCCTAGCACATTCTACAGGTGCTTGGCTAGGAGCAAGTTAAAGTGAAGCTGTCTCGATGTAGGAGCTGAAACATCCAATTTAACTTGATTTAGTTGTCGCTTTGGAAGTGGTGACTGGGATACCAAGTGACTTGGAAAAAAACAGTATTTGCTTGGTGTGACATACTGACATACTGATTGCCAACGGCCATGCCACGTTGAGTACACCGCTTCCCATCCGATCAGCGAAGTTAAGCAACGTTGGGTCTGGTTAGTACTTGGATGGGTGACCGCCTGGGAACACCAGATGCTGTTGGCATCCCTACGTGTCAAGTGGGGTTGGTGGAGGATTAGTGCCCCTCCCTGTAAAACAATTAACTCTAAGCCCTTGGCCACCCCATTTAGGATACATGGCGTCTGGCAATGGATGGATGGGCATACTGATTAAAAAAATACATCAGTATTTTCTATGGATAAACTTGAAAAGCTCTCAGAAGTTTTCTTTGTTATAATCCAGATAACGAGGTAAAGTCGTCCCTCTTAAAGGTGGGAACATGGGGATCAGGGCGAGCTCAAACTTAACACCATTGGGAAAACTATTTCCGAGTATTTTGCATCAATTTTCTTGACCAAAATTCTTATGGTATCTGAATGAAATATTTTAAGTCTATAAAAGTAAGGATTACGAAAATAGGCAGGAATTTTGAATAATTTAATTGTAAAACGTAAAAAAAGACACTAAAGAATAATTTTACAGGCAAACGTATGTTACAAAATCACTTGAAAATATATGTTGCTGTTTCTTACCCAATGACATATCACTTATCAGTAACCAGGTGTGAGTTTTAAAACAATATGAGTTACAAAATTAAAGAAATACAGCAGTAAACCTATTTGATGGAATCATCTTGAATCACTGGTTTTACGTCCTAATGAACAGTGTCGAATATCTTACCTGGCTTATTTTTACGTGCTCTCATTTCCCCTGACTATTATGGGGGTCGGTCAGCTTATTGTGACGGGTCTTCATTCGCTTCACCTTCTTTGATCCCCAGTAAGTACCATAAACAATAAAAATTTCATTGCCAAAATACTGTCCACAGACAGGTATGTTGATGAGACCACTGGAAAGTCTTTCATTTTTGTAATTGTCATTCAGGATAATGGCATTTGGCATCAGGGAGTGGCCCACATCAATGGGTGGCTGGGCCTCATTACCCCAAACTGAATTTTGTGGTACGGTTCTTGCACTGAAGAAAGTATCCATAACCAGAACTGATACTGTCATCATCACCGACTCTGTCGTCTTTTCCCTAAGCTTTGGATATCACAACTACCATATTACATACTTGTATCTGAAGTCATGTATAGGTACAGCCAAACTCTTGATGAGGGTATCAGAGTTCGTGTCATAAGAATTCCATCACATTTTGGCCATCACATGGGCGATCGAACAGAAAGGTCAGTAAATTTAAACTTTGGTTTGTCAATTGGAAGAATCTGAGGAAAGTTATTAACACATACAAAACAGCAAAATGAGCACAAATGCCCCTATTCATCACTCAGCGATGCAGGAAGAGCACTTCACTGATCAATTAATTATCAAACTAGCAGGGCACTCAGTATAGCGCATCTCTCCAATAAGGGCAACGTAATTTCCAAACCACTCTTCATAATGGATTAAGTTTTCTTATCACTGATTAGGGTTTCGCAGAAAGTTATTTCCGGATCCAGAATCTGTACTACGATCAGGATCAGTCCCAAAAGTTAACCGATTTTTCCATAGGACAAAGGCCATCTGCCCACCAATTTGGTCCAGGTCTCTCTTTTAGTTCTTGGGTAATCCTGCTAACAGACAAACAGACAGGGATGATAACATACTCTCCTTGTCGAAGAGAATGTAGTCAGCAGACTCTTTGAAGTCAGTACTGCCAGGCTTAGATCACGTTATATAGCTCTTGAAAGAGACAGAACGTATCAGTGTAGTTACCAAATTACCTTAGCCAACAAAATGACCCTCACACATTGTTATTTTAAGAAGTGATGCGTGTAAAGATACAAGAGTTCAGAGAGTCCTTTATCATGAAAGCTGTGGATATGTGTCAGAATTATATGCACACGAATGTTTCATCATACGTTTCGTTGAAGTATCTAAAGTGCATATTGCAAATAAAGTGCCATCAGGCAGTCGCCTGTTAAAACTTTGGGCCAATCTTTACATGTCAGCAGTTGCCATGTATCTAGGAAATATTTCGTTTACAATATTTCCTGCTGGAAATTAGCTATCTATAATTCTTTGAAGGTCTAGATTTCGTGTGCATTATGTAGTGTACTTCTGTAAGTTTCAATTTTCTTTACAGGGTGGTTTAGGACCATATGATAGGGCTGTTAAAATCTCTCTCTCTCTCTCTCTCTCTCCAGTATGTTTTTCCTCACTCTCTTTACTTCTCTCTTTATTCCTACACTCTCTTTGTCTTTCAGTCTCACTCCTCTGACGTCAACTTTTTCCATCTCACGTTTCTCCCTCCTACCTTACTCTGCTCTTCTTCCTTCTTTCATTTGTCTTTCCCCTACTTTCTCCCATTTTATCGTCTCAGTTTCCTTCCTTCCTATTTCTTCCCTTTCATCCTATTTCCATTCTATATTTGTCCTCTCATTATTCCCTTTCTCTCCTCCCATCTCTATAATATTTTCTTCTTTCTAATTCTCCCCTCCCCCTGCTCTGTCTGTCTGTGTCTGTCTGTCTGTCTGTCTGTCTGTCTCTCTCTGTTTCTCTCTCTCTCTCTGCACACACACACACACACACACACACACACACACACACACATATATATATATATATATATATATATATATATATATATATATATATATATATATATTTATATATATGTATGTATACTCTATCTTATTATACCTTTCCTCTCCATTCTCCACATTTTTCTACTTTTACTTCTCTCTCTCTCTCTCTCTCTCTCCCTTCCACCTTGTTTCTCTTCTCTCCTCTCTCTGTTCTCTCTCTTCTCTACATCTCTCCTCTTGTCTGCCGCTGTTCCTCTTCTCTCCTCCCTTTCTGTTCTTCTTCTTTGCCTTTAAATCTTTCTCTTCTTTCCTCCAGTCAAAACTCCTTTCCATTCTAATGTGTCTTCTTTCTTCCTTGCTTGTCTCCCCTCCTTCCTTCATCATCATCTCCTCTCTTTCCTTTGTTATTTTTTCTCCTTCCCTTCCTCTGTTATTCCCTCCTTTCCTTCCTCCGTTATTCCCTCCTTCCCATCCGACGTTATTTCCTTCTTCCTTTCCTCCGTTATTCCCTTCTTCCCTCCCTCCGTTATTCCCTCCTTCCCTCCCTCTTTAATTCCCTCCTTGCCTCCCTCTTTAATTCCCTCCTTTCCTTCCTCCGTTATTCCCTCCTTTCCTTCCTCCGTTATTCCCTCCTTCCGTCCCTCCTTTATTCCCTCCTTTCCTTCCTCCGTTATTCCCTCCTTCCCTACCTCCGTTATTCCCTCGTTTCCTTCCTCCGTTATTCCCTCCTTCCCTTCCTCCGTTATTCCCTCCTTCCCTTCCTCCTTTATTCCCTCGTTTCCTTCCTCCGTTATTCCCTCCTTCCCTTCCTCCGTTATTCCCTCCTTCCCTCCCTCCTTTATTCCCTCGTTTCCTTCCTCCGTTATTCCCTCCTTTCCTTCCTCCGTTATTCCCTCCTTCCCTCCCTCCTTTATTCCCTCCTTTCCTTCCTCCGTTATTCCCTCCCTCCCTTCCTCCGTTATTCCCTCCTTTCCTTCCTCCGTTATTCCCTCCTTTCCTTCCTCCGTTATTCCCTCCTTTCCTTCCTCCGTTATTCCCTCCTTTCCTTCCTCCGTTATTCCCTCCTTCCCTTCCTCCGTTATTCCCTCCTTCCCTTCCTCCGTCGTTCTCTCGCTCTCCCTCCTCAATCATTCTGTTCTCGTTCATCCATCATTCCTTCCTCTATCACACTCCTCTTTCCCTCTTCCATCATTCTCTTTTCTCCTTCCTATATATTTCTCTTCTGTCCTATCTTCCCTGCTGTCTCATTCTCTCCCTGTCTCTCATTTTCTCCATATTTCTAGCTTCTTTCTTTTCCCCTCGCACTTTTTCCCCTCCTCGCCACCTTCGCTTCGGATTCCCTCCTTTCCAATTTTCCTTCTTCTCTTCCTCTCTCCTACGCATGTCTCCCCCCCCCCCTCTCTCTCTCTCCGCTCCATTGCTCCCTCCACCCCGTCGCCTTCACTCAATGCTGCTTCATTATGTACCAAATGTCTCCTTTTTCCTTTCTCAACCCCTCCACACTTTCTCTAGCTCCTTCTCTCTTTCTTTTCATACTTCCTATCTTTCTCTTTCCATCCCTCCCTTCTTTCTTTCCACCTCTCTTTCTATCCTGCATTTCTTTCTCTCTACCCCTCGTTTCCTTCTCTCTCCAACCCTCCTTTCTTTGTCTCCATCTTCCTTTCATTCTCTCCAGCTCTCCTTCCACCCCTCCCCTCCTCTCTTTCGACCTCTTATTTCTCTGTTTTTTCTTTCTTTCTACGCCTTCTTTCTCCTCATATTTTTCTCTCCGTCGTTCTTCGCTTTCTCTCCACCTCTTCTCTCTTTCTCTCCACCTCTTCTCTCTTTCTCTCCACCATATCTCTCTTTCCAACTCTCTTTCCAACATTCCTATATTACACTCCTTCCTTCTTTCTCTTCACCGCTTCTCACTTTCCACCTCCTCTGTCTTTTCCCCGCTCCCTCACCCTTTTATCCTCTCTAGTCTTTCTCTCCTGCACAGTTTTTCCATCCTGTCTTTCCTCTTCTTCGAGGTGCGGCCGGTGGTGCATGGGCTGGCATTTCCAACTGGCTGCTGAAAGAACCCGAGTTTGATTTTCAGGCCAGTTAGACTCCGGCACAGTCAATTGACTCAGATGAAAAACTTTATGATCAAACTGCGAAACTTGTTCTCAAAAGAACAGCGTAATTTTTGGTGACTCTAATCTACCAGTAGCAAAGTGGGTGAACTACTAACTTTTTTTTTTTTTTTTTTTTTAATGTGTCCGACTCTGGGCATAGGCCTCACAGCTTGCTATCA
This sequence comes from Coenobita brevimanus, assembly GCF_032717465.1. Taxonomy (NCBI): domain Eukaryota; kingdom Metazoa; phylum Arthropoda; class Malacostraca; order Decapoda; family Coenobitidae; genus Coenobita; species Coenobita brevimanus. Next base: position 20,653,907 of record NC_137044.1, read on the forward strand.
AGGCCCAGCAGTCCTCCTACATACCATACACCTCTACATGTCACCACTTCGGCGCTAACACCCACCGTCCATATTGAATACATGCTAGGGCTGTCTCATACAGGACTGGTGCATTGGTATTAGCGGGGGTATTTTTACGACATGTCGGCGGGTCTTCTGGTAGATCAGTAAAGCCTGATTTATTGAAATTCAAATCCTTAAACTGTTCCCTGCCCCAGCCGGGATTTGAACTTGGGCCCGTTAGGACCGCACGCCACCTCTCTACCGGTTGAGCCACCGCCTCACTCAGGACATGAACTTTATGCAATTCATCAAGAAAGCGCGCTTTGTCAACACTTAGAACACCCAACGACAGGAAACAATATCCTAGACATCATCTTAACTACAAACTATAACCTAATTAATAACGTCGAAATCAGACCTGAATTTAGTTCCAGCGATCATCGAATTATACAGTTTAACATTACTATTGAAAAAGTGAACGAAGCAGAGAGCAAAGAAAAAGTCCCAGACTATCGTAGAGCAGATTTCACCACTCAGAGCACTACTTGCAACTACGGATTGAAATCAAATGTCTGAAACCGATGACATAAACCAAACAAGGGAAATATTCACCAAAAAATTTAATGAAGCAGTAAAGTCATGTGTACCACTACGTAACAGGCGTCCAACTGGTAATAGTAAACCAAAGTGGTGGTCCAGTGAAATTAAAAGTAGCTTAATATCCAAAAAACATGCTTACCATAGATATAAAACTACCCAAAATAATGATGATAAATTAGAGTATGATCATCTACACCGCGTATCGAAGACATCAGACAAAGCAAAAGAGCACAGGAGATCCACACTGCTGATACGTGGAAATCAAATCCTAAAGAATTTTACAGTTAAATAAAAAGGAAGAAGTTATGACTACATTAATAGGCCCTCTAGAAATGAACAATGGCAAACACAGAAAATGAGGTTGAAATGGTGAACCTTCTTAACGATTAGTTTGCATCTGTTTTTTCAGTACAAAACACCACCAGAAGCCTACTGTCACCCACAAACCAAGCAAACAGCACCGTCCTCAGTAACTATAGGCTATCCACAGTAGCGATATCCTTTCAGGCATAAGTTGTACAAACATAAACAAAACCCTCAATGATAAAATATCACCGGGAATTCTCAAAGAGGCAAAAAATGAGTTATTGCTGCCACTCTTTATATTATTCAATAAATCAATAAATGCTGGGAAAGTCCCATGGAAATGGAAACTAGCATATGTAACACCACTTTTCAAAAAAGGAAATTACAGACCAGGTAATTACAGACCAATTAGCGTAACATCAGTAGTGTGCAAATTAATGGAAACAATCATAAGAGATAAAATGGTCAATTATTTAGAAGAAAATAATATAATTAAAGACTCGCAGCTTGGATTCAGACATCGACTTTCATGCTGAAGTAACTTACTGAACTTCTTCCATGATGTTTACAGATCATATGACGACTCAAGAGCAGTAGATAAAATTTACCCTGACCTTTACAAGCATTTGACACTGTTCCTCACAAGCATCTTGTAAGCAAAGTAGAAGCCCATAAATAAAAGGAAATACGCAGAAATGGTTACAAGACTGGCTTTCAGACCGAAAACAGTGAGTTGTGATAAACGGAATGGAATCCATATGGCGTAATATGATTAGTGGCATTCCCTAGGGCTAAGTGCTTGGACCGATACTTTTTATTATGTACGTAAACGACATAGATGAGGGTTTAAAATGTAAAATATCTAAATTTGCAGACGATACTAATATAACCAATCAAGCAGTGGCAGAGGTTACAAAATGACCTTTATACTTTGAATACTTTGGCAAGCTGGGCAGAGAAATGGCTGCTGAAAGAACCCGAGTTTGATTCTCAGGCCAGTTGGACTTTTGGACAGTGGTTCTTCTTCCCCTCTGCCTGTTCTGTGAGCCCGACAGCACAGTTGGGGACGTGGATGTAACACTAACTTGTGTGGCTCGTTTTCTACGGGAATATTGCAACAACAAAAATAATTCTGCTTTAATGCCCCTCCTGCCACCCACAGGCTTTAATCCTCAGCCTTCTCCTTCTTCTCTCCCTCACCTCCTCCATTCCCTCCCCCCCTTTCCTTCCTTGCCTCCCTCCCTTTTTCCTTCCTTCACTCTTCCTCATCTTCCTTCCTTCCCTGGTTCCAACCTTCTTCCTTCTTTCTTTTGCTCTCTTATAACCTCCTTCCTTCCCTCTCTTGCCATCTTCATTCCTTTGCCCTTATCCCGAAGTCGGGACGATACAGCCAATGTATCTCAACCAAGTGGCTTAGGCTGTCTGGTAGAGATTGTATGTAGGGTGAGAAGTGCTTGCAAGTGTAACTGTAGTGTTGGAGTGGCTTTGGATGCTTGTGTAATCTGTGAACCAAGTGTAATCGGCCCGTGCAAGCCGATTGGGTGTAAGCATACTTTACAGTAAGCGACACTGGTTCAACCACAGCACCCCTTGTGTCCGCTAATGCAGTACGTGGCCGGGTGAACACTCCCAAAGTTTATTACCCTGGGGGGTGTGAACCCTTGTTCACCCGTGTACGAAACGCACACTCTACCACTGTGCCACAGAGGCTCCACTATATATATATATATATATATATATATATATATATATATATATATATATATATATATATATGATATTGTGTGTACATGTGTGTATGTATGTATGTTAGGATGGTCCAAAATACAAATAACAGGATATCATGACAAACCCAGTTTGCTTCTGTTCCTTTTTATTATTCAAACGAACTTGCAAAAATTCAATTATGTAGCTTACTATTAAAGGTTTCAATAGTTTTAATTTTTTGTTACCATTACATTATTGCACTACGCCATAGACGACATGAACACTGAACGTAAAAACGGAAGTTTTTGTCACTATTGTTACAATAAGCTGTAAGCACATGCTCAGAAAAGTCACATCACCACAGTAAACCCTATTATTTTTCAATGGAGGTGCTGTTCAGTGAAAGCCTCCTTCAATCATCACGAAATATGCTGATGCTGCCTCACGATGGTCAGGATGTACTGTTTCTGTCTCTCGTCCTTCATGAGGGTTGAGCTGAATTGCTCTTTAGCTGATAAAGATCTTCATCTTCTGTGGCTGGAATCCAATGGGCCCAATCTACGAATTTCCATTGATTCTGGAAATGCACAAAAAAATTCAATGTTTGGTCCCGATGCTGGCCTGTGTGCCTCCTTGGAAACGTCATGATGTTGACACGTGCCCCTCAGCAACATTCGATTCAGACCTTACCGTTTCTTCACACATGTATCCTCAGAGAGGCCAATGTTTGAATCAGTAGTGTCAGATACTCTTTCCCTGATGTTCTCTTCAAAGCCATGCTTTTGAAGGAGGCTCAGATAGCCATCTGCTTGAGCAGTCCCAGTGCTACTCGTAACTTTTGGGACACCAAGCAGGATTTCTGTCTCTTCGCCTGTCAACAGGACAATGGCATGCTCAGGTTTCTCAGTTTGGGTTATGCCAGGCAGCAGCTTCATGTACCAGTGTAAGAGAAGAGGCACTGTTGGGGGTATATAGTGTTTTTTGGCTTCAGCTGCTGTCATTTCACGATTCGATGGCGACGGATAGAGCTTCTGGAGAATGTTAGATCTTTCAAGTTTTGACCAGTTGCTTTTGCTAAGGCTCCCATCGCAAACATCGCTGTCCTGCCTAACATATTATCTCGATCCAATGTTGAAGTCACCACAGGAGAAAGAAAAGGGTGGGCAGTCTACTTGACCGTCTTTGGCGTACTTGATGTTCAACGAAGCTTGGGGATAAACTCCAGATCTCCATCATCTTCTATTTCCGATGATGAAGGAGAAGAGAAGGAATCAGTCTTCGATGAATCGAGTGTGTGAGCCATAGCTTCCTTGTCTCTATCAGATTTTCTTTTCCTTCTGCTCTGTCTCCATTTGCCTGCGTTTCATCTCACAGGATTTCTGGAGCAGCTGGTCGACTCCTGCCATTGTTGATTGCATGTGAGCTTCCTGCTGACTGATTAAGAAAGCCCAGGCTTCCTCGTTTGTGATCTGCATCCAGGCATATCGCTTGGAGATGTCAAACAATTCTTCAGGGTCTCCAAAAAAGATGTTTTCCTTCATTCGACATGACTCTGAGTCCTTCAGTCAATTTTTCTTCAGCTTTTCATACTGCTTCACTTGTCCCAGAAGCTTCTTGCAGAAGCAGACGGTCGAGGTCAGAACATTGGCTGAATCCCAGAAACAAAGAACAGTGTCAGTCACTGCAGATGCAATGTCAGACTAGGTTTTCTTCAGGATTACGTGGTGGTAAAAGAAATGCTTGAGCACTTGACCCATTAATGGTAGTTGACAACCAGTGATTGTCTCGTCAGGATGGCTGATCAACCAGACAGAAGCTCTGCTTCATGTAGTGGCTGTAGCCATATCACCTGCAAACAGAAACTCAACTTGAAATAGAGGTAAGCATGCAAGTAGGCTGCACAAAACACACACACACACACGCACACACACACACACACACACACACACACACACACACACACACACACACACACACACACACACACACACACAGATCAGAAGACCCCTTATTATTAGATCTCATATTCATTAGACATGAAAATGAAATTGACAGTATAATCTATCACCCCCACTTAGCAAAAGCGACATACAGTATTCAATTACAATTTCAGGATAGCATGCAATACAGTTGAAGATAATGAAAATTACAAAACGAGGTTAAACTACGAAAAGGGCAACAATATGACCTATAGAAGTACTTTAGGGATATAGATTGGGAAATAGAGCTAAAAAGACAAGATATAACAGTTATATATGAAAAATTCTGTGAATTTTATGAAACATGAGTCCAGAAGCATGTCCCACAGCACAAAGAAATGGAAATAAGGATAAGGAAATGGTTTAATACATACCGTAGAAATGCAAGAGAGAAAAGAGATTTGCTGTGGATCAGATACAGACGACATAATAGTGATAGAGCATATAACTACAAACAAGCAGGAAATGATTATACAAGGATAAGGAGAGAAGCTGAAAAGCAGTTTGAGGAAGACATTATACTGTAAATAAAAGTACTGATCAACCGAAGTTCTTTTACAGCTACATACGAATAAAAGTCAAAGATAAAATACAGTTCATCATGGTTGAGGGGAAAATCCATGTCAGTGAAGAAGATATTTGCTAAGTACTACGTAAAAAATTCCAATCAGTTTTTGCAGAAGAAAATAGATATGAGAGAGATGAAAACGAACAAGCATACCCACATATATTAACAAATATTCGTACCGGTATATCAAAACAAGAAGTCTAGGAAAAGAAGAGAAAATTAGACACAGGTAAAGCTAATGGTCCTGACGAGATTTCGTATTGGGTATTACAAGAATGTGCAGAAGAGCTAAGCAGTCCATTACACTTAATATTCAGAAAATCCCTTAGACAAGGTAAGTTACCAAACATTTGGAAGAAGGCAAACATTGTGCCCCCATTCCAGAAAGGAAATATACATAATCCAATTAACTACCGACCAGTATCATTGACTAGCGTCGTAAGCAAGATTTTAGAAAAGCTGATACAAAGAATTTGGGTAAATCACCTGGAAAAACACAGTATGATAACAGAAAGACAAATTGGTTTTAGAAAGGGAGAATTATGTGTTACTAACCTATTAAGCTATTATGACAGAGTTGCAGAAATACCACAGAAAAGAGATGGCTGGGCAGACAGCATATATCTGGATTTCAAGATGCCTTTGACGGAATACTACACCAAAGACTTTTGTGGAAACTGTACCATCAAGGGGGAATCCAAGGTACTCTATACAGTTGGATGCAAGATTTTCTCAGTAAAAGGAAAATGAGGACAGTTAAGGAAAATTACTGATCATGGAGTGAAGCGACTAGCAGAGTTTCGCAGGGCTCATTGCTGGCACCATTTATGTTTTTAGTATATATAAATGACACAGACAGTAACACTGGAAATGAAAGCTATCTAAATATGTTTGCTGATGATGCAAAAATACAAAAGAAAATTTCAAACAGACTCTTGCATAGAGCTACATGAGGAATTAAATGAGCTTCATCAATGGAGCAATAGATGGCAAATGGAATTCTGTGTGGACACATGTCATGTAATAAAATTTGATAAAAGTGAAAAAAGACCAGACTGGGACTATAGGTTAAAAAGTTAACCCTACACACAACAGAAAAGGAAAAAGATTTAGGAGTGATTATCAATAACGGACTATCATCGGCTGACCACATAAAAGAAAAAGTAGGGAACACATACACACTGCTTGCTATTATGAGGGTAGCATTCACATATATAAATGAAGACATGCCGAGAAAGATAATATCATTCATCAGACCAACACTAGGGCATACATCAATGGTCTGGAATCCACATCTCAAAAAATACATATAAGATTGAAAAGGTACAAAGGGCCGCTGCAAGATGGGCACCCAGCTTAAGGGATCTAAGCTATGAAGAAAAACTCGAAAAATTAAACCTACCAACATTACAGGAGAGAAGGTAAAGAGGAAACATGATTATGTTGCATAAATGCATCACAGGAAAAGAGAAAATAGACGTAAATGAGTATATAACCTATGGGGAAGGAACATCGAGGACACTACAAAAAAACTGTACAAAAGAGAGGTGATAAAGAAGTAAGGAAATTCAGTTTCCTATCTATCTATCTATATACCTAGGCTGCTTCCACCAAAGAAAGGGAGGTAGTCGAGACACAACGACACACTCCCCATTTACTTATCCATGGAGACACATTCATACGCATCTTAGCCCCAAAGGGGAGAAGGGACAGATCCTCACCGCACCACACCGCACAAGGGTCAACTGTGCAGTGCAATCAGTGACATCTGCAGCAGGGCCCGACAGCAGAGCTGGTTTACCTCTGCCACACCAGAGTAGACCCATCCCGTTACCCGCACCTAACCTGACTAGCTGATCAGACCAAATGCGGGAGAATATCCCCTCAGGGCTGCGTCATCATTTTCATTCACAATTTCTCTCCATTTATTTCTGTCACGCACAGCCACTCTTCCATGCTCAACAGACATCCCTCTCGCATCCAGCGCTCTCTTCACACTGTCCATCCATCCTATTCGTGGTCTTCCTCTCAGCCTTACACCTCTCACATCATATCTAGTTATCTGTTTCACCAATCGCTCATTATCCATTCTCTCCATATGTCCAAACCATCGCAACACCCTCTGCTCAACTCTACCAGCCATCTCCCGAGCAACTCCAGTTCTCCTTCGCACTTCATCATTTCGCACTCGATCCACACATGTCACTCCACACATACTCCTCAGACACCTCATCTCCATTACATTCAAACTTTTCCTCTCTGCTACACCCATATTCCATGTTTCAGCCCCATATAACGCAGTCGGTACCACAACACCCTCATACAGCCTTCTCTTTACGTCCATTCTAAGCGAACGACATCTAAACACTTTTTTCATTCCTCCCAGCACCTTACCTACTTCATCCATTCTAAACTTCACTTGTGCATCTATTCTTCCATCCACAGCAACATGTGACCCTAAATATTTAAAACACTCTACCTCCTCAAGCAACTCACCATTCAGAACCATATTCATCCTCCTACCATCTACCAACCTCGTACGCTTCATCACTTTACTCTTATTCTCATTTACTTTCAATTTCCTCCTATCACACACCCTTCCAAACTCCTCTACCAACTGTTTCAATCTCTCTTCTGAATCAGCCACGAGTGCAGTATCATCTGCAAACAGCAGCTGCTTCAGTTTCCGAAATAGGAAAATTGATCAGTGGAAAGCAATACCAAATGAAACAGCGTGTGCCAAAACTATTCATAAATTTAAAGATATGTATGATGAAAATGATTCAAAACACGGTACAGTACGAGCTTGACTCATTTCTATAAAGATATAATTAGGTAAGAACAAGTCGGCAAGAACACACACACACACACACACACACACACACACACACATTTTGTCCTCATGAGTGAACAGCGCATTATGCACAACTGCACATTACATGACCAGCCAACTGCGTGGCGAGGCCGCATGTACGATGTAGATGATAAGCTGCTAGGTGCCGTTAAGAGTTCTTATGATGGTAGTGAAGCGTGTATAAGGATAAATGGGCAACTAAGTGAATGGTTCACGATTGGTGTGGGCGTGCGACAAGGTTGTGTGATGTTCCCATAGATGTTCAATATACTATACTGTATACATGGATAGGGTGATGCGAGAAGTGAAAACATGAGTATTGGAGAGAGGGATGGCGTTGGTAATGAATGGTGACGGATGGAGTATCTCAAATTTGTTGTAAGCTGATGATGCAGTGAGCGTCGTGCCTTGAGAGTAAACGTAGAAAAGAGTATAGTGATGGTTAATGAGAGAGAAGATGACTCCCAGAGTGATACCACAGTGAATGGAGACTGGAATTAGTTAGAGAGTTCAAATACCGTGATAGAAAAGAGAGGAAAATATGCAAAAGAAGTGGAAAGTAGGGTGACACAAGGAAGGAAAGTAGCTGGTGCTATGAAGGCCTTGTTAAGAAACTGGGGCTTGAGTGTTGTAGCTGCACGAGGCTTACATGAAGAAATGTTAATGCCAACTTTAACATATTGTTACGTCCCCGTCCCACACTGCCACAGGCACCAACAGCAGTAGTACAGTACAGGAAGGACGTTGCCCAGTGAGTTGTTCTTCCTATTGTCAGCTTTAAGTGTACAGTACACAAGATCAGCTGACGCGAAAATAAACACTGGCACCTTAAAGCCCATTGTCTTTATTTTCCAAGTAATTCCACTTAATGCTTTTCAACTTCACTGTTCTCACAAGCACTGGAGCTATACACACTTTACTAACGGCTATTACACTTAATGCTTAACAACATTTCACTGTTAGTACGTTTAATGCTTACCAACACTTCACTTATTACACAAGTACCGAAAATAATCTTCACTGACAATAATTACACTTAATACACTTCACTGTCTTCTTAAGTTCCAATGATATACAAATTTCAATAACTCGTCACTGTTTGCCACTGTTTTTACAAGTATATACCGAAAGTATACAATCTTCACTGACACTGCACTACAGCAAACTGACTGCTCTTCACATAGACTAACTTGACACCCAACTAAACTTGTAATAATCTCTACCCCAGATTATAATAATAAGCTTGCATTACTCTCGAAACGTCTGCATTTTACGAGTATACTCTCGACGGGCAACAGTTGCCAACTCAGACACACGTTTACTCTCAAGGCACGATGCTCACTGCATCATCAGCTTACAACAAATTTGAGATACTCCATCCGTCACCATTCATTAACAACGCCATCCCTCTCTCCAATACTCATGTGTTCACTTCTCGCATCACCCTATCCATGTATACAGTACAGTATATTGAACATCTATGGGAACATCACACAACCTTGTCGCACGCCCACACCGATCGTGAACCATTCACTTAGTTGCCCATTTATCCTTATTCATGCTTCACTACCATCATAAGAACTCCTAACGGCACCTAGCAGCTTATCATCTACACCGTACATGCGGCCTCGCCACGCAGTTGGCTGGTCATGTAATGTGCAGTTGTGCATAATGCGCTGTTCACTCATGAGGACAAAATGTGTGTGTGTGTGTGTGTGTGTGTGTGTGTTCTTGCCGACTTGTTCTTACCTAATTATATCTTTACAGAAATGAGTCAAGCTCGTACTGTCCCGTGTTTTGAATCATTTTCATCATACATATCTTTAAATTTATGAATAGTTTTGGCACACGCTGTTTCATTTGGTATTGCTTTCCACTGATCAATTTTCCTATTTCGGAAACTGAAGCAGCTGCTGTTTGCAGATGATACTGCACTGGTGGCTGATTCAGAAGAGAGATTGAAACAGTCGGCAGAGGAGTTTGGAAGGGTGTGTGATAGGAGAAAATTGAAAGTAAATGAGAATAAGAGTAAAGTGATGAAGCGTACGAGGTTGGTAGATGGTAGGAGGATGAATATGGTTCTGAATGGTGAGTTGCTTGAGGAGGTAGAGTGTTTTAAATATTTAGGGTCACATGTTGCTGTGGATGGAAGAATAGATGCAGAAGTGAAGTTTAGAATGAATGAGGTAGGTAAGGTGCTGGGAGGAATGAAAAAAGTGTTTAGATGTCGTTCGCTTAGAATGGATGTAAAGAGAAGGCTGTATGAGGGTGTTGTGGTACCGACTGCGTTATATGGGGCTGAAACATGGAATATGGGTGTAGCAGAGGGGAAAAGTTTGAATGTAGTCATACCCCTCCCTCCCACTAATATAATATATGATCTGAATGTGAAATCCCTTGTGTATGACATCAGGTGTTCAAGTGGCACATGATATGCGAAGGCTGCTGGGGATCAGTCCTCTGTGGTGTGTTGTAAGTGGAACAGTTGACCTTGGGATCGGGATTTCTAGCAGACGTCCAGAATTTGATACTCTGAATAAAGGAAAAAAAAAAAATCTGGGGCATAGATAATCTATCCAGTACTCAAATAACCTCTCAGAACCAGTCGACGTCTCAGATAACTTCTCCACGGTACCCTCTGAGGCACAAATAACTTCTCCGGGGGACTGATAACCATTGCATATCTCTAATTACCTTTCTCGGCTACACATAGCCTCACTGATAACTTTTCTGGGGGCATGGACAACGTTTACAGGCCATAGATAACCTTTGTAGGGCACAGATGACCTCTGCAAGGTATATACGTTGCAGAGGTTATCTGTCCTTTCTTCAGGTCACAAATGATCTCTCCGTGGCACAGATCACTTCTCCGTGGCGCAGATCACTTCTCCGTGGCACAGATTACCTCTTCGTGGCACAGATTACCTCTCCGTGGCACAGATCACTTCTCCGTGGCACACATCACCTCTCCGTGGCACAGATCATCTCTCCGTGGCACAGATCACTTCTCCGAGGCACAGAGCACCTCTCCGAGGTACAGAGCACCTCTCCGTGGCACAGACCACTTTCCGTAACCTTTCCAGAGCACAAATAACCTCTCTAGGGCACAGATTACTTCTCATGGATATAAATAACCTCTCCGGGGTCAAGTGAACCTCTGTAGAGCACAAGCTTTCCAGTGAAATCAGGACACACGAGGTTACGGCCACTGTAAACCTGCCAACTTAACCCCCCATACGACCCGACCCTAAACCTGATTATCTGAGGAGGGGACCTTTCCTCACCCCTCTACCCGCACACACACTACACCCCACCTCCTGCAACCACGACCGGCACTCGTATGTAGGGCAGTAGTTTGCATGCCTGTCTATCTGTCTGTCTGTCTCTCTCGCTGACGTCGTGGTATAATGCCGTCTCTTTCACACCGTTCTACCCCACCGGCCAAAGGTTTTAGTCAGCTAAGGCGTGACTGGAGCAGCGGTGGTCCGATCCGTAGCATATTTTTTTCTTGATCCGTGTGCCTTGAGCCGACGGTTGGGACCCAAGTCGTGGCACACATATACGGTATATAGGTGGCATGCTCATTCAAATGCTTGTATATTACTTCCGCACCCTGTCGGTTCTACCTACTGAATACACACACACACACACACACACACACACACACACACACACACACACACACACACACACACAACTGTTACAGCACTTCCACTTTCACTTGCAGTGTTTTTCCTGCAGACACCCCTTCGCCATTCATACTTCTCCAGGATGAGGAGAGGGTCTGGTTCTGATGTGTTTTAATATGGACTAATGCAGACACAGATGCAGACAAGCAAACACCCCTCGAAATGCAGGGGTAAGTTACTCATGAATTCTCCGCTTTCCTCAAATCTCTGTCGTCTTCCAGTTCACAGTAAGCCATATTTTTAAAGGATGAATTCGCTCTGGCAAGGGAAGATTGGTAGTACCTCATCTTTGGCGATTTTTCTTCTTTGCGTATTACACATTAATGTACCTTTGTGTGCTGTATTACACAGAAAAATATATTTTTAAAACTGTTATTGTTACATGGGTAACATACGCGGAGGTATTTAGATGTAATGGGCAGTGGCCTGCAGTCCTGCCGGACCCAAGTTCGAAGCCCCGCTGGGAGAGGGAACAGTTTAAGAATTTGAATCTCATTAAAGCAGACTTTTCTGATCTACCAGATGACCCGCCGACATGTCGTAAAAATACCCCCGCTAATACCAATACACAAGTCCTGTATAGGGGCGTAACCCTTGTTGTTGTGCACCTCCAAACACACTTCATCCATCCCTGTCCGTCTTTTGTTAGTTCTGTTCATTCCTCCACTCCCAGTACCTAACCTTTGTAAATGCAATTGACTCCTTCAGCATTAATTCCTTATTACTCTGATGATTATTATTAATACCGGTCCGACAGCTAAGCTCAGTTTATAATTCCCTTATCCCTGTTCATCCAGCAGTACGGTTGGAAACTTGGGTGTAATGGGCTGTAGCCGATCCAGTTCTAGGGGATAACTGGGACAAGCTGATTGTTTCCTTAATGATTTGTGTACTAGATAGGCATAAAACCTAGGCCTTCTATTATTGTTGTTGTTGTTGTTTTTTTATTGTTATTATTATTATTATTATTATTATTATTGTTGTTGTTGTTGTTGTTGTTGTTGTTATTATTATTATTATTATTATTATTATTATTATTATTATCATCATCATTATTATTATTATTATTTCAACTAAACATCAAGTCATGATGTATTTCCCTGGTATGCGATACACAGTACTCGCACTTTATAAAATTTGGTAATTGCTTCTCCCATTTTGTACACTGAAACACCTTTTCCTTTAGTTATGGGGGTCGTATTTTCACTGGCTTTGTAGATTTCGTAACACTTGTTATGCGATATATATATATAGATAGATAGATAAATATATACATATATATATATATATATATATATATATATATATATATATGTATATATACAGGGTGTCCCTGGAGGTAAGTCAAAAACTTTGAGAAATGACAGATGAGGGAATTCTAAGCAAAAAATGTTATATGAACATGTGTCCAAATCTCAACCGTTACGGAGCTACAGTTACTGATGACCTTATGGGCGAAAATGGTCTCCAGATAATTCACCCATAAGGTCATCATTAATTGTAGCTCCGTAACGGTTGAGATTTGAACACACGTTCATATAACATTTTTTCCTTAGAATTCGCCCCTCTATCATTTCCCAAAGTTTTTGACTTAACTCTCGGGACACCCTGCATATATGATATGTCCGACTCTGAGCTTAGGCTTCACAGCCTGCTCCCAAGGCCCAGTAGTCCTCCTACATTCCATACACCTCTACATGCCACCACTTCGGAGCTTACACCCACTGTCCATGTTGAATACATGCTAGGGCTGTCAACACCCACTGTCCATAATGGATACATGCTAGGGCTCTCTCTCTTTTGACCTGGCATCGTCGACGTAATGGCCCTATTCCATAGGCTTTATAAAGTACAACTTTTTATGAATTGTTTGACCTGTGAAGCGGAGCCATGAATTTCGAAGACTGGATGAATCGTGGATTGTAACCATTCTCACTGGGCACCGTGCAGATAAGTCTACTTTGTGTTCTTTCCTGTTCCTGTTTTAGAATCCCTCTCACCCACTGTGAGTGGGAAAAAAGGTTGAGATAATGATAATGATGATGTATATCAAATGCTATACTTGTAAATAACTAAATTATCAGCGAATCTTCCGTTGCCTACAAGTAATTTCGGTCAATGCGATGGCCGAAAAAATATAATCAGCAGTATTATTCACACGTTATAAATGGATTGCTGCCTTAATGCATATTTGAGGTGCTCGTGATGTAAGTTGTTTTTATTTTGTTACTTCTATCATATAATTATCTGTTTACATATTTTATTTATCAGGTCACTTCGTGGACATCTATTATATAATCTTGTTACGATAAGATAATATAGCCTAATTTAGCTGTCAAGAGATGTACAGAGTCAGATGGTGTTTGGTGCTGGTTATCCCCTTCAGTATGACATGTCTCCTCGCCGAATGAAATCTTCCAGCGATAGAGTGAATGAAAATTATAACAACGTGAAGCCCATTTCACTGGGAACTCTGTTTTATTGCCCGTCAGCTTTCACACTTTCTTCTTGCTGTATCTGGAACTTTTCTCATCCTTGCATTATCAGAAAAGAGGGTTAGGATGATAAACAGATAATCACATTATTGATCGCGCTGAGCTTGTTTAAAAAAAAAACTAGGAAACGCACAAGTGATCTGAAGGAGCCTATGCAGATCCGACGTGACAAGTAAAGGAACGCCGTAAAACCGTAAATACTTTGAATCCACCTGTGCTGTGCCAGTGATCTAATCCAAGCCTATCAGATGACAGTCAGGCAGTCCACCACTGTATCATGGACAGGTAAGGTTGGTACAATGGTACGCTGACTGTCATCTGATAGTCTCGGATTCGATCCCCGGCGCAAATTGAATGCTTTAAATGTACTTGCTTTACTTGTGGCGCTACAGATTTCTTTCATCATCAAGGGGATGTGTCCATTATTTATTACTGTTGGATAATCTTAGTCCACATTTCAAAGGGATTTTATGTATAAAGTCCCCCCCCCATCTCCAAATACTACTTTTAATTAAGTAGAGCTTCTTGATTCCCAGGCTCCTACTGTATGTCATACTCCGTTAAATATGGCTGTCTGTGGTTAATAGGACCAAATTCTAGAGCTGTTCCACTAAGCGGGGGTAATGGTGATAGTGTCAACTCGTAGCTCCTCAGTCACTCTCAGCTGAATAATATCGTGTGAAGTTAGTTGGAATAGAAGACAATGGTTGTCCCTGTCATGAGAGGGTTAAGAGGTCCACGATATCTCAGACCTCCATATCTCCTTGATAGAACACTCTAGAGCACCAGTTGCTCTATAGGACCAATAGTTGCCTTCAAAGGAGGAAGTGCCGTATCTGCTGCCATTACCGGTCAGCCCAACAACCGATTCCTTGCCATCTCGTAACAGAGCTACCGGTCATTAACGCTTCTTTCATCTCTCGTTCTCGCATAATCATTATGTGACTAAGGACAAAGAACATCGCATATTCATCCCACCGTACCCTGCGACTGAGAATAAGCAGAGGGAAAAATGCCAGCGGCAGTCGGATGCAAACGGTTTTATAGGACTCCCCTCCCCCCCTTTTTTTCTAGCTGAGTAGTGCTACCTTCCTCTTCCTTAGCCTTTATCATTCTTTTTCTGTCTGTCCTCCTCTTCCTATTACTCCCATCTTTCCTGTCACTTCTTATTGCTTTTCTTTCCTTCACAGGTGGCTTTACATTGAGTGACAAGCCAAATGGTTTCCTGTAAGCCAAAAAACCATTTACAACGCTGGGTGGTTACCATATAACCAACCCATTCGTGCTCCCTACGTGTCAACAAGTGGGTTGGTGGAGGGTTAGTGCCCCTCCCCGTAAAACAGGTAACTCAAAGTCAAGTAGCCACCCCTTACGGGATTATGGCGTCTGGCAATAGATAGATAGATAGCTATTACGCCAGCGTATCACGTTTGCTCTGTGAATACAATGTATGGGTTTGATCTGCAATTACTTGACACCCGCGCATTCAACAAAACATGAAAGAAAATCACAAGACCTGTGATATGGTATACAAATAAAAGCATGCGTCTGAAGGGCTATCAGTGTAGCCGACAAGCGTTCACTTCAAATAATATTTGGCTTTGTAAATGGAACCTCCAGAGATCATCTTTTATATTTCACATACTTAGAATATCCAACTTATCCTCTTAAACATACAGCAATATTTAAAATAAACTCGCCATTCTCTAGAATAAGCGGAAAGTCTGGAAACTGGTAACTTCATATGATTGGTTATCGCATGTACCCCCAAGACAAAGAAATTGTTTGAATGTCGGCTGGTTCAAAGCTGCCCCTCAGTTGTATGAGATATTTAGTAGCTGTTGGCCTAAATTCAAGTGAGATCTCTGCTCCTGGCGACATAAGAAAATGTGGATTAAGCCGTACCACACAAAAGAAAGCGAAAAAACAGCGGGGATGATGTGGTAATATTTCAGTATTATTCTGTAATTTTTTCAGTGCTGCTGAAGCTTGGTGCGGCTGAGATTGCAAAAGTGGTTGTGAGAATCTGTTGTGGTCGTGAAGCTTTGCGATGTCGTCAATCAAGAAACAGTTGAGATATCACCAAGTGTATCCGCATTACGCCCAACTGTCCTGTCAGCTTGAATATTTCCAGACGATCGGTTCCACTGTAGGGCTACCACATGTGAAGTCAAAATTAGGACGCTTTACATAGGAGTGTGGGGGAAGTGTGAAATGATCCAGCTTATACTAACTTACTTATATTGTACTGATTTGTAGCAGGCTGTGCAATACATGTCGTGTTTGTATCTGAATTAAGTGTTGTGGTTTCAGTCATTGGCTTGATCATTCAATTTTTACTCTGATGGAGTCATAGTGACCCACGACAAAAACCGAACTACGCAGCAAGGCATAACGGTCAAGGAAAGGACCAGAACACAAGTTAATCTCTCTCTCTCTCTCTCTCTCTCAAGACGGAGGTTAACAGTGTGTGTGGTGTTCTATGCACCCACAGAACCTCCGCTTATCCAAGGCGCACATACATACACGTAGGTCCGTACTCTAGGTGACATTGGAAGCTTCGTAACACCTATTCCTTCGCGATTTCTTTTGCATATTACACCGTAACCTTTATATTTAAGTGTGATTTGCAGAATAAATCGATAAGGAAGAAGTGCAGCTAAATTTCTAAAGCTACCAAAGATAACACCCATTGTTCACCTCTGGCTGCACCAGCAGCAAGTTGACTGTGTTTTGATAATGGAAAAATAAGAAAGAGTATAGATAATCCATGATAGAGCAGCGTAGATGTAGGAGTTGGTCACGTTAACCTCGAGGTAAAGGGTATATGGCATCAGGAAACTCACCATTAATTGGACTGAAAAAGAATTAAGCTGTACGATCGCCCAAATAAGTGATGACTCGCTTTCTTTAAGTTTCGGACAAACTCCCTGTGTGTGGCAACGTTCACTTGAATGAGAGTTAGGAGACAGAAACAATCATTGCCTTCCCTGCAAACATTATTTATGGTGTAAAAAACTAATCTTGCGAATATATTAGTCAAATTTAGCGTTGATTTCTTTTCAGGCCAATAACAATAATGAAGTAAAAAGCGATTCTGGGACGTTTCCACTCGTCGTCACAATCAGTGAGTAATAATATGGAGAGGCTATTTTCGCTGGGCGTGTGATTTTAGCGGCCATATTGAAACACCGACACTTAAATTCGAATACTTCATTTCCACTAAGCAGTGATTATTAATAAAGAGACACTTCTTGCTTATAATACAAAAACATATATGGATTATGATTTTCTGCCTAGTTCAACGAATTATATCGGGTACATTTAGCCAGTGAGTAGTAAACGCCATAGGCTGCTGCAGTGCAGAACTTATACCCTTTAATGGCACTATCCATGTCTTGAAACCGATTGTCTAGATTGATAAAGTCCGGAAGAAACATGGAAATATCTACAAGAGAGTGTGAACAGAACAGAAGAGGACATGCAGAGAAAGACTAAAGATGAATAGGCCCGTTTTAGTGACCTCATTCATGCGGGGATACTGGGGAAGAATCTTCCCGCCCAACCCAGGGGGCAATAATCTTATAGAATTAGCAACAAGATATATTTCTTACTTGTGAAATGTAATGCCATCTCTCAGATGAATTCCTGTACCCATTTTTGCATCCAGAAGCTGCACAGCTGATCATGGCACTAAATATTACGGAATCATCGGCTGCTTTCAAAAACCCAACGAATACCTCAGTTCAAAAACAGCGGTCATCAGGCGAGGTGTAACATGGCTACACTACACCAGCACCACCCTGGCTGCGGCTACATCAGTTACGCTGTGTTAGCCATGATTGTTTTGTTTGTTTAAGATTTCCCCTTCGTTTAAGTGGAAGGGGCCGGGCCATATGTTAGCCCAGTCTAGCCATGAGAACGGCTATCCGTATTATAGAGCTCAGTGGTCACATTTCATGCCAGCAGTGTTACCAATGTAGCAATTTTCCTGCTAAATTTAAAGGCTTTAAAAGCAATCTAGCTGGTAAAAATTTAAATATTTTCTGTGTATCTGGCATTCTTTTTAAAGTCCTGTCTAGCATTGTTTTCCTCAATTTCTCTCAGTCTGGCGGATTTTTACTACTTCCGAGACCAATCTAGCGAATTTCTATGGTTTTCCTTTGGCAACAACCCGGAAGGCAGGGTTGCCATTCGTACGACAATTATCGTACATGTACGTTAAACTGCCTCTGGTAGGATGATGTACATACCTTTTCTTATTATCGTACATTTTGTACGATAATTCTGTTTTATGGCATAAGAGTTTTAATTTTCACAAATGATAATAAAAAAAAGCCATTTCATCAAGACTAAATCTTTTCCATAGATAGTATGTTATCTGTAAAATGAAAAGCCGTAATTTTCCTTAGTGCACATAGGATAATTGTGTTTATGAGATAGCTAGGTTTGTCATACTTTTACTGAACGAAATGTACAGGCACATTTCGAGTCACATTGACGGTTGACTGTTACAGTTTGAGATTCGTCAGTCGTCACCGTGAAGTACTATACGGTATAAAGGAAATGTTTATTTTGATAAGAAAGAATTGCCTAAAAGTATTTTGTGTAATAAGTCATTTGTAAATAGTGCAGAGGAATTATTATATTTACTAAATTTTGATGAATTTAATATACTTTTCTAAACTGAATATTGTTATATAAACCTCCCTTTAATGATGCCTGCTGAATACACTATTTACGTTAGCCATTACATATATCGAAACTTTTATGAATTTCCTTTTTTTTTTTCTTTTTTACTACACGAGACTAATGCTGTTTATATAAATTTAAACCACCACTGGAGACATGTTGTGTTGGTAAGAACTCCATCATTTATCATCATATTACTGTAGAACGTAGTGTGTAGTAGTAGTAGAAAAAAATACGATAATTTTCACAGGCATCCGATATATTATTACGATAATTTGGGTGGAAAAACGATAATTTTGAAACAGTACGTAACGATCAAAAAATCTGGCAACCCTGCCGGAAGCAATACGATAATTATCGTATGCTACGATAATATTGCCTCTGGTACATGTACGATACCATTTTCTATTATCGTACTTTTTGTACGATAATTTTGGGTTGAAAGCTTACAGTAAATTTTGTGGCATGCATAGCTAATCATGCACAGATGTTCCACAGTTGGACAGATGAAGATATTAAGGGCTAATGTGATGTCATCACTGAAACTATTTTTTTTATGGTCTTACTGAATTATTACCTGCAAGAGTAAGCACATTTCTATGAATTATCTAAGTTCTATGGACTGCATTTTGTTGCTAGACTGATTTTCTAGATTGGCACTAAGGCTATTTCTTTTCCTTGAAGTATTATTCTCTTAATAAATGATATGATTATACTATCGTAATATTATCATTATGAGATTTTCATGGTATGCTCTAATTCTAATACAAAATAAAGTGATAAATGTACACCTGAGTATACGTCAGTACCTTACAAAACGACATTTCTTATGTAGATAATTGTAATGGGTAAGTTTTCAGTAAATAACCAAGGCATCGGCGACCGTTTTAAAACAGACTACATCAGATTCTTAAATACTATCTTAAAAAACAATGATGTACGATAATTCCAACGAAAAATAGATAATTTTGAGGGGCCTGTACGATAATTCCCATGTAAAAGTGTGGCAACACTGGCCTGAAGGCCTTACGTTAGTCGGTCGGTGTCATGTCATGGGAGTGGGTGGATGTCTCGGTCTTTGTCACGATCCCCCCTCCCCCCCTCTTTTTATACAATCCTTGTTGTTTGAAGTTCTCTTCGTTGTCGCACTCTTGCTGTTGACTGTCATCCTCTCCCTGTTTAGTTCTTTCATAAAACTGCTCCACGTACTTTACTACATTTTGGATTTTCATTGTGTGAATAAATTGGCCAATTTCCCCCCAGTAATTGCATTGGTTTCACTAACTGAATACCGGCAGATTAATTTGCTTGATAGCAACACAGTAGGTTAGTTGTTCTTTGGCACATGCAGTAATTGGTCTGTCTTGGTCTGGTGTTGTGATCGGAGCGGCTCCATTTAGCATATTTTCTATGTTCTACCTCTCTGTATCGCTTACCTATCAGTTAACTGTCCTCCTCGATGTTAAGTTGCCGGGATATCTGTCTTGCTGCAATATTTGCTAACTAAAGGGTAAAAATCTGCTTGCATTAACAGGCTATAAGCATAATGTTGACGATCCATCTTGCTACAGCACTCACGGGTTCTCCCGCGTAAAGAATATCCCGCATAGATAATTAAATGTGGATAATATATTTTTAGATGTTTATTTTTCTGAGTTGATGGCGTTCGTGATTTCGACATTACCATTATCTGTGTGACTTATGTAATGGGACATTTTTCCTTCAGTGTTGTTGATTCAGGATGTAAAATAAGTATTATGAGAGTTTCTTCGCATTTTAACCCTGAAACCGTTGAGCGATAGGCTGTGCGTTTCACGTTCTTTCGTACTGCTAAGCCTCAACTTTTGTATATTGTGGTTTCCTCTTCCGTAAGGCGAGATGTACACGGTAAAAATGCTTATATATTGCTTTTTGGTGTTGTACACCTAGACTGCTCTTTCCGGTGTGCAGTATAGGAAATATAACTATGCCGCGGCAGTTGCCAGATACCACTTTCTGAACGAAAGGTACTGGGAATCGGGTCATCATTTCTTTGGGCATTTGTACACGGAAATACAGAAAACATACAATACAAAATATAGTACATAATAAATGTGGAAAGAGGCTAGTTAAATAATGTTTATTGTGAAACTGAACTCTCCCCTACTCCCTAAAACAACGAAAAATTGGAATCATAATTGTAAATCCTTCAAATTCTCTAAATATCCGTGGGCCTTCACTCTCTCGAGGTTTACCAAGGAAAAATAATTATATGACTCCTCTTACCCAATCTACTTCCAAGAAATTAGGTGTACTAAGCCGGTTCCGTGCATACTT
Source organism: Coenobita brevimanus (assembly GCF_032717465.1). Classification (NCBI taxonomy): domain Eukaryota; kingdom Metazoa; phylum Arthropoda; class Malacostraca; order Decapoda; family Coenobitidae; genus Coenobita; species Coenobita brevimanus. The sequence goes on from NC_137044.1 coordinate 20,675,116, forward strand.
TACCACTACACAATTGTTTGTACAAGGGACTTATTCACCTCTGTTTGGAGTAAGCCTTGGATGGCCTTAGATGTATGGGGGGGGGGGCTTCCCAAATGCATCTCTTCTAAAGGTGGAATCAAAGGCTTATTGTCTCATCAACTTCCCTCCTGTTACTCTCTCTCTCTCTCTCTCTCTCTCTCTCTCTCTCTCTCTCTCTCTCTCTCTCTCTCTTCATTATTATTATTATTATTATAATTATATTACTTGCTGGTGAGTCTCTTGAGTGTGTGGAAGAGTTTTGTTATTTGGGAGACGTGTTATGTGCTGGAGATGAGGCTGGAGCTAGCTCTGTGGCCAGGGTGAGAAATGGTTGGAAGAAGTTCAGGGAGCTGTTGCCTCTCCTGACATTGAGAGGACTCTCTACGTACTAAGGGGTCTTTGTATGCAGCATGTGTTAGGAGTGCAATGCCGTATGGTAGTGAGGCCTGGGCAGTAAAGGAGGAGGATATTCGCAGGTTCAGACGTACAGAAATGACAGTGATTAGGTGGATGTGCAGTGCGTCCCTGCGGGCAAGGTCTGGGGGAGCTGGGTTTACAATGAAAGAGTTGAAAGGTGGGATGGGACTGGAGTGTATTGATGTTGTGATGAGGAGAGGTAGATTGAGATGGTTTGGGCATGTGGAGAGGATGGGGGATGATAAGTGGGTGCAGAAGGTGAGAGGTGTTAATATTGGGGGTGGGATTATGAGGGGTAGACCGAGAAAGGCGTGGGACGAGGTCATTAAGTGTGACCTCAGGATTAAGAGACTGAACAGGGAGGCTGCACTAGATCGTGCAGCATGGAGAGCCGCCATTAGGTGACCAAGGCCGACGCATGCAAGCACGCTGGAGCCTTCAAAAACGAAAACGATTCTTCTTCTTCTTCTTTTTCTTCTTCTTCTTATTACTATTATTATTATTATTATTATTATTATTATTGTTTTCCATGATTATTATTATTATTACTATTAACATCAATAATAATGATAATAATAACTAATAATAATAATAATAATAATAATAATAACACATTATCATTGTTGTTATTATTATTATTATTATTACACTTGTCATTGTTACCATAATTATCATTACTGACATCCCCCCCAAAAAAAAAAAAAAAAAAAAAGACAATTGTCCTCATGTGTAGCCACAGTTACCCAGTTTTCCTTCTTTTCGTCCCCTTTCCTTCCCCCCTCCCATAGGTAGGCCTAAGTGTACTGTATAATACCTAGGGAAAGAGCTCAAGTAGAAATACCTAGTGTCTGAAGAAGCCCTAACCAGGGCAAAACGTTCACACCTGTAAGTGGTGCTTTGACTGAACATCTCTCTTTTGGCAGCACTTTTTCCATCTTTATCTCTTTACTGTCGCTACTTTTTATTTTCTCCGGACGAGATCCATATTTGAATTAGTAAATGAGTACTCGGTACTTGTTCGCGTCTCTACTACTTTTCTGGATCAAGAGAACTTGGTGGGGATTCACTTCCACTCATAAATAAATCGTTTAAACTTTTTGCTTGCATCCATTCTCCATTACGGCGGATGCATGGCACCCGTCTGGCAACCCACTCACCCTGGTTCTGTCCAACTCTCAAATGCAAGAGGTAACTGACACTGTCAGTTACCTCTTGCATTTGGATAGATAGATAGATAGATAGATAACTTACAACTGTCGTCAGGTTTAGATATCTCAGTCTGGATAAGCTATTTTATTCAGATGGGGTAAAAGCACCAGCAGTCAAAGAGCGAAAAATAACCTGAACAGAGCTCCATCAAGAAAACAGAAACCTCTCTCGCTCTCTCTCTCTCTCTCCCTCCTAAAAGTTGGCATAAAAGTGGGGGTTTGCCTGAATGGCTTCAAATCTGTTTTACGTACTTGGCAACTGACGTACTGATTTCCTGGTTTATTGTGTTATATTTTTCCTTATTCATTAATGACATTATTTTTAGGTTTACATGCATACCTGGGTTTTGGTATACTAGTTTAATAAGTTTGCTAACAGATGGTCAGCTTACTGGTTTCTGTCATGCTGGTCTACTGGTGTGATTTCTTACCTCATAAACAGTGTTCTTTTAGTTTTGTGGTCTCTCTCACAGTGTCGACTCTCACTGTTTATCAGTATCCTGGGACAAGGTTACACCCTTGCCTGCATATCACTTCAATGGATTTGTTACTAGTATGACCAAAGAGCAGTGCATCGCGATTGAGGGTCGTTACTGAGCACGGACAAGAAATATCTGGACACTGGCACAAACTGCAGTGTTTTATAACGTGCAGAAAAACGTAACGAAAGGTTGAAAGTTTGCAGTGCCAGATGAGTTAAGTTGACTATGAGATCTGCTTGGTTTCACATCAATGAAACAGTAGTGGAGTGATACGAGAATGACTGGCACCTGACAAGCTGTAAACAACTCGAAGAAGAACCGATTTACTACTAATACACCGAGTAACTAACCTGCTGATTAACTTTTGTGTCCAATAGCTCTTTGAGACGCGATTGTTTTTAAATATTAACAAAAGTGATTGACGCCAGAAAAATTCTTCAACCCTTCTTTTTGAGGGGCCTTTCCTTAAAAAGCTAAATTAATCAGTAGGGTCGTATTGCTGTGAAATGGATGGTCAGGGTAAGTTAAACCCTTTGACTTGTGATTATGTGTGCCGTACAGCGACAGCCTGAGTGAAATACAAGTGTCCGTAGCAGTGAGAGTATAACTGGATTGTCAGTTGAGTGATGTGAGAATCAGTGACGTGTTTTTTATCTGATGTGTGGATTAATTGAGGTGCGGGTTGGCTTACGTAACGGTTCACTGTTTTACCTTACTGCTTGACATGTTTCTGTGCTACGTCAGAAGTGAAGAATCAGATTAGGAGTGTATGTGTGTGTGTGTGTGTGTGTGTGTGTGAGAGAGAGAGAGAGAGAGAGAGAGAGAGAGAGAGAGAGAGAGAGACCCCTCACAGGATGCTGTGTCGGACAACTGATTTATGGAACAATTTACCGGGTGTGCCTGAGTATTCGTATAGGGGAGTGTTTGATGATCGTGTTCCTGACTGGCGCGTGTCGAATGGTTGGTTCCTGAATGGTGCGTGCCTGATTGTTTGGGTCCTGGTTGCTGGTGCCTGATAGGTTGGTTCCTGAATGGTGCGTGCCTGATTGTTGATTCCTGATTGTTTCGTTCCTGATTCCCAAGGTGCCTGATTGTCGAGTGCCAGATCGGTGAGTGCCTGGCGCCAACCCTCCACCACCCCTACACCCCCAGCCCCATCCCAATAGCTAGTCGACCTCCAGAAGCTTTTAAGAGGAACCGTTCGCTTTATTTAGGGTACGGGAACTTGGCCCTCTCTCTCTCTCTCTCTCTCTCTCTCTCTCCTCATTTATACTCTCCGCTGCACACCTCCAAACATACTCTTTAACTTATTAAATTTCGGTACATTTTCCTCTCTCTCTCTCTCTCTCTCTCTCTCTCTCTCTCTGTCCTCATTTATACTCTCAGCTGCACACTTCCGAACATACTCTTTAACCTCTTTAACATCGGTACATTTTTCTGTACCTCCTTACCTCTGTGCTCAGTTTGTTTCTCTCTCTCTCTCTCTCTCTCTCTCTCTCTCTCTCTCTCTCTCCTTGTGTCCACCTATGAGTATTTTATGCCTGTATGCATATCTTTTCATATTCAGTTGTGTGTGTGTGTGTGTGTGTGTGTGTGTGTGTGTGTGTCTGTCTGTCTCTGTCTGTTACATTACTTAACTTTTATGCCCCCAGTGACTAGCAAACTATCCCGTTCTTTACGCGCGCGCGCACACACACACGCACAGAGAGACAGAGAGGGAGAGAGAGAGAGAGAGAGAGTGAGTTAAAGTTTATGCCCGCTAGTAAACAAGGTGTGTGTGTGTGTGTGTGTGTGTGTGTGTGTGTGTGTTCCTCGTCACTATGTGGATGATCTTTGTCACACCCCATCTGCCTGACGGACCATCACCTTTCACCATGAAACTGACAGTGCTCTCAGTCACCTGCAAATAGTAAAACGAAATGTAACTCACAGAGAAGTAATCTGCAGTCAGTCGTACAGTAAGAATTCTGAGTTCTGATCAAATGAAGGGAGAATCAGACCCAGCCCACTTGAAAATTAGTGGTCGACTTGGCAGTATCTCAATAGACTTTGACAACTTACATTTTATATAAAGCAATTACTAACCTCAACACTATATTCACTGTTAATAATTTATTTTCACCTGTGGTGTTCCGATCGAAAGGATCTAGATTCTAACTCACTTGATTCCTACTGATAATTTTAGCAAGATATGTTTAGGTTTTATTTGTCATTACACGGCTGGGATTCAGAAGTAATGAGGAGAGATATTAGCCTTACTGAACATTACTGATTAGGCTGTAATGCCTCCCTAGAATCCATATAGTTTCCAGAGTGTGACGAAGTTATTGGCCCCAACTATGAAGAACATTTCTTGGGTTTATAATAAGAGGTAGCAACTGGTGGATGAGTTAGCACGTTCAGCTAGCAAAGTGAAGAACCTAATTTCGATTCTCAGACCCGTCATAGTCATGGACAAATGGACTTAACAAAAACTGATTGTTTGCCTGAATTTTTTTTCGTGCTATCGATAGACATTAATTTTTAGCTTTCTGATATATTTTACATAATAAAATATTCATGAAATATAATCTTGTGTTGGTATAACCACCATAAAGTGTGCGCCACGCAAGATGAGCCGAACTATCCCATCCCACCGTGCCCTCCCTGTCGGGGCTAACGGTGTCTCATTGGACTGTATACGACACGTTTGTTGTGTAATCTGGCCAGGTGAGTGCGTGGCCTTAAACTGCAGCGCTAAGTAGGCAGGCTGGGTGGTAACACTGATGAGCTTACAGTGGCACGATGACTGGTGCTGTGGTGATGTGCTGCTGTTTGATGTGGTGCTGTGTTTTGCGTTACACTGCCCGTGTGATGCAGTGGCTTGTGGCTTCATGTGGTGCAGTGGTGTGGTGTGGTGTGGTGCAGTGTTGTATGGCGTGAAATAATGTGCTGTGTAATGCGGTGATGGGTGGAGTGATGAAGTTGTTTGCGGTGTGGTGCAGTGTTCTGTGGTTTGGTGTGGTGCAGTAGCGTATGGTAAGGTGCTGTATCACATGGTGTGACGCAATGATGTGTGGTGTGATGTGGTGAAGTGTGTTGTGCTGTGGTTTGCTGTGGTGCAGAGGTGTGTGTCATTTGTTTTGGCGTGGTGCAGTGAGCTGTGGTGTTGTACGGTGAAGTGAGGTGTGGTATTCCGTAGTGAAGTGGTGTGTGGTGTAGCCTTGGAGCAATGGTGTCTCGTGGGGAACAGTGGTGAGTGGTGTGGTACGGGGCAGTGGTGTCCTGTGTGTAACAGTGTTGTATGGTGTGGTGTGGTGCGGATGCAGTGGTGTTTAGTGTGGTATGATGCAGTGGTGTTTAGTGTGGTATGATGCAGTGGTGTGTGGTGTGGTTGTGTTCCAGTGGTGTCTGGGGTGGAACAATGGTGTGCTGTATAGTGTGGTGTGGAGCAGTACTATGTACTGCAGTATGGTGCAATGATGTGTAGTGTGGTATGGTGCAATGGTTGTGGTGTGCTTGTGGAGCAGTGGTGTCTGGTGTGGAATAGTGTTTTTTTATGTGGTTTGGTGCAGTGGTGTGGTGTGGTGCAGTGATGTGTGGTGTGGTGTGTAGTAGTGTGTTGTGTGGTGTGATGTAGTGCAGTGATGTGTGGTGTAATGCAATCATGTGTGGTGTGGTGCGGTGATGTTTAGTATGGTGCGGTGGTGTGTGGTGTGATGCGGTGCAGTGATGTGTGGTGTGATGAAGCGGTGTGTGGTGTGGTGTTGTGCAGTGGTGTGTGGTGTGGTGTTGTGCAGTGGTGTGTGGTGTGGTGTGGTGCAGTGGTGTGTGGTGTGGTGCAGCGATGTGTGGTGTGGTGCAGTGGTGTGTCGTGTCGTATGGTGCAGTGATGTGTGGTATGGAGTGGTGCAGTAGTGTGTGATGCTGTGTGGTGCAGTGGTGAGTGGTGTGGTGCAGTGATGTGTCGTGTGGTGCAGTGATTTTGTGCGGTGTGATGGTGTGTGGTGTGGTGTGGTGTAATGGTGTGTGGTGTGGTGTGGTGTAATGGTGTGGTGTAGTACAGTGATGTGTGGTGTGGTGTTGTGCAGTGGTGTGTGGTGTTGTGTTGTGCAGTGGTGTATGGTGTGGTATTGTGCAGTGGTGTGTGGTGTGGTGTGGTGCAGATGTGTGTGATGTGGTGTGGTGCAGTGACGTGTGGTGTGGTGTGGTGCAGTGACGTGTGGTGTGGTGTGGTGCAGTGACGTGTGGTGTGGTGTGGTGCAGTGGTGTGTGGTGTGGTATGATGCAGTGATGTGTGGTGTGATGTGGTGCAGTGGTGTGTGGTGTGGTGAGGTGCAATGGTGAGTGATGTGGTGTTGTAGAGTGAAGTGTGGTGTGGTGCAGTGGTGTGTGGGGTGGTGCAGTGATGTGTGGTGTTGTCTGGTGTGGTACAGTGATGTGATGTGTGGTGTAGTGCAGTGATGTGATGTGTTTTGTGGTGCAGTGATGTGATGTGTTTTGTGGTGCAGTGATGTGTGGTGTGGTGCAATGGTGTGTGGTGTGGTGTTGTATAGTGATGTGTGGTGTGGTGCAGTGATGTGTGGTGTAGTGTGGTGTGGTGCAGTGATATGATGTGTGGTGTGGTGCAATGATGTGTGGTGTGGTGTGGTGCAGTGATGTGTGGTGTGGTGTGGTCCAGTGGTGTGTGGTGTGATGTGGTTCAGTGATGTGTGGTTTTGTGCAGTGATGTGTGGTGTGATGCAATGGTGTGTGGTGTGGTGTGGTGTGGTGTGGTGCTGTTGTGTGTGGTGTGGTGTGGTGTAATGGTGTGTGGTGTGGTGTGGTGCAGTGGTGTGTGGTGTGGTGTGGTCCAGTAGTGTGGTATTGTGTGGTGCAGTAGTGTGTGGTGTTGTGTGGTGCAGTGATGTGTGGTGTTGTGTGTTGCAGTGGTGTGTGGTGTGCAGTGATGTAGTGTGGTGTAATGGTGTGTTGTGTGTTGTGGTGCAGTGATGTGTGGTGTGGTGTTGTGCAGTGATGTGTGGTGTGGTGTTGTGCAGTGATGTGTGGTGTGATATGGTGCAGTGGTGTGTTGTGTGGTGAGGTGTAATGGTAAGTGATGTGGTGTTGTAAAGTGAAGTGTGGTGTGGTGCAGTGGTGTGTGGTGTGGTGCAGTGATGTGTGGTATTGTTTGGTGTGGTGCAGTGATGTGATGTATGGCGTGGTGCAGTGATGTGATGTGTTGTGTGGTGCAGTGATTGTCATGGGGTTTTTAAAGAGTATGTAATATTAAAGAAAATTATTCAATAATACTGAGAACAGGACAATGAATTGTCTTGTGAAAATCAAGCAATGATTACTTTATGACGGCTTACTTCGCCAATTCTCTAAGGACGAGAATTTATAAACTTTCTCAATAGTACACAGCAGAGACTAATTACTCACAAATGCTGTTTATTAGTACTGTTGGCCTCTGGAGAAAGTGACTCGACCCCTGACAATCAATAACTAATGCTATTAATGATAACAGATTCTTGCTGATGTATTAACTCCTGGTTGGCACAACGGATTTGAGTTAATACAAAAGGACTGGCCTAAGTACCAGTTATGAATAGCAAAGCATTTATGCAAACTAGGAGCTGTAAGTGAAATAAGCTTAATATGGAAAATAAAACATGAATTTACATTACATAAAGCTCAAGAAAAAGAACTGTTAATTTATTGATTACAATAAAATAGATTAACGTTACATGAGTCTCAAGATGAATTCAAATAAGATCACGCTCACTCGCTCACTCAAAAGCTAACTCTTAAACCTAGGAAAAAACGAAAAGAAATACTGGTCAGAAAAGTGGACAAAGCGGATGACTGGGTGTCGTTACTGAGGAAGGACACTGCACACGCTGAGTCTCATGCTAATCACGCTAGGTGGGAATCCAACAGCGGCGGTGGGAACTAGGCGTCGTTGCGAGGAAGGACACTGCCACACACACTACCTGCTTCCGCAGCGCTCAAACCTAGACTAACTTCATATCATGGGAGAGAGGCAAGTGTCATGGCCGCACTAATGGCCAACAAGTGTGAGCGATACATACCCGCAATTCACTCAGCCAAGGTGCTAACATCGCGCACAAGGACGATCACTTATGACACAGTGAAAAATTGTTCTGAAAACACTCCCAACCGGGTGATTACGTGGTGGTTGACTGAGTGATAAATACTGGGATTCCACTAGAATTCGCTGTTTCCCACCAAAGTTAATGTCACGAGCTTATTTAAAAATAAAATCGCGCCGACTCGTGACATTACGCCCCATGAAAATCAATTTTTTTTTCTTCAGAGAGAAAAAAAAATCAATATACATACATATAAATCTTAACTCAGTCACACAAGATTCACACTGTGGTATGTGTGTGCTATCCTACTACAGGAGAAAGTCACAGTCGCCAGTGAGCGAAAAAACTTCGTATTTACGTTAATAGAAGCAAGCTTGAAGGAAAAACTCCATGACAATGGTGAAAAATCCTGTACTCAGGTCAAACTGAGCGAAAAGTTCACTACATTTACATTAACAACTAATTGTTATGTAGCGTAATGTATGTAATACACGGTGTAGGTGTGACAGTTGTGGTGTAACTGTACTTACGAGTAAAATAACATAATGCAAATCAATAATAAATAATGACTACGAGGCAGAAGAGAAGGGGCGGCAGCATGCGACAGGGACGACCAGCTGATCTGCACGACAATGCTGCATTCACCAGCTGCACCTGTGAAAGGAATCAAGGTGGAGCATCAAAAGTGTCATTTCTCTCTCTCTGCCTAGCAATCAGGACTTATGTCATTATTAACCAGGAAATGTAGTCTTAGGATTCACAAATCTCTCAGGACCCTTGTAGTTTACTGGTTAAGCTAATTTATTAACCAGGAAACGTGTCAGTTCTTGAATTGCTCAAATCTCTTAGAACGGACAGTTTACTGGTTAACCTAACATTAACCAGGAAACGTGTCAGTTCTTGAATTGCTCAAATCTCATAGAACGGCAGTTAATGGTTAACCTAACTCTACACTTATGACTAATAACAGGAAGCTGAGAATCCCTACGCAATCTCGGGCAGGTCACATTTAAACACCCACCGTGGGTGTGAACACTTATGTGGATATTGTGCATTCTCTGGGAATCCTCAGAGAGGCCCACAGCTCGAGACGTTCCACAAGGTAAATCATACACAACCTCGGACTGTCTCTGCGGGGCTCTCAAACTTCCCCCTTAACTTGTGGTATACATGTATGTACAGGCCCCGGACATACTGTGTCCTGTGGGGCCAACGGGTGAGACGTCTGGTCTACACTTTTAACTGGGATCTAGGCTGGTCCTTGGATTACTCAAATCTCTGAGAACGCCCGTTTTATGAAACCCAGCATACAACAGTTGCCCATGTTAGTCAGCATTTAGCAGGCGAGACATCAGGTCTGCACCTACATTATCACTGCCCTCTCTCTCAACTGCTTCAGAGATTACGGGTGTGGTTTCAAACGGCACAGGAAGGACATGTCCCTGGTTAGTGGTACTTTGACACACACTGCAGGAACGCACAAAACTATCTATTTCTCGTCCCATCCCTGGCCAGGGAAAGTCAGCAAAGATACGGCCCTGGTTTTCCTTTTGCCAAGGTGACCTCCTGAGTCTGAACAATGACCCCATTCTAACACTGCTTGGCGGTACTTGGCGGGAACGACAAACTGCAGTCGAACTTCGCCCTGGGGTGTTCGTGTCTCACGATACAGCTGTCCTTGTTTACGAAGGAACTTGGCTTGACCTCCCTGTGAATACTTTATCACTCTACCCTTTTGTTTCTTCCACACAGCAGCAAGTGTCGGGTCAGAATGTTGTTCTTGAACAACAACTTGGCTTTACATCAGATCTTGTGGCGATTCAATGATCACTGGGGTGACACAGTTTGGAGCCTCAGCCATGGCTCGTGTTATTGCAGCCGAAGTCTGAGTAGCATCATCTTCAGTGCAACTATACTTGGCACCGGGAATATTGCCTATGATAAGGTCAAATAAAGGTTCTGGCATGACAACTGCGAGTGTCGTACCAGTGTAAAATGGAGATGCCACCTGGATACGTGCCTCAGGGAACAATCTCACTGATCCATTAATAAGGTTAGCTTGGATCTGTCGACCTGTGTACTGCTTAGGCCGAACTAGACTCTGCCTGACAGAGCAACCTGAGGAACCGTTGTCTCTCAGGACCTTCACAGGAATGTCTCCCACAAACCCTGGCTGAACAAGGAAGGCACTGTCACCTGTGGGAGGGCCTGTGGAGGAAGCAGCTAGCCACTGATTAGGCTGCTGAATGAATGATGCGGCAAACATGGTGCCCTGAGAACTAGATACCTGAGGGGTCATACTCACTGCCTGGGGAGATGGAGCATTGACCATCTGTGGAGGGGGTTCACTGTCGCTGTGGGACTAGAGAACTGTGGGGAGTACCCATACTGGTAGGGACGTGACCACCGTGCTGCTGCTGAGGAATGAAGACTGCATTCGCCTCCTGCCTCCTATTTACTTGAGCTGGTGCTGAAAAGGACAGTCCCAACGATCAGTTGCATGGCTGATATTGCTGCTGGTTAGGGTACTTGTTGTACCGCTTCCAGTCAGGTTTCTGAGTGTTTTGCCCCTGGTCCTTGCACTGCGGTTTTGGAGCTTGGCCATTATTCTGAGAACGGTCTTGTTGCTGGGGTTCAGTCTGGGATGGTTTCCCAGATTTATCAGCTTTCCTGTTCCAGGTATGCTGCTTGCGAGTTTGGTACCTGTATGCAGTGAAAAATGCATCTGCCTTCTTCACCATTTGGCTGGCATCTCTTACCTGGCAGATCTTAAGCTGAGCCATAAGTTCAGTGGGCCACGACTTTTTCCAGCTGCGTGCGCAGCATAAGGTCGATTATCCCCTCACACGTGGAAGGAGTTTCATCTTTCTCCATCCACTCATCTAAGTAAGCAGTAAGCCGGTCACGAAACTGAACGGCAGTCGCTTTTCCTGTAAACGCGCCCTCATGAACTGACTCTTGGCGTCGTCAACTGTGAGACCGTACGCTTTGACAAGTGCGGCCTTCATCATCTCATACGTGAGATTGTCTCCACTAATTCTGAGGAGAATATTGAGGGCAGGGCCCTCAAACAGGCTAAGAAACTGAAGCCGCTCAGCTGCATCATCCAGCTGGTAAAGTTGAGCCATGTCTTCAAAACGAGCTATGTATGGCTCGATTCGATCGCCTTCCTTGTATGAGGAAAGCTTGATGTGTGGGGTCACCATAATATGTGCAGGGATAGCGCTCGTGGAGCTAGCTGCATCAGATGTGTCTGAAGCCAAGGAATCTCGCTTGAGCTTCAACATTTCAATTTCATGTCTTTTGCGTGCTTCTCGCTCGGCATGTTTGTGTTCTTGTTGTTCTCGCTCATGTTCTAACTCGAGTTCGCGTTGTTTTCACTCGTGTTCTAACTCGAGTTCATGTTGTTTCCGCTCGTGTTCGCGCTGTTCTCGCTCGTGTTCACGCTGTTCTCGCTCGTATTTGCACACCTTTTCGCGTTCCTCACGCTGAATTCGACGCTGTTCACGAGCATAATTCTAACGTTGCTGTTCGTAATTAAACCGAGAGAGGACAAAGTCCTTTATTTTCTCCGGATCCATAATCCCCATATCTTTGGCTTCCTGTACATAGACGCTGGTAGACATGATGCTAACTCAGTCTTAGTAACTAGCGACTCTGTACTGACTGCAATTTGCAAAGAAAGATGCCAATAATCAAGAATAAAGAATATAGGCAGAGGTTAGTGGTGACCAGTTTTTATCTAATTAAACTGGTCTATCTATCTATATACCTAGGCTGCTTCCCCCAAGGAAAGGGAGGTAGCCGAGACAGGACGACACACTCCCCATTTACTCATCCATTCAAACACATTCATTCGCATCTTAGCCCCAAAGGGGAGAACGGACAGATCCTCACTGCACCACACTGGACAAGGGTCAACTGCGCAATGCAATCAGTGACATCCGCAGCATGGCCCGACAGCAGAACTGGTTTACCCCTGCCACATCATAACAGACCCATCCCCTTACCCGCACCTGACCTGACTAGTTGATCAGACCAAATGCGGGAGAATATCCCCTCAGGGCTGCGTCATCACTTATTCATTCACAATTTCTCTCCATTTATTTCTGTCACGCACAGCCACTCTTCCTTGCTCAACAGACATCCCTCTCACATCCAGCGCTCTCTTCACACTGTCCATCCATCCTATTTGTGGTCTTCCTCTCAGCCTTACACCTCTCACATCAGATCTAGTTATCTTTTTCACCAATCGCTCATTATCCATTCTCTCCATATGCCCAAACCATCACAACACCCTCTGCTCAACTCTACCAGCCATCTCCCGAACAACTCCAGTAAAGAAAGAAAATTAAATAAACAACTGATTTTGAAAACTATTAAGTAAATTAATAAAACTGAATCAATAATCACCAGTAAGATAGTGCCTATAGACTTTAATGATAAATGCCTAAGAATGAACGAGTGAGTATTATCTCGTGAATAACTTTAGAGGTAGGAGTTAATATCCTGGAATGAGGTCGCCAAATATCACGGAGTTTTTAAAGAGTATGTAATATTAAAGAATATTATTCAGTAACACTGAGAACAGGACAATGAATTGTATTGTGAAAATCAAGCAATGATTACTTTATTCCGGCTTACTTTGCCGATTCTCTAAGGACGAGAATTTATAACCTTTCACGACAGTACACAGCAGACTAATTACTCACAAATGCTGTGTATTAGTACTGTTGGCCTCTGGAGAAAGTGACTCCACCCCTGACAATCAATAACTAATGCTATTAATGATAACAGATTCTTGCTGATGCATTAACTCCTGGTTGGCACAACGGATTTGAGTTAATACAAAAGAACTGGCCTAAGTACCAGTTATGAATAGCAAAGCATTTATGCAGACTAGGAACTATAAGTGAAATAAGCTTAATATGGAAAATAAAACATAAATTTACATTACATTAAGCTCAAGAAAAAGAACTGTTAATTTATTGATTACAATAAAATAAATTAATGTTACATGAGTCTCAAGATGAATTCAAATAAGGAGATCGCACTCACTCCTCACTCAAAAGCTAACTCTTAAACCTAGGAAAAAACGAAAAGAAATACTGGTCAGAAAAGTGGACAAAGCGGATGACTGGGTGTCATTACTGAGGAAGGACACTGCACATGCTGAGTCTCTCGCCAATCACGCTAGGTGGGAATCCAACAGCGGCAGTGGGAACTAGGTGTTGTTGCGAGGAAGGACACTGCCACACACACTACCTGCTTCCGTGGCTCTCAAACCTAGACTTCAATTCATGGGAGAGAGGCGAGTGTCGTGGCCACACTAACGGCCAATGAGTGTGAGCGATAAACACCGGCAATTCACTCAGCAAAGGTGCTAACATCGCGCACAAGGACGATCACTTATGACAGTGAAAAATTGTTCTGAAAACACTCCGGACCGGGTGAATACATGGCGGTTGACTGAGTGATAAATACTGGGATTCCACTAGAATTCGCTGTTTCCCACCAAAGTTAATGTCACGAGCTTATTTTAATAAAAAATCGCGCCGGCTCGTGACAATGATGTATGGTGTGGTGCAATGGTGTGTGGTGTGGTGTGGTACAGTGATGTGTGGTGTGGTGCAGTGATGTGATTTGTGGTGTGGTGTGGTGCAGTGATGTGATGTGTGGTGTGGTGTGGTGCAGTGATGTGATGTGTGGTGTGGTGCAGTGATGTGGTGCAATGGTGTGTGGTGTGGTGTGGTGCAGTGATGTGTGGTGTGGTGTGGTCCAGTGGTGTGTGGTGTGATGTGGTACAGTGATATGTGGTGTGGTGCAGTGATGTGTGGTGTGATGCAATGATGTGTGGTGTTGTGTGGTGCAGTGATGTGTGGTGTGGTGCAGTGGTGTGTGGTGTGGTGTGGTGCAGTGGTGTGTGGTGTGGTGTGGTGCAGTGGTGTGTGGTGTGGTGTGGTGCAGTGGTGTGTGGCGTGGTGTGGTGCAGTAATGTGTGGTATGGTGTGGTGCAGTAGTGTGTGGTGTTGTGTGGTGCAGTGATGTGTGGTGTTGTGTGGTGCAGCGGTATATGGTGTAGTGTAGTGATGTGGTGTGGTGCAATGGTGTGTTGTGTGGTGTGGTGCAGTGATGTGATGTGTGGTGTGGTGCAGTGATGTGATGTGTGGTGTGGTGCAGTGATGTGATGTGTGGTGTGGTGCAGTGATGTGATGTGTGGTGTGGTGCAGTGATGTGGTGTGGTGTGGTGCAGTGATGTGGTGTGGTGTGGTGCAGTGATGTGGTGTGGTGTGGTGCAATGGTGTGTGGTGTGGTGTGGTGCAATGGTGTGTGGTGTGGTGTGGTGCAGTGATGTGTGGTGTGGTGTGGTCCAGTGGTGTGTGGTGTGATGTGGTACAGTAATGTGTGTTGTGATGCAATGATGTGTGGTGTTGTGTGGTGCAGTGATGTGTGTTGTGTTGTTGTGTAGTGATGTGTGGTGTGATGTGGTGCAGTGGTGTGATGTGGTGTGTGGTGTGGTGAGGTGCAATGGTAAGTGATGTGGTGTTGTACAGTGAAGTGTGGTGTGGTGCAATGGTGTGTGGGCTGGTGCAGTGATGTGTGGTGTTGTCTGGTGTAGTGCAGTGATGTGATGTGTGGTGTGGTGCAGTGATGTGTGGTGTGGTGTGGTGCAGTGATGTGTGGTGTGGTGTGGTGTGGTGCAGTGATGTGTGGTGTGGTGTGGTGTGGTGTGGTGCAGTGATGTGTGGTGTGGTGTGGTGTGATGCAGTGATATGATGTGTGGTGTGGTTCAGTGGTGTGTGGTGTGATGTGGTACAGTGATGTGTGGTGTGGCATAGTGATGTGTGGTGTGATGCAGTGATGTGTGGTGTGATGCAATGGTGTGTGGTGTGGTGTGGTGGAGTGATGTGTGGTGTGGTGCAGTGATCTGTGGTGTGGTGTGGTGCAGTGATCTGTGGTGTGGTGTGGTGGAGTGGTGTGTGGTGTGGTGTGGTGCAGTGGTGTGTGGTGTGGTGTGGTGCAGTGGTGTGTGGTGTGGTGTGGTGCAGTGGTGTGTGGTGTGGTGTGGTGCAGTGGTGTGTGGTGTGGTGTGATGCAGTGGTGTGTGGTGTGGTGTGGTGCAGTAGTGTGTAGTGTTGTGTGGTGCAGTGATGTGTGGTGTTGTATGGTGCAGTGGTGTGTGGTGTAGTGTAGTGATGTGGTGTGGTGAAATGGTGTGTTGTGTGGTGTGGTGCAGTGATGTGTGGTGTGGTGTTGTGCAGTGGTGTGTTGTGTGGTGTGGTGCAGTGATGTGATGTGTTGTGTGGTGCAGTGGTGTGTGGTGTGGTGTGGTGCAGTGGTGTGTGGTGTGGTGCAGCGATGTGTGGTGTGGTGCAGTGGTGTGTCGTGTCGTATGGTGCAGTGATGTGTGGTATGGAGTGGTGCAGTAGTGTGTGATGCTGTGTGGTGCAGTGGTGAGTGGTGTGGTGCAGTGATGTGTGGTGTGGTGCAGTGATTTTGTGTGGTGTAATGGTGTGTGGTGTGGTGTGGTGTAATGGTGTGTGGTGTGGTGTGGTGTAATGGTGTGTGGTGTGGTGTGGTGTAATGGTGTGGTGTAGTGCAGTGATGTGTGGTGTGGTGTTGTGCAGTGGTGTGTGGTGTTGTGTTGTGCAGTGGTGTATGGTGTGGTATTGTGCAGTGGTGTGTGGTTTGGTGTGGTGCAGATGTGTGTGATGTGGTGTGGTGCAGTGACGTGTGGTGTGGTGTGGTGCAGTGACGTGTGGTGTGGTGTGGTGCAGTGACGTGTGGTGTGGTGTGGTGCAGTGGTGTGTGGTGTGGTATGATGCAGTGATGTGTGGTGTGATGTGGTGCAGTGGTGTGTGGTGTGGTGAGGTGCAATGGTGAGTGATGTGGTGTTGTAGAGTGAAGTGTGGTGTGGTGCAGTGGTGTGTGGGGTGGTGCAGTGATGTGTGGTGTTGTCTGGTGTGGTACAGTGATGTGATGTGTGGTGTAGTGCAGTGATGTGATGTGTTTTGTGGTGCAGTGATGTGATGTTTTTTGTGGTGCAGTGATGTGTGGTGTGGTGCAATGGTGTGTGGTGTGGTGTTGTATAGTGATGTGTGGTGTGGTGCAGTGATGTGTGGTGTAGTGTGGTGTGGTGCAGTGATATGATGTGTGGTGTGGTGCAATGATGTGTGGTGTGGTGTGGTGCAGTGATGTGTGGTGTGGTGTGGTCCAGTGGTGTGTGGTGTGATGTGGTTCAGTGATGTGTGGTTTTGTGCAGTGATGTGTGGTGTGATGCAATGGTGTGTGGTGTGGTGTGGTGTGGTGTGGTGCTGTTGTGTGTGGTGTGGTGTGGTGTAATGGTGTGTGGTGTGGTGTGGTGCAGTGGTGTGTGGTGTGGTGTGGTCCAGTAGTGTGGTATTGTGTGGTGCAGTAGTGTGTGGTGCAGTAGTGTGTGGTGTTGTGTGGTGCAGTGATGTGTGGTGTTGTGTGTTGCAGTGGTGTGTGGTGTGCAGTGATGTAGTGTGGTTTAATGGTGTGTTGTGTGTTGTGGTGCAGTGATGTGTGGTGTGGTGTTGTGCAGTGATGTGTGGTGTGGTGTTGTGCAGTGATGTGTGGTGTGATATGGTGCAGTGGTGTGTTGTGTGGTGAGGTGTAATGGTAAGTGATGTGGTTTTGTAAAGTGAAGTGTGGTGTGGTGCAGTGGTGTGTGGTGTGGTGCAGTGATGTGTGGTATTGTTTGGTGTGGTGCAGTGATGTGATGTATGGCGTGGTGCAGTGATGTGATGTGTTGTGTGGTGCAGTGATTGTCATGGGGTTTTTAAAGAGTATGTAATATTAAAGAAAATTATTCAATAATACTGAGAACAGGACAATGAATTGTCTTGTGAAAATCAAGCAATGATTACTTTATGACGGCTTACTTCGCCAGTTCTCTAAGGACGAGAATTTATAAACTTTCTCAACAGTACACAGCAGAGACTAATTACTCACAAATGCTGTTTATTAGTACTGTTGGCCTCTGGAGAAAGTGACTCGACCCCTGACAATCAATAACTAATGCTATTAATGATAACAGATTCTTGCTGATGTATTAACTCCTGGTTGGCACAACGGATTTGAGTTAATACAAAAGGACTGGCCTAAGTACCAGTTATGAATAGCAAAGCATTTATGCAAACTAGGAGCTGTTAGTGAAATAAGCTTAATATGGAAAATAAAACATGAATTTACATTACATAAAGCTCAAGAAAAAGAACTGTTAATTTATTGATTATAATAAAATAGATTAACGTTACATGAGTCTCAAGATGAATTCAAATAAGATCACGCTCACTCGCTCACTCAAAAGCTAACTCTTAAACCTAGGAAAAAACGAAAAGAAATACTGGTCAGAAAAGTGGACAAAGCGGATGACTGGGTGTCGTTACTGAGGAAGGACACTGCACACGCTGAGTCTCATGCTAATCACGCTAGGTGGGAATCCAACAGCGGCGGTGGGAACTAGGCGTCGTTGCGAGGAAGGACACTGCCACACACACTACCTGCTTCCACAGCGCTCAAACCTAGACTAACTTCATATCATGGGAGAGAGGCAAGTGTCATGGCCGCACTAATGGCCAACAAGTGTGAGCGATACATACCCGCAATTCACTCAGCCAAGGTGCTAACATCGCGCACAAGGACGATCACTTATGACACAGTGAAAAATTGTTCTGAAAACACTCCCAACCGGGTGATTACGTGGTGGTTGACTGAGTGATAAATACTGGGATTCCACTAGAATTCGCTGTTTCCCACCAAAGTTAATGTCACGAGCTTATTTAAAAATAAAATCGCGCCGACTCGTGACATTACGCCCCATGAAAATCAATTTTTTTTTCTTCAGAGAGAAAAAAAAATCAATATACATACATATAAATCCTAACTCAGTCACACAAGATTCACACTGTGGTATGTGTGTGCTATCCTACTACAGGAGAAAGTCACAGTCGCCAGTGAGCGAAAAAACTTCGTATTTACGTTAATAGAAGCAAGCTTGAAGGAAAAACTCCATGACAATGGTGAAAAATCCTGTACTCAGGTCAAACTGAGCGAAAAGTTCACTACATTTACATTAACAACTAATTGTTATGTAGCGTAATGTATGTAATACACGGTGTAGGTGTGACAGTTGTGGTGTAACTGTACTTACGAGTAAAATAACATAATGCAAATCAATAATAAATAATGACTACGAGGCAGAAGAGAAGGGGCGGCAGCATGCGACAGGGACGACCAGCTGATCTGCACGACAATGCTGCATTCACCAGCTGCACCTGTGAAAGGAATCAAGGTGGAGCATCAAAAGTGTCATTTCTCTCTCTCTGCCTAGCAATCAGGACTTATGTCATTATTAACCAGGAAATGTAGTCTTAGGATTCACAAATCTCTCAGGACCCTTGTAGTTTACTGGTTAAGCTAATTTATTAACCAGGAAACGTGTCAGTTCTTGAATTGCTCAAATCTCTTAGAACGGACAGTTTACTGGTTAACCTAACATTAACCAGGAAACGTGTCAGTTCTTGAATTGCTCAAATCTCATAGAACGGCAGTTAATGGTTAACCTAACTCTACACTTATGACTAATAACAGGAAGCTGAGAATCCCTACGCAATCTCGGTCAGGTCACATTTAAACACCCACCGTGGGTGTGAACACTTATGTGGATATTGTGCATTCTCTGGGAATCCTCAGAGAGGCCCACAGCTCGAGACGTTCCACAAGGTAAATCATACACAACCTCGGACTGTCTCTGCGGGGCTCTCAAACTTCCCCCTTAACTTGTGGTATACATGTATGTACAGGCCCCGGACATACTGTGTCCTGTGGGGCCAACGGGTGAGACGTCTGGTCTACACTTTTAACTGGGATCTAGGCTGGTCCTTGGATTACTCAAATCTCTGAGAACGCCCGTTTTATGGAACCCAGCATACAACAGTTGCCCATGTTAGTCAGCATTTAGCAGGCGAGACATCAGGTCTGCACCTACATTATCACTGCCCTCTCTCTCAACTGCTTCAGAGATTACGGGTGTGGTTTCAAACGGCACAGGAAGGACATGTCCCTGGTTAGTGGTACTTTGACACACACTGCAGGAACGCACAAAACTATCTATTTCTCGTCCCATCCCTGGCCAGGGAAAGTCAGCAAAGATACGGCCCTGGTTTTCCTTTTGCCAAGGTGACCTCCTGAGTCTGAACAATGACCCCATTCTAACACTGCTTGGCGGTACTTGGCGGGAACGACAAACTGCAGTCGAACTTCGCCCTGGGGTGTTCGTGACTCACGATACAGCTGTCCTTGTTTACGAAGGAACTTGGCTTGACCTCCCTGTGAATACTTTATCACTCTACCCTTTTGTTTCTTCCACACAGCAGCAAGTGTCGGGTCAGAATGTTGTTCTTGAACAACAACTTGGCTTTACATCAGATCTTGTGGCGATTCAATGGTCACTGGGGTGACACAGTTTGGAGCCTCAGCCATGGCTCGTGTTATTGCAGCCGAAGTCTGAGTAGCATCATCTTCAGTGCAACTATACTTGGCACCGGGAATATTGCCTATGATAAGGTCAAATAAAGGTTCTGGCATGACAACTGCGAGTGTCGTACCAGTGTAAAATGGAGATGCCACCTGGATACGTGCCTCAGGGAACAATCTCACTGATCCATTAATAAGGTTAGCTTGGATCTGTCGACCTGTGTACTGCTTAGGCCGAACTAGACTCTGCCTGACAGAGCAACCTGAGGAACCGTTGTCTCTCAGGACCTTCACAGGAATGTCTCCCACAAACCCTGGCTGAACAAGGAAGGCACTGTCACCTGTGGGAGGGCCTGTGGAGGAGGCAGCTAGCCACTGATTAGGCTGCTGAATGAATGATGCGGCAAACATGGTGCCCTGAGAACTAGATACCTGAGGGGTCATACTCACTGCCTGGGGAGATGGAGCATTGGCCATCTGTGGAGGGGGGTTCACTGTCGCTGTGGGACTAGAGAACTGTGGGGGAGTACCCATACTGGTAGGGACGTGACCACCGTGCTGCTGCTGAGGAATGAAGACTGCATTCGCCTCCTGCCTCCTATTTACTTGAGCTGGTGCTGAAAAGGACAGTCCCAACGATCAGTTGCATGGCTGATATTGCTGCTGGTTAGGGTACTTGTTGTACCGCTTCCAGTCAGGTTTCTGAGTGTTTTGCCCCTGGTCCTTGCACTGCGGTTTTGGAGCTTGGCCATTATTCTGAGAACGGTCTTGTTGCTGGGGTTCAGTCTGGGATGGTTTCCCAGATTTATCAGCTTTCCTGTTCCAGGTATGCTGCTTGCGAGTTTGGTACCTGTATGCAGTGAAAAATGCATCTGCCTTCTTCACCATTTGGCTGGCATCTCTTACCTGGCAGATCTTAAGCTGAGCCATAAGTTCAGTGGGCCACGACTTTTCCAGCTGCGTGCGCAGCATAAGGTCGATTATCCCCTCACACGTGGAAGGAGTTTCATCTTTCTCCATCCACTCATCTAAGTAAGCAGTAAGCCGGTCAAGAAACTGAACGGCAGTCTCTTTTTCCTGTAAACGCGCCCTCATGAACTGACTCTTGGCGTCGTCAACTGTGAGACCGTATGCTTTGACAAGTGCGGCCTTCATCATCTCATACGTGAGATTGTCTCCACTAATTCTGAGGAGAATATTGAGGGCAGGGCCCTCAAACAGGCTAAGAAACTGAAGCCGCTCAGCTGCATCATCCAGCTGGTAAAGTTGAGCCATGTCTTCAAAACGAGCTATGTATGGCTCGATTCGATCGCCTTCCTTGTATGAGGAAAGCTTGATGTGTGGGGTCACCATAATATGTGCAGGGATAGCGCTCGTGGAGCTAGCTGCATCAGATGTGTCTGAAGCCAAGGAATCTCGCTTGAGCTTCAACATTTCAATTTCATGTCTTTTGCGTGCTTCTCGCTCGGCATGTTTGTGTTCTTGTTGTTCTCGCTCATGTTCTAACTCGAGTTCGCGTTGTTTTCACTCGTGTTCTAACTCGAGTTCATGTTGTTTCCGCTCGTGTTCGCGCTGTTCTCGCTCGTGTTCACGCTGTTCTCGCTCGTATTCGCACACCTTTTCGCGTTCCTCACGCTGAATTCGACGCTGTTCACGAGCATAATTCTAACGTTGCTGTTCGTAATTAAACCGAGAGAGGACAAAGTCCTTTATTTTCTCCGGATCCATAATCCCCATATCTTTGGCTTCCTGTACATAGACGCTGGTAGACATGGTGCTAACTCAGTCTTAGTAACTAGCGACTCAGTACTGACTGCAATTTGCAAAGAAAGATGCCAATAATCAAGAATAAAGAATATAGGCAGAGGTTAGTGGTGACCAGTTTTTATCTAATTAAACTGGTCTATCTATCTATATACCTAGGCTGCTTCCCCCAAGGAAAGGGAGGTAGCCGAGACAGGACGACACACTCCCCATTTACTCATCCATTCAAACACATTCATTCGCATCTTAGCCCCAAAGGGGAGAACGGACAGATCCTCACTGCACCACACTGCACAAGGGTCAACTGCGCAATGCAATCAGTGACATCCGCAGCATGGCCCGACAGCAGAACTGGTTTACCCCTGCCACATCATAACAGACCCATCCCCTTACCCGCACCTGACCTGACTAGTTGATCAGACCAAATGCGGGAGAATATCCCCTCAGGGCTGCGTCATCACTTATTCATTCACAATTTCTCTCCATTTATTTCTGTCACGCACAGCCACTCTTCCTTGCTCAACAGACATCCCTCTCACATCCAGCGCTCTCTTCACACTGTCCATCCATCCTATTTGTGGTCTTCCTCTCAGCCTTACACCTCTCACATCAGATCTAGTTATCTTTTTCACCAATCGCTCATTATCCATTCTCTCCATATGCCCAAACCATCGCAACACCCTCTGCTCAACTCTACCAGCCATCTCCCGAACAACTCCAGTAAAGAAAGAAAATTAAATAAACAACTGATTTTGAAAACTATTAAGTAAATTAATAAAACTGAATCAATAATCACCAGTAAGATAGTGCCTATAGACTTTAATGATAAATGCCTAAGAATGAACGAGTGAGTATTATCTCGTGAATAACTTTAGAAGGTAGGAGTTAATATCCTGGAATGAGGTCGCCAAATATCACGGAGTTTTTAAAGAGTATGTAATATTAAAGAATATTATTCAGTAACACTGAGAACAGGACAATGAATTGTATTGTGAAAATCAAGCAATGATTACTTTATTCCGGCTTACTTTGCCGATTCTCTAAGGACGAGAATTTATAACCTTTCACGACAGTACACAGCAGACTAATTACTCACAAATGCTGTTGATTAGTACTGTTGGCCTCTGGAGAAAGTGACTCCACCCCTGACAATCAATAACTAATGCTATTAATGATAACAGATTCTTGCTGATGCATTAACTCCTGGTTGGCACAACGGATTTGAGTTAATACAAAAGAACTGGCCTAAGTACCAGTTATGAATAGCAAAGCATTTATGCAGACTAGGAACTATAAGTGAAATAAGCTTAATATGGAAAATAAAACATAAATTAACATTACATTAAGCTCAAGAAAAAGAACTGTTAATTTATTGATTACAATAAAATAAATTAACGTTACATGAGTCTCAAGATGAATTCAAATAAGGAGATCGCACTCACTCCTCACTCAAAAGCTAACTCTTAAACCTAGGAAAAAACGAAAAGAAATACTGGTCAGAAAAGTGGACAAAGCGGATGACTGGGTGTCATTACTGAGGAAGGACACTGCACATGCTGAGTCTCTCGCCAATCACGCTAGGTGGGAATCCAACAGCGGCGGTGGGAACTAGGTGTTGTTGCGAGGAAGGACACTGCCACACACACTACCTGCTTCCGTGGCTCTCAAACCTAGACTTCAATTCATGGGAGAGAAGCGAGTGTCGTGGCCACACTAACGGCCAATGAGTGTGAGCGATAAACACCGGCAATTCACTCAGCAAAGGTGCTAACATCGCGCACAAGGACGATCACTTATGACAGTGAAAAATTGTTCTGAAAACACTCCGGACCGGGTGAATACATGGCGGTTGACTGAGTGATAAATACTGGGATTCCACTAGAATTCGCTGTTTCCCACCAAAGTTAATGTCACGAGCTTATTTTAATAAAAAATCGCGCCGGCTCGTGACAATGATGTATGGTGTGGTGCAATGGTGTGTGGTGTGGTGTGGTACAGTGATGTGTGGTGTGGTGCAGTGATGTGATTTGTGGTGTGGTGTGGTGCAGTGATGTGATGTGTGGTGTGGTGTGGTGCAGTGATGTGATGTGTGGTGTGGTGCAGTGATGTGGTGCAATGGTGTGTGGTGTGGTGTGGTGCAGTGATGTGTGGTGTGGTGTGGTCCAGTGGTGTGTGGTGTGATGTGGTACAGTGATATGTGGTGTGGTGCAGTGATGTGTGGTGTGATGCAATGATGTGTGGTGTTGTGTGGTGCAGTGATGTGTGGTGTGGTGCAGTGGTGTGTGGTGTGGTGTGGTGCAGTGGTGTGTGGTGTGGTGTGGTGCAGTGGTGTGTGGCGTGGTGTGGTGCAGTAATGTGTGGTATGGTGTGGTGCAGTAGTGTGTGGTGTTGTGTGGTGCAGTGATGTGTGGTGTTGTGTGGTGCAGCGGTATATGGTGTAGTGTAGTGATGTGGTGTGGTGCAATGGTGTGTTGTGTGGTGTGGTGCAGTGATGTGATGTGTGGTGTGGTGCAGTGATGTGATGTGTGGTGTGGTGCAGTGATGTGATGTGTGGTGTGGTGCAGTGATGTGATGTGTGGTGTGGTGCAGTGATGTGGTGTGGTGTGGTGCAGTGATGTGGTGTGGTGTGGTGCAGTGATGTGGTGTGGTGTGGTGCAATGGTGTGTGGTGTGGTGTGGTGCAATGGTGTGTGGTGTGGTGTGGTGCAGTGATGTGTGGTGTGGTGTGGTCCAGTGGTGTGTGGTGTGATGTGGTACAGTAATGTGTGTTGTGATGCAATGATGTGTGGTGTTGTGTGGTGCAGTGATGTGTGTTGTGTTGTTGTGCAGTGATGTGTGGTGTGATGTGGTGCAGTGGTGTGATGTGGTGTGTGGTGTGGTGAGGTGCAATGGTAAGTGATGTGGTGTTGTACAGTGAAGTGTGGTGTGGTGCAATGGTGTGTGGGCTGGTGCAGTGATGTGTGGTGTTGTCTGGTGTAGTGCAGTGATGTGATGTGTGGTGTGGTGCAGTGATGTGTGGTGTGGTGTGGTGCAGTGATGTGTGGTGTGGTGTGGTGTGGTGCAGTGATGTGTGGTGTGGTGTGGTGTGGTGTGGTGCAGTGATGTGTGGTGTGGTGTGGTGTGATGCAGTGATATGATGTGTGGTGTGGTCCAGTGGTGTGTGGTGTGATGTGGTACAGTGATGTGTGGTGTGGCATAGTGATGTGTGGTGTGATGCAGTGATGTGTGGTGTGATGCAATAGTGTGTGGTGTGGTGTGGTGCAGTGATGTGTGGTGTGGTGCAGTGATCTGTGGTGTGGTGTGGTGCAGTGATCTGTGGTGTGGTGTGGTGGAGTGGTGTGTGGTGTGGTGTGGTGCAGTGGTGTGTGGTGTGGTGTGGTGCAGTGGTGTGTGGTGTGGTGTGGTGCAGTGGTGTGTGGTGTGGTGTGATGCAGTGGTGTGTGGTGTGGTGTGGTGCAGTAGTGTGTAGTGTTGTGTGGTGCAGTGATGTGTGGTATTGTATGGTGCAGTGGTGTGTGGTGTAGTGTAGTGATGTGGTGTGGTGAAATGGTGTGTTGTGTGGTGTGGTGCAGTGATGTGTGGTGTGGTGTTGTGCAGTGGTGTGTGGTGTGGTGTGGTGCAGTGATGTGATGTGTTGTGTGGTGCAGTGGTGTGTGGTGTGGTGTTGTGCAGTGGTGTGGTGTGTTGCAGTGATGTGATGTGTTGTGTGGTGCAGTGGTGTGTAGTGTGGTGTGGTGCAGAGATATGTGGTGTAGTGTGGTGCAGGGATGTGTGGTGTGGTGTGGTGCACGGTGAGTGGTGTGGTATGGTGCAATGATGTTTGGTGTGATGCAGGGATGTGTCCTGTGTGTGGTGCAGTGATATGTGGTGTGGTGCAGTTGTGTGTGGTGTGGTGTGGTGTGGTGCAGTTGTGTGTGGTGTGGTGAGGTGCAGTGGTGTGTGGTGTGGTGTGGTGCAGTGGTGTGTGGTGTGGTGTGGTGCAGTGGTGTGTGGTGTGGTGTGGGGCAGTGGTGTGTGGTGTGGTGTGGTGCAGTAGTGTGGTATTGTGTGGTGCAGTAGTGTGTGGTGTTGTGTGGTGCAGTGATGTGTGGTGTTGTGTGTTGCAGTGGTGTGTGGTGTGCAGTGATGTAGTGTGGTGTAATGGTGTGTTGTGTGTTGTGGTGCAGTGATGTGTGGTGTGGTGTTGTGCAGTGATGTGTGGTGTGATATGGTGCAGTGGTGTGTTGTGTGGTGAGATGCAATGGTAAGTGATGTCGTGTTGTAAAGTGAAGTGTGGTGTGGTGCAGTGGTGTGTGGGGTGGTGCAGTGATGTGTGGTATTGTTTGGTGTGGTGCAGTGATGTGATGTATGGCGTGGTGCAGTGATGTGATGTGTTGTGTGGTGCAGTGATTGTCATGGGGTTTTTAAAGAGTATGTAATATTAAAGAAAATTATTCAATAATACTGAGAACAGGACAATGAATTGTCTTGTGAAAATCAAGCAATGATTACTTTATGACGGCTTACTTCGCCAGTTCTCTAAGGACGAGAATTTATAAACTTTCTCAACAGTACACAGCAGAGACTAATTACTCACAAATGCTGTTTATTAGTACTGTTGGCCTCTGGAGAAAGTGACTCGACCCCTGACAATCAATAACTAATGCTATTAATGATAACAGATTCTTGCTGATGTATTAACTCCTGGTTGGCACAACGGATTTGAGTTAATACAAAAGGACTGGCCTAAGTACCAGTTATGAATAGCAAAGCATTTATGCAAACTAGGAGCTGTAAGTGAAATAAGCTTAATATGGAAAATAAAACATGAATTTACATTACATAAAGCTCAAGAAAAAGAACTGTTAATTTATTGATTATAATAAAATAGATTAACGTTACATGAGTCTCAAGATGAATTCAAATAAGATCACGCTCACTCGCTCACTCAAAAGCTAACTCTTAAACCTAGGAAAAAACGAAAAGAAATACTGGTCAGAAAAGTGGACAAAGCGGATGACTGGGTGTCGTTACTGAGGAAGGACACTGCACACGCTGAGTCTCATGCTAATCACGCTAGGTGGGAATCCAACAGCGGCGGTGGGAACTAGGCGTCGTTGCGAGGAAGGACACTGCCACACACACTACCTGCTTCCGCAGCGCTCAAACCTAGACTAACTTCATATCATGGGAGAGAGGCAAGTGTCATGGCCGCACTAATGGCCAACAAGTGTGAGCGATACATACCCGCAATTCACTCAGCCAAGGTGCTAACATCGCGCACAAGGACGATCACTTATGACACAGTGAAAAATTGTTCTGAAAACACTCCCAACCGGGTGATTACGTGGTGGTTGACTGAGTGATAAATACTGGGATTCCACTAGAATTCGCTGTTTCCCACCAAAGTTAATGTCACGAGCTTATTTAAAAATAAAATCGCGCCGACTCGTGACATTACGCCCCATGAAAATCAATTTTTTTTTCTTCAGAGAGAAAAAAAAATCAATATACATACATATAAATCCTAACTCAGTCACACAAGATTCACACTGTGGTATGTGTGTGCTATCCTACTACAGGAGAAAGTCACAGTCGCCAGTGAGCGAAAAAACTTCGTATTTACGTTAATAGAAGCAAGCTTGAAGGAAAAACTCCATGACAATGGTGAAAAATCCTGTACTCAGGTCAAACTGAGCGAAAAGTTCACTACATTTACATTAACAACTAATTGTTATGTAGCGTAATGTATGTAATACACGGTGTAGGTGTGACAGTTGTGGTGTAACTGTACTTACGAGTAAAATAACATAATGCAAATCAATAATAAATAATGACTACGAGGCAGAAGAGAAGGGGCGGCAGCATGCGACAGGGACGACCAGCTGATCTGCACGACAATGCTGCATTCACCAGCTGCACCTGCGAAAGGAATCAAGGTGGAGCATCAAAAGTGTCATTTCTCTCTCTCTGCCTAGCAATCAGGACTTATGTCATTATTAACCAGGAAATGTAGTCTTAGGATTCACAAATCTCTCAGGACCCTTGTAGTTTACTGGTTAAGCTAATTTATTAACCAGGAAACGTGTCAGTTCTTGAATTGCTCAAATCTCTTAGAACGGACAGTTTACTGGTTAACCTAACATTAACCAGGAAACGTGTCAGTTCTTGAATTGCTCAAATCTCATAGAACGGCAGTTAATGGTTAACCTAACTCTACACTTATGACTAATAACAGGAAGCTGAGAATCCCTACGCAATCTCGGTCAGGTCACATTTAAACACCCACCGTGGGTGTGAACACTTATGTGGATATTGTGCATTCTCTGGGAATCCTCAGAGAGGCCCACAGCTCAAGACGTTCCACAAGGTAAATCATACACAACCTCGGACTGTCTCTGCGGGGCTCTCAAACTTCCCCCTTAACTTGTGGTATACATGTATGTACAGGCCCCGGACATACTGTGTCCTGTGGGGCCAACGGGTGAGACGTCTGGTCTACACTTTTAACTGGGATCTAGGCTGGTCCTTGGATTACTCAAATCTCTGAGAACGCCCGTTTTATGGAACCCAGCATACAACAGTTGCCCATGTTAGTCAGCATTTAGCAGGCGAGACATCAGGTCTGCACCTACATTATCACTGCCCTCTCTCTCAACTGCTTCAGAGATTACGGGTGTGGTTTCAAACGGCACAGGAAGGACATGTCCCTGGTTAGTGGTACTTTGACACACACTGCAGGAACGCACAAAACTATCTATTTCTCGTCCCATCCCTGGCCAGGGAAAGTCAGCAAAGATACGGCCCTGGTTTTCCTTTTGCCAAGGTGACCTCCTGAGTCTGAACAATGACCCCATTCTAACACTGCTTGGCGGTACTTGGCGGGAACGACAAACTGCAGTCGAACTTCGCCCTGGGGTGTTCGTGACTCACGATACAGCTGTCCTTGTTTACGAAGGAACTTGGCTTGACCTCCCTGTGAATACTTTATCACTCTACCCTTTTGTTTCTTCCACACAGCAGCAAGTGTCGGGTCAGAATGTTGTTCTTGAACAACAACTTGGCTTTACATCAGATCTTGTGGCGATTCAATGGTCACTGGGGTGACACAGTTTGGAGCCTCAGCCATGGCTCGTGTTATTGCAGCCGAAGTCTGAGTAGCATCATCTTCAGTGCAACTATACTTGGCACCGGGAATATTGCCTATGATAAGGTCAAATAAAGGTTCTGGCATGACAACTGCGAGTGTCGTACCAGTGTAAAATGGAGATGCCACCTGGATACGTGCCTCAGGGAACAATCTCACTGATCCATTAATAAGGTTAGCTTGGATCTGTCGACCTGTGTACTGCTTAGGCCGAACTAGACTCTGCCTGACAGAGCAACCTGAGGAACCGTTGTCTCTCAGGACCTTCACAGGAATGTCTCCCACAAACCCTGGCTGAACAAGGAAGGCACTGTCACCTGTGGGAGGGCCTGTGGAGGAGGCAGCTAGCCACTGATTAGGCTGCTGAATGAATGATGCGGCAAACATGGTGCCCTGAGAACTAGATACCTGAGGGGTCATACTCACTGCCTGGGGAGATGGAGCATTGGCCATCTGTGGAGGGGGGTTCACTGTCGCTGTGGGACTAGAGAACTGTGGGGGAGTACCCATACTGGTAGGGACGTGACCACCGTGCTGCTGCTGAGGAATGAAGACTGCATTCGCCTCCTGCCTCCTATTTACTTGAGCTGGTGCTGAAAAGGACAGTCCCAACGATCAGTTGCATGGCTGATATTGCTGCTGGTTAGGGTACTTGTTGTACCGCTTCCAGTCAGGTTTCTGAGTGTTTTGCCCCTGGTCCTTGCACTGCGGTTTTGGAGCTTGGCCATTATTCTGAGAACGGTCTTGTTGCTGGGGTTCAGTCTGGGATGGTTTCCCAGATTTATCAGCTTTCCTGTTCCAGGTATGCTGCTTGCGAGTTTGGTACCTGTATGCAGTGAAAAATGCATCTGCCTTCTTCACCATTTGGCTGGCATCTCTTACCTGGCAGATCTTAAGCTGAGCCATAAGTTCAGTGGGCCACGACTTTTCCAGCTGCGCGCGCAGCATAAGGTCGATTATCCCCTCACACGTGGAAGGAGTTTCATCTTTCTCCATCCACTCATCTAAGTAAGCAGTAAGCTGGTCAAGAAACTGAACGGCAGTCTCTTTTTCCTGTAAACGCGCCCTCATGAACTGACTCTTGGCGTCGTCAACTGTGAGACCGTACGCTTTGACAAGTGCGGCCTTCATCATCTCATACGTGAGATTGTCTCCACTAATTCTGAGGAGAATATTGAGGGCAGGGCCCTCAAACAGGCTAAGAAACTGAAGCCGCTCAGCTGCATCATCCAGCTGGTAAAGTTGAGCCATGTCTTCAAAACGAGCTATGTATGGCTCGATTCGATCGCCTTCCTTGTATGAGGAAAGCTTGATGTGTGGGGTCACCATAACATGTGCAGGGATAGCGCTCGTGGAGCTAGCTGCATCAGATGTGTCTGAAGCCAAGGAATCTCGCTTGAGCTTCAACATTTCAATTTCATGTCTTTTGCGTGCTTCTCGCTCGGCATGTTTGTGTTCTTGTTGTTCTCGCTCATGTTCTAACTCGAGTTCGCGTTGTTTTCACTCGTGTTCTAACTCGAGTTCATGTTGTTTCCGCTCGTGTTCGCGCTGTTCTCGCTCGTGTTCACGCTGTTCTCGCTCGTATTCGCACACCTTTTCGCGTTCCTCACGCTGAATTCGACGCTGTTCACGAGCATAATTCTAACGTTGCTGTTCGTAATTAAACCGAGAGAGGACAAAGTCCTTTATTTTCTCCGGATCCATAATCCCCATATCTTTGGCTTCCTGTACATAGACGCTGGTAGACATGGTGCTAACTCAGTCTTAGTAACTAGCGACTCAGTACTGACTGCAATTTGCAAAGAAAGATGCCAATAATCAAGAATAAAGAATATAGGCAGAGGTTAGTGGTGACCAGTTTTTATCTAATTAAACTGGTCTATCTATCTATATACCTAGGCTGCTTCCCCCAAGGAAAGGGAGGTAGCCGAGACAGGACGACACACTCCCCATTTACTCATCCATTCAAACACATTCATTCGCATCTTAGCCCCAAAGGGGAGAACGGACAGATCCTCACTGCACCACACTGGACAAGGGTCAACTGCGCAATGCAATCAGTGACATCCGCAGCATGGCCCGACAGCAGAACTGGTTTACCCCTGCCACATCATAACAGACCCATCCCCTTACCCGCACCTGACCTGACTAGTTGATCAGACCAAATGCGGGAGAATATCCCCTCAAGGCTGCGTCATCACTTCTTCATTCACAATTTCTCTCCATTTATTTCTGTCACGCACAGCCACTCTTCCTTGCTCAACAGACATCCCTCTCACATCCAGCGCTCTCTTCACACTGTCCATCCATCCTATTTGTGGTCTTCCTCTCAGCCTTACACCTCTCACATCAGATCTAGTTATCTTTTTCACCAATCGCTCATTATCCATTCTCTCCATATGCCCAAACCATCGCAACACCCTCTGCTCAACTCTACCAGCCATCTCCCGAACAACTCCAGTAAAGAAAGAAAATTAAATAAACAACTGATTTTGAAAACTATTAAGTAAATTAATAAAACTGAATCAATAATCACCAGTAAGATAGTGCCTATAGACTTTAATGATAAATGCCTAAGAATGAACGAGTGAGTATTATCTCGTGAATAACTTTAGAGGTAGGAGTTAATATCCTGGAATGAGGTCGCCAAATATCACGGAGTTTTTAAAGAGTATGTAATATTAAAGAATATTATTCAGTAACACTGAGAACAGGACAATGAATTGTCTTGTGAAAATCAAGCAATGATTACTTTATTCCGGCTTACTTTGCCGATTCTCTAAGGACGAGAATTTATAACCTTTCACGACAGTACACAGCAGACTAATTACTCACAAATGCTGTTTATTAGTACTGTTGGCCTCTGGAGAAAGTGACTCCACCCCTGACAATCAATAACTAATGCTATTAATGATAACAGATTCTTGCTGATGCATTAACTCCTGGTTGGCACAACGGATTTGAGTTAATACAAAAGAACTGGCCTAAGTACCAGTTATGAATAGCAAAGCATTTATGCAGACTAGGAACTATAAGTGAAATAAGCTTAATATGGAAAATAAAACATAAATTAACATTACATTAAGCTCAAGAAAAAGAACTGTTAATTTATTGATTACAATAAAATAAATTAACGTTACATGAGTCTCAAGATGAATTCAAATAAGGAGATCGCACTCACTCCTCACTCAAAAGCTAACTCTTAAACCTAGGAAAAAACGAAAAGAAATACTGGTCAGAAAAGTGGACAAAGCGGATGACTGGGTGTCATTACTGAGGAAGGACACTGCACATGCTGAGTCTCTCGCCAATCACGCTAGGTGGGAATCCAACAGCGGCGGTGGGAACTAGGTGTTGTTGCGAGGAAGGACACTGCCACACACACTACCTGCTTCCGTGGCTCTCAGACCTAGACTTCAATTCATGGGAGAGAGGCGAGTGTCGTGGCCACACTAACGGCCAATGAGTGTGAGCGATAAACACCGGCAATTCACTCAGCAAAGGTGCTAACATCGCGCACAAGGACGATCACTTATGATAGTGAAAAATTGTTCTGAAAACACTCCGGACCGGGTGAATACATGGCGGTTGACTGAGTGATAAATACTGGGATTCCACTAGAATTCGCTGTTTCCCACCAAAGTTAATGTCACGAGCTTATTTTAATAAAAAATCGCGCCGACTCGTGACAATGATGTATGGTGTGGTGCAATGGTGTGTGGTGTGGTGTGGTACAGTGATGTGTGGTGTGGTGCAGTGATGTGATGTGTGGTGTGGTGTGGTGCAGTGATGTGATGTGTGGTGTGGTGTGGTGCAGTGATGTGATGTGTGGTGTGGTGCAGTGATGTGGTGCAATGGTGTGTGGTGTGGTGTGGTGCAGTGATGTGTGGTGTGGTGTGGTCCAGTGGTGTGTGGTGTGATGTGGTACAGTGATATGTGGTGTGGTGCAGTGATGTGTGGTGTGATGCAATGATGTGTGGTGTTGTGTGGTGCAGTGATGTGTGGTGTGGTGCAGTGATCTGTGGTGTGTGGTGCAGTGGTGTGTGGTGTGGTGTGGTGCAGTGGTGTGTGGCGTGGTGTGGTGCAGTAATGTGTGGTATGGTGTGGTGCAGTAGTGTGTGGTGTTGTGTGGTGCAGTGATGTGTGGTGTTGTGTGGTGCAGCGGTATATGGTGTAGTGTAGTGATGTGGTGTGGTGCAATGGTGTGTTGTGTGGTGTGGTGCAGTGATGTGATGTGTGGTGTGGTGCAGTGATGTGATGTGTGGTGTGGTGCAGTGATGTGATGTGTGGTGTGGTGCAGTGATGTGGTGTGGTGTGTTGCAGTGATGTGGTGTGGTGTGGTGCAGTGATGTGGTGTGGTGTGGTGCAGTGATGTGGTGTGGTGTGGTGCAATGGCGTGTGGTGTGGTGTGGTGCAATGGTGTGTGGTGTGGTGTGGTGCAGTGATGTGTGGTGTGGTGGGGTCCAGTGGTGTGTGGTGTGATGTGGTACAGTAATGTGTGTTGTGATGCAATGATGTGTGGTGTTGTGTGGTGCAGTGATGTGTGTTGTGTTGTTGTGCAGTGATGTGTGGTGTGATGTGGTGCAGTGGTGTGATGTGGTGTGTGGTGTGGTGAGGTGCAATGGTAAGTGATGTGGTGTTGTACAGTGAAGTGTGGTGTGGTGCAATGGTGTGTGGGCTGGTGCAGTGATGTGTGGTGTTGTCTGGTGTAGTGCAGTGATGTGATGTGTGGTGTTGTGCAGTGATGTGTGGTGTGGTGTGGTGCAGTGATGTGTGGTGTGGTGTGGTGTGGTGTGGTGCAGTGATGTGTGGTGTGGTGTGGTGTGATGCAGTGATATGATGTGTGGTGTGGTCCAGTGGTGTGTGGTGTGATGTGGTACAGTGATGTGTGGTGTGGCATAGTGATGTGTGGTGTGATGCAGTGATGTGTGGTGTGATGCAACAGTGTGTGGTGTGGTGTGGTGCAGTGATGTGTGGTGTGGTGTGGTGCAGTGATGTGTGGTGTGGTGCAGTGATCTGTGGTGTGGTGTGGTGCAGTGATCTGTGGTGTGGTGTGGTGGAGTGGTGTGTGGTGTGGTGTGGTGCAGTGGTGTGTGGTGTGGTGTGGTGCAGTGGTGTGTGGTGTGGTGTGGTGCAGTGGTGTGTGGTGTGGTGTGATGCAGTGGTGTGTGGTGTGGTGTGGTGCAGTAGTGTGTAGTGTTGTGTGGTGCAGTGATGTGTGGTGTTGTATGGTGCAGTGGTGTGTGGTGTAGTGTAGTGATGTGGTGTGGTGAAATGGTGTGTTGTGTGGTGTGGTGCAGTGATGTGTGGTGTGGTGTTGTGCAGTGGTGTGTGGTGTGGTGTGGTGCAGTGATGTGAGGTGTTGTGTGGTGCAGTGGTGTGTGGTGTGGTGTTGTGCAGTGGTGTGGTGTGTTGCAGTGATGTGATGTGTTGTGTGGTGCAGTGGTGTGTAGTGTGGTGTGGTGCAGAGATATGTGGTGTAGTGTGGTGCAGGGATGTGTGGTGTGGTGTGGTGCACGGTGAGTGGTGTGGTATGGTGCAATGATGTTTGGTGTGATGCAGGGATGTGTCCTGTGTGTGGTGCAGTGATATGTGGTGTGGTGCAGTTGTGTGTGGTGTGGTGTGGTGTGGTGCAGTTGTGTGTGGTGTGGTGAGGTGCAGTGGTGTGTGGTGTGGTGTGGTGCAGTGGTGTGTGGTGTGGTGTGGTGCAGTGGTGTGTGGTGTGGTGTGGGGCAGTGGTGTGTGGTGTGGTGTGGTGCAGTAGTGTGGTATTGTGTGGTGCAGTAGTGTGTGGTGTTGTGTGGTGCAGTGATGTGTGGTGTTGTGTGTTGCAGTGGTGTGTGGTGTGCAGTGATGTAGTGTGATGTAATGGTGTGTTGTGTGTTGTGGTGCAGTGATGTGTGGTGTGGTGTTGTGCAGTGATGTGTGGTGTGGTGTTGTGCAGTGATGTGTGGTGTGATATGGTGCAGTGGTGTGTTGTGTGGTGAGGTGCAATGGTAAGTGATGTCGTGTTGTAAAGTGAAGTGTGGTGTGGTGCAGTGGTGTGTGGGGTGGTGCAGTGATGTGTGGTATTGTTTGGTGTGGTGCAGTGATGTGATGTATGGCGTGGTGCAGTGATGTGATGTGTTGTGTGGTGCAGTGATTGTCATGGGGTTTTTAAAGAGTATGTAATATTAAAGAAAATTATTCAATAATACTGAGAACAGGACAATGAATTGTCTTGTGAAAATCAAGCAATGATTACTTTATGACGGCTTACTTCGCCAGTTCTCTAAGGACGAGAATTTATAAACTTTCTCAACAGTACACAGCAGAGACTAATTACTCACAAATGCTGTTTATTAGTACTGTTGGCCTCTGGAG
This sequence comes from Coenobita brevimanus, assembly GCF_032717465.1. Classification (NCBI taxonomy): domain Eukaryota; kingdom Metazoa; phylum Arthropoda; class Malacostraca; order Decapoda; family Coenobitidae; genus Coenobita; species Coenobita brevimanus. The sequence continues at coordinate 20,710,072 of NC_137044.1, forward strand.
AAAGTGACTCGACCCCTGACAATCAATAACTAATGCTATTAATGATAACAGATTCTTGCTGATGTATTAACTCCTGGTTGGCACAACGGATTTGAGTTAATACAAAAGGACTGGCCTAAGTACCAGTTATGAATAGCAAAGCATTTATGCAAACTAGGAGCTGTAAGTGAAATAAGCTTAATATGGAAAATAAAACATGAATTTACATTACATAAAGCTCAAGAAAAAGAACTGTTAATTTATTGATTATAATAAAATAGATTAACGTTACATGAGTCTCAAGATGAATTCAAATAAGATCACGCTCACTCGCTCACTCAAAAGCTAACTCTTAAACCTAGGAAAAAACGAAAAGAAATACTGGTCAGAAAAGTGGACAAAGCGGATGACTGGGTGTCGTTACTGAGGAAGGACACTGCACACGCTGAGTCTCATGCTAATCACGCTAGGTGGGAATCCAACAGCGGCGGTGGGAACTAGGCGTCGTTGCGAGGAAGGACACTGCCACACACACTACCTGCTTCCGCAGCGCTCAAACCTAGACTAACTTCATATCATGGGAGAGAGGCAAGTGTCATGGCCGCACTAATGGCCAACAAGTGTGAGCGATACATACCCGCAATTCACTCAGCCAAGGTGCTAACATCGCGCACAAGGACGATCACTTATGACACAGTGAAAAATTGTTCTGAAAACACTCCCAACCGGGTGATTACGTGGTGGTTGACTGAGTGATAAATACTGGGATTCCACTAGAATTCGCTGTTTCCCACCAAAGTTAATGTCACGAGCTTATTTAAAAATAAAATCGCGCCGACTCGTGACATTACGCCCCATGAAAATCAATTTTTTTTTCTTCAGAGAGAAAAAAAAATCAATATACATACATATAAATCCTAACTCAGTCACACAAGATTCACACTGTGGTATGTGTGTGCTATCCTACTACAGGAGAAAGTCACAGTCGCCAGTGAGCGAAAAAACTTCGTATTTACGTTGATAGAAGCAAGCTTGAAGGAAAAACTCCATGACGATGGTAAAAAATCCTGTACTCAGGTCAAACTGAGCGAAAAGTTCACTACATTTACATTAACAACTAATTGTTATGTAGCGTAATGTATGTAATACACGGTGTAGGTGTGACAGTTGTGGTGTAACTGTACTTACGAGTAAAATAACATAATGCAAATCAATAATAAATAATGACTACGAGGCAGAAGAGAAGGGGCGGCAGCATGCGACAGGGACGACCAGCTGATCTGCACGACAATGCTGCATTCACCAGCTGCACCTGCGAAAGGAATCAAGGTGGAGCATCAAAAGTGTCATTTCTCTCTCTCTGCCTAGCAATCAGGACTTATGTCATTATTAACCAGGAAATGTAGTCTTAGGATTCACAAATCTCTCAGGACCCTTGTAGTTTACTGGTTAAGCTAATTTATTAACCAGGAAACGTGTCAGTTCTTGAATTGCTCAAATCTCTTAGAACGGACAGTTTACTGGTTAACCTAACATTAACCAGGAAACGTGTCAGTTCTTGAATTGCTCAAATCTCATAGAACGGCAGTTAATGGTTAACCTAACTCTACACTTATGACTAATAACAGGAAGCTGAGAATCCCTACGCAATCTCGGGCAGGTCACATTTAAACACCCACCGTGGGTGTGAACACTTATGTGGATATTGTGCATTCTCTGGGAATCCTCAGAGAGGCCCACAGCTCGAGACGTTCCACAAGGTAAATCATACACAACCTCGGACTGTCTCTGCGGGGCTCTCAAACTTCCCTCTTAACTTATGGTATACATGTATGTACAGGCCCTGGACATACTGTGTCCTGTGGGGCCAACGGGTGAGACGTCTGGTCTACACTTTTAACTGGGATCTAGGCTGGTCCTTGGATTACTCAAATCTCTGAGAACGCCCGTTTTATGGAACCCAGCATACAACAGTTGCCCATGTTAGTCAGCATTTAGCAGGCGAGACATCAGGTCTGCACCTACATTATCACTGCCCTCTCTCTCAACTGCTTCAGAGATTACGGGTGTGGTTTCAAACGGCACAGGAAGGACATGTCCCTGGTTAGTGGTACTTTGACACACACTGCAGGAACGCACAAAACTATCTATTTCTCGTCCCATCCCTGGCCAGGGAAAGTCAGCACAGATACGGCCCTGGTTTTCCTTTTGCCAAGGTGACCTACTGAGTCTGAACAATGACCCCATTCTAACACTGCTTGGCGGTACTTGGCGGGAACGACAAACTGCAGTCGAACTTCGCCCTGGGGTGTTCGTGACTCATGATACAGCTGTCCTTGTTTACGAAGGAACTTGGCTTGACCTCCCTGTGAATACTTTATCACTCTACCCTTTTGTTTCTTCCACACAGCAGCAAGTGTCGGGTCAGAATGTTGTTCTTGAACAACAACTTGGCTTTACATCAGATCTTGTGGCGATTCAATGGTCATTGGGGTGACACAGTTTGGAGCCTCAGCCATGGCTCGTGTTATTGCAGCTGAAGTCTGAGTAGCATCATCTTCAGTGCAACTATACTTGGCACCGGGAATATTGCCTATGATAAGGTCAAATAAAGATTCTGGCATGACAACTGCGAGTGTCGTACCAGTGTAAAATGGAGATGCCACCTGGATACGTGCCTCAGGGAACAATCTCACTGATCCATTAATAAGGTTAGCTTGGATCTGTCGACCTGTGTACTGCTTAGGCCGAACTAGACTCTGCCTGACAGAGCAACCTGAGGAACCGTTGTCTCTCAGGACCTTCACAGGAATGTCTCCCACAAACCCTGGCTGAACAAGGAAGGCACTGTCACCTGTGGGAGGGCCTGTGGAGGAAGCAGCTAGCCACTGATTAGGCTGCTGAATGAATGATGCGGCAAACATGGTGCCCTGAGAACTAGATACCTGAGGGGTCATACTCACTGCCTGGGGAGATGGAGCATTGGCCATCTGTGGAGGGGGGTTCACTGTCGCTGTGGGACTAGAGAACTGTGGGGGAGTACCCATACTGGTAGGGACGTGACCACCGTGCTGCTGCTGAGGAATGAAGACTGCATTCGCCTCCTGCCTCCTATTTACTTGAGCTGGTGCTGAAAAGGACAGTCCCAACGATCAGTTGCATGGCTGATATTGCTGCTGGTTAGGGTACTTGTTGTACCGCTTCCAGTCAGGTTTCTGAGTGTTTTGCCCCTGGTCCTTGCACTGCGGTTTTGGAGCTTGGCCATTATTCTGAGAACGGTCTTGTTGCTGGGGTTCAGTCTGGGATGGTTTCCCAGATTTATCAGCTTTCCTGTTCCAGGTATGCTGCTTGCGAGTTTGGTACCGTATGCAGTGAAAAATGCATCTGCCTTCTTCACCATTTGGCTGGCATCTCTTACCTGGCAGATCTTAAGCTGAGCCATAAGTTAAGTGGGCCACGACTTTTCCAACTGCGTGCGCAGCATAAGGTCGATTATCCCCTCACACGTGGAAGGAGTTTCATCTTTCTCCATCCACTCATCTAAGTAAGCAGTAAGCCGGTCAAGAAACTGAACGGCAGTCTCTTTTTCCTGTAAATGCGCCCTCATGAACTGACTCTTGGCGTCGTCAACTGTGAGACCGTATGCTTTGACAAGTGCGGCCTTCATCATCTCATGCGTGAGATTGTCTCCACTAATTCTGTGGAGAATATTGAGGGCAGGGCCCTCAAACAGGCTAAGAAACTGAAGCCGCTCAGCTGCATCATCCAGCTGGTAAAGTTGAGCCATGTCTTCAAAACGAGCTATGTATGGCTCGATTCGATCGCCTTCCTTGTATGGGGGAAGCTTGATGTGTGGGGTCACCATAATATGTGCAGGGATAGCGCTCGTGGAGCTAGCTGCATCAGATGTGTCTGAAGCCAAGGAATCTCGCTTGAGCTTCAACATTTCAATTTCATGTCTTTTGCGTGCTTCTTGCTCGGCATGTTTGTGTTCTCGTTGTTCTCGCTCATGTTCTAACTCGAGTTCGCGTTGTTTTCACTCGTGTTCTAACTCGAGTTCATGTTGTTTCCGCTCGTGTTCGCGCTGTTCTCGCTCGTGTTCGCGCTGTTCTCGCTCGTGTTCACGCTGTTCTCGCTCGTATTCGCACACCTTTTCGCGTTCCTCACGCTGAATTCGACGCTGTTCACGAGCATAATTCTAACGTTGCTGTTCGTAATTAAACCGAGAGAGGACAAAGTCCTTTATTTTCTCCGGATCCATAATCCCCATATCTTTGGCTTCCTGTACATAGACGCTGGTAGACATGATGCTAACTCAGTCTTAGTAACTAGCGACTCAGTACTGACTGCAATTTGCAAAGAAAGATGCCAATAATCAAGAATAAAGAATATAGGCAGAGGTTAGTGGTGACCAGTTTTTATCTAATTAAACTGGTCTATCTATCTATATACCTAGGCTGCTTCCCCCAAGGAAAGGGAGGTAGCCGAGACAGGACGACACACTCCCCATTTACTCATCCATTCAAACACATTCATTCGCATCTTAGCCCCAAAGGGGAGAACGGACAGATCCTCACTGCACCACACTGGACAAGGGTCAACTGCGCAATGCAATCAGTGACATCCGCAGCATGGCCCGACAGCAGAACTGGTTTACCCCTGCCACATCATAACAGACCCATCCCCTTACCCGCACCTGACCTGACTAGTTGATCAGACCAAATGAGGGAGAATATCCCCTCAGGGCTGCGTCATCACTTATTCATTCACAATTTCTCTCCATTTATTTCTGTCACACACAGCCACTCTTCCTTGCTCAACAGACATCCCTCTCGCATCCAGCGCTCTCTTCACACTGTCCATCCATCCTATTTGTGGTCTTCCTCTCAGCCTTACACCTCTCACATCAGATCTAGTTATCTTTTTCACCAATCGCTCATTATCCATTCTCTCCATATGCCCAAACCATCGCAACACCCTCTGCTCAACTCTACCCGCCATCTCCCGAACAACTCCAGTAAAGAAAGAAAATTAAATAAACAACTGATTTTGAAAACTATTAAGTAAATTAATAAAACTGAATCAATAATCACCAGTAAGATAGTGCCTATAGACTTTAATGATAAATGCCTAAGAATGAACGAGTGAGTATTATCTCGTGAATAACTTAAGAGGTAGGAGTTAATATCCTGGAATGAGGTCGCCAAATATCACGGAGTTTTTAAAGAGTATGTAATATTAAAGAATATTATTCAGTAATACTGAGAACAGGACAATGAATTGTCTTGTGAAAATCAAGCAATGATTACTTTATTCCGGCTTACTTTGCCGATTCTCTAAGGACGAGAATTTATAACCTTTCACGACAGTACACAGCAGACTAATTACTCACAAATGCTGTTTATTAGTACTGTTGGCCTCTGGAGAAAGTGACTCCACCCCTGACAATCAATAACTAATGCTATTAATGATAACAGATTCTTGCTGATGCATTAACTCCTGGTTGGCACAACGGATTTGAGTTAATACAAAAGAACTGGCCTAAGTACCAGTTATGAATAGCAAAGCATTTATGCAGACTAGGAACTATAAGTGAAATAAGCTTAATATGGAAAATAAAACATAAATTTACATTACATTAAGCTCAAGAAAAAGAACTGTTAATTTATTGATTACAATAAAATAAATTAACGTTACATGAGTCTCAAGATGAATTCAAATAAGGAGATCGCACTCACTCCTCACTCAAAAGCTAACTCTTAAACCTAGGAAAAAACGAAAAGAAATACTGGTCAGAAAAGTGGACAAAGCGGATGACTGGGTGTCATTACTGAGGAAGGACACTGCACATGCTGAGTCTCTCGCCAATCACGCTAGGTGGGAATCCAACAGCGGCGGTGGGAACTAGGTGTTGTTGCGAGGAAGGACACTGCCACACACACTACCTGCTTCCGTGGCTCTCAAACCTAGACTTCAATTCATGGGAGAGAGGCGAGTGTCGTGGCCACACTAACGGCCAATGAGTGTGAGCGATAAACACCGGCAATTCACTCAGCAAAGGTGCTAACATCGCGCACAAGGACGATCACTTATGACAGTGAAAAATTGTTCTGAAAACACTCCGGACCGGGTGAATACATGGCGGTTGACTGAGTGATAAATACTGGGATTCCACTAGAATTCGCTGTTTCCCACCAAAGTTAATGTCACGAGCTTATTTTAATAAAAAATCGCGCCGACTCGTGACAATGATGTATGGTGTGGTGCAATGGTGTGTGGTGTGGTGTGGTACAGTGATGTGTGGTGTGGTGCAGTGATGTGATGTGTGGTGTGGTGTGGTGCAGTGATGTGATGTGTGGTGTGGTGTGGTGCAGTGATGTGATGTGTGGTGTGGTGCAGTGATGTGGTGCAATGGTGTGTGGTGTGGTGTGGTGCAGTGATGTGGTGCAATGGTGTGTGGTGTGGTGTGGTGCAGTGATGTGTGGTGTGGTGTGGTCCAGTGGTGTGTGGTGTGATGTGGTACAGTGATATGTGGTGTGGTGCAGTGATGTGTGGTGTGATGCAATGATGTGTGGTGTTGTGTGGTGCAGTGATGTGTGGTGTGGTGCAGTGATCTGTGGTGTGTGGTGCAGTGGTGTGTGGTGTGGTGTGGTGCAGTGGTGTGTGGCGTGGTGTGGTGCAGTAATGTGTGGTATGGTGTGGTGCAGTAGTGTGTGGTGTTGTGTGGTGCAGTGATGTGTGGTGTTGTGTGGTGCAGCGGTATATGGTGTAGTGTAGTGATGTGGTGTGGTGCAATGGTGTGTTGTGTGGTGTGGTGCAGTGATGTGATGTGTGGTGTGGTGCAGTGATGTGATGTGTGGTGTGGTGCAGTGATGTGATGTGTGGTGTGGTGCAGTGATGTGATGTGTGGTGTGGTGCAGTGATGTGGTGTGGTGTGGTGCAGTGATGTGGTGTGGTGTGGTGCAGTGATGTGGTGTGGTGTGGTGCAATGGTGTGTGGTGTGGTGTGGTGCAATGGTGTGTGGTGTGGTGTGGTGCAGTGATGTGTGGTGTGGTGTGGTCCAGTGGTGTGTGGTGTGATGTGGTACAGTAATGTGTGTTGTGATGCAATGATGTGTGGTGTTGTGTGGTGCAGTGATGTGTGTTGTGTTGTTGTGCAGTGATGTGTGGTGTGATGTGGTGCAGTGGTGTGATGTGGTGTGTGGTGTGGTGAGGTGCAATGGTAAGTGATGTGGTGTTGTACAGTGAAGTGTGGTGTGGTGCAATGGTGTGTGGGCTTTTGCAGTGATGCGTGGTGTTGTCTGGTGTAGTGCAGTGATGTGATGTGTGGTGTGGTGCAGTGATGTGATGATTTGTGGTGCAGTGATGTGTGGTGTGGTGCAGTAATGTGTGGTGTGGTGTGGTGCAGTAATGTGTGGTGTGGTGTGGTGCAGTGATGTGTGGTGTGGTGTGGTGTGGTGCAGTGATGTGTGGTGTGGTGTGGTGTGGTGCAGTGATGTGTGGTGTGGTGTGGTGTGATGCAGTGATATGATGTGTGGTGTGGTCCAGTGGTGTGTGGTGTGATGTGGTACAGTGATGTGTGGTGTGATGCAGTGATGTGTGGTGTGATGCAATGGTGTGTGGTGTGGTGTGATGCAATGGTGTGTGGTGTGGTGTGGTGCAGTGATGTGTGGTGTGGTGCAGTGATCTGTGGTGTGGTGTGGTGCAGTGGTGTGTGGTGTGGTGTGGTGCAGTGGTGTGTGGTGTGGTGTGGTGCAGTGGTGTGTGGTGTGGTGTGGTGCAGTGGTGTGTGGTGTGGTGTGGTGCAGTGGTGTGTGGTGTGGTGTGATGCAGTGGTGTGTGGTGTGGTGTGGTGCAGTAATGTGTGGTGTGGTGTGGTGCAGTAGTGTGTAGTGTTGTGTGGTGCAGTGATGTGTGGTGTTGTATGGTGCAGTGGTGTGTGGTGTAGTGTAGTGATGTGGTGTGGTGAAATGGTGTGTTGTGTGGTGTGGTGCAGTGATGTGTGGTGTGGTGTTGTGCAGTGGTGTGTGGTGTGGTGTGGTGCAGTGATGTGATGTGTTGTGTGGTGCAGTGGTGTGGTGTGTTGCAGTGATGTGATGTGTTGTGTGGTGCAGTGGTGTGTAGTGTGGTGTGGTGCAGAGATATGTGGTGTAGTGTGGTGCAGGGATGTGTGGTGTGGTGTGGTGCACGGTGAGTGGTGTGGTATGGTGCAGTGATGTTTGGTGTGATGCAGGGATGTGAACTGTGTGTGGTGCAGTGATATGTGGTGTGGTGCAGTTGTGTGTGGTGTGGTGTGGTGTGGTGCAGTTGTGTGTGGTGTGGTGTGGTGCAGTGGTGTGTGGTGTGGTGTGGTGCAGTGGTGTGTGGTGTGGTGTGGTGCAGTGGTGTGTGGTGTGGTGTGGGGCAGAGGTGTGTGGTGTGGTGTGGTGTGGTGCAGTGGTGTGTGGTGTGGTGTGGGGCAGTGGTGTGTTGGTGTGCAGTGGTATGTGTTGTGGTGTGGTGCAGTTGTGTATGGTGTGGTGTGGTGTAGTTGTGTATAGTGTCGTGTGATGCAGTTGTGTATAGTATGGTGTGGTGCTGTTGTGTATGGTGTGGTGTGGTGCAGTGGTATGTGGTGTGGTGTGGTGCAGTGGTATGTGGTGTGGTGTGGTGCAGTGGTATGTGGTGTGGTGTGGTGCAGTGGTGTTTGGTTTGGTGTGGTGCAGTGATGTGATGTGTGGTGTGGTGTAGTGGTGTTTGGTGTGGTGTGGTGCAGTGATGTGGATGTGTGGTGTGGTGCAGTGATGTGATGTGTGGTGTGGTGCAGTGATGTGATGTGTGGTGTGGTGCAGTGATGTGTGGTGTGGTGCAGTTGTGTGTGGTGTGGTGCGGTTGTGTGTGGTGTTGTGCAGTTGTGTGTGGTGTGTTGCAGTGGTGTGTGGTGTGGTGCAATGGTGTGTGGTGTGGTGTTGTGCAGTGGTGAGTTGTGTGGTGTGGTGCAGTGATGTGTGGTGTGGTGTGGTGTAATGGTGTGTTGCGTGGTATGGTGCTGTTGTGTGCGGTTTGTGGTGCAGTGGTGTGAGGTGTGGTGCAGTGGTGTGTGGTGTGGTGTTGTGCAGTGGTGAGTTGTGTGGTGTGGTGCAGTGATGTGTGGTGTGGTGTGGTGTAATGGTGTGTTGCGTGGTATGATGCAGTTGTGTGCGGTTTGTGGTGCAGTGGTGTGTGGTGTGGTGTAGTGGTGTGTGGTGTGTGGTGTGGTGTGGTGTGGTGCAGTGGTGTGTGGTGTGGTGTGGTGTGGTGCAGTGGTGTGTGGTGTGGTGTGGTGCAGTGGTGTGTGGTGTGGTGCAGTGGTGTGTGTTGTGGTGTGGTGCAATGGTGTGTGATGTGTGTGGTACAGTTATGTGTGGTGTGGTGCAGTGGTGTGTAGGGTGGTGCAGTGATGTGTGATGTGGTGTGGTGCAGTGGTGTGGTGTGTGATGTGGTGAAGTAGTGTGTGGTGTGTAAGTAGTGCAGTGGTGTGTGGTGTGGTGTGGTGCAGTGATGTGATATGTTGTGTGGTACAATTTTGTGTGGTGTGGTGTGGTGTAGTGGTGTGTTGTGTGGTATGGTGCAGTGGTGTGTGGTGTGGTATGATGCAGTAATGTGTGATGTGGTGCAATGATGAGTGGTGTGGTTTGTGCAGTGATGTGTAGTGTGATGTGGTACAATGATGTGTATTTGTGGTGTGGTACAGTGATGTGTGGTGTGGTGCAATGATGTGTTGTGTGATGCAATGGTGTGTGATGTGGTGTGGTACGGTGATGTGTGGTGTGGTGCAGTGATATGGTGTGGTGCAATCGTGTGTAGTATGGTATGGTGCAATGATTTCTGGTGTGGTGTCGATCAGAATATGTCCAAACCACACCTCACACCACTGCATCACACCATACCACACAACACTGCACCACATCACACATCACTGCACCACGCCACACAAAACACCATTGCACCACACAGTACCACACACCATTGCACCACACCTCACATCAGTACACCACACCACACACCACTGCACCAGACCACACCACACATCACTGCACCAAACCACACCACTGCACCACATCACACGTCACATCACTGCACCACACAACACCACTGCACCACCACACCACTGCACCACACCACACATCATTGTACCACACCACATCACACACTATTGCACCACACCACACCACACACCACTGCACCACACCACACACCACTGTACCACCCAACACCACACACTACTGCACCACACCACGCCACACATCACTGCACCATACACCACTGCACCACACCACACCACACATCATTGCACCTCACCACACAACACACCACTGCACCACACCACACCAAACATCACTGCACAACACCAGAACACACACCATTGCACCACACCACACCAAACACCACTCCACCACACCACACAACACACCAGTGCACAACACCACATCACTCATCACTACATAACACCACACCACACACCATTGCACCACACCACATCATTGCACCACACCACACACCACTGCACCACACAACACCACACATCACTGCACCACACAACACCACACGCTACTGTACCACTCCACACCACACATCACTGCACAACACCACACCACACATTACTGCACCATCCCACACCACACACCACTGCACCATACCACACAACACACAACTGCACCACACCACACATCACTGCACCACACCACACCACACCACACCACACACCATTGCACCACACAACACATCATATCACTGCACCACACCACACCACACACCACTGCACTTCATACACACAACTGCACCACACCACACCACACACCACTACACTGCATACACACAACTGCACCACACCACACATCCCTGCACCACACCACACTACACACCATTGCACCACGTCATACCACACACCACTGCAACACACCACACCACACATCACTGCACCACACCACACACAACTGCACCACACCACACACAACTGCACCATACCACACATCACTGTACCACACCACACCACACACCATTGCACCACACCACACCACACACCACTGCACCACCCCACACCACACACCACTGCACCACACCACACCACACCACACACCACACTCCACTGCACCACATCACACCACACACCACTGCACCACACCACACAACACACTGCAGCACCACACCACACAACACACCACTGCACCACACAACACAACACACCACTGCACAACACCACACCACACATCGCTACACAACACCACACGACACACCTTTGCACCACACCACATCACTGCACCACACCACACACCACTGCACCACACAACACCACACATCACTGCACCACACAACACCACACATCACTGCACCACACACTACTGCACCACACCATACCACAGGCCACTGCACTACACCACAGCACACATCATTGCACCACACCACACCACACACCACTGCACCACACTACACCACACACCACTGCACCACAACTCACAACACACCACTGCACAACACCACACCACACATCACTGCACCATACACCACTGCACCACACCACACCACACATCATTGCACCTCACCACACAACACACCACTGCACCACACCACACCAAACATCACTGCACAACACCAGAACACACACCATTGCACCACACCACACCAAACACCACTCCACCACACCACACAACACACCAGTGCACAACACCACATCACTCATCACTACATAACACCACACCACACACCATTGCACCACACCACATCATTGCACCACACCACACACCACTGCACCACACAACACCACACATCACTGCACCACACAACACCACACGCTACTGTACCACTCCACACCACACATCACTGCACAACACCACACCACACATTACTGCACCATCCCACACCACACACCACTGCACCATACCACACAACACACAACTGCACCACACCACACATCACTGCACCACACCACACCACACCACACCACACACCATTGCACAACACAACACATCATATCACTGCACCACACCACACCACACACCACTGCACTTCATACACACAACTGCACCACACCACACCACACACCACTACACTGCATACACACAACTGCACCACACCACACATCCCTGCACCACACCACACCACACACCATTGCACCACGTCATACCACACACCACTGCAACACACCACACCACACATCACTGCACCACACCACACACAACTGCACCACACCACACACAACTGCACCATACCACACATCACTGTACCACACCACACCACACACCATTGCACCACACCACACCACACACCACTGCACCACCCCACACCACACCACACACCACACTCCACTGCACCACATCACACCACACACCACTGCACCACACCACACAACACACTGCAGCACCACACCACACAACACACCACTGCACCACACAACACAACACACCACTGCACAACACCACACCACACATCGCTACACAACACCACACGACACACCTTTGCACCACACCACATCACTGCACCACACCACACACCACTGCACCACACAACACCACACATCACTGCACCACACAACACCACACATCACTGCACCACACACTACTGCACCACACCATACCACAGGCCACTGCACTACACCACAGCACACATCATTGCACCACACCACACCACACACCACTGCACCACACTACACCACACACCACTGCACCACAACTCACAACACACCACTGCACAACACCACACCACACACCACTGCGCTACACCACACCACAACTTGGACCCTTCCCCCAGAGACACATTCCCTATTGGTCTATTTTCCCACATAGACCTATTCCAACGATGGACCTATTTACCCCATGGACCCAATCGTCATGGACATATTTTCCCAATAGCCCCCTACCCACTACACCCACTCACGTCACCTGCCCACCCACCCACCGTAGCTACCCACCCACCTTGCCCCATCCAACCCTCCCACCTGCTTACGCACCCATGCCACTCTGCTCAACCAACCATGACTGCCCAACCTATCCACCCATCTACCCACCCTGCCCACCCACCCAGTTCTGTGTGTGTGTGTGTGTGTGTGAGAGAGATATAGAGAGAGAGAGAGAGAGAGAGAGAGAGAGAGAGAGAGAGAGAGAGAGAGAGAGAGAGAGAGAGAGAGAGATGCTTTTAAAATACAGATTAGGGTACCTTATAATTTGTTATCAAGGGCAATCAGTTGGTATTAGGGGTGTTTTATACCGTTTTGACGGCAATTTGTTCTGGCAGTTAATTGAAGTAAAAAGTGTCTGTTAAGTTTATGACATTTCTTAAATTCTCCATCCACAAAAGCCAATGTAATTTTTGCTTTGCTTCGTTTACAAAGGGAAGCATGATAAAGGGTGCTACTAAAAGAAAATTGTTTGTCTTTACTTGAAGAGTTGTATTTGGTAAGCCCTCTAGCACATGAGAGACTGAAGGTTCTTTAAAAAGTAGGCAGTAGCACAGAGAGATGGAAGTAATGAGTAGGCCCATGTTACCACAGCCAGTCTCAGAGAAGCGAGTTTTACAAGGGAAGTAATGTATTTCTATCGAGACCTGTCATTAAGACAGGTCTCGATAGAAAGATCTCTCTTTCTCTCTGTAGTCCGACGCCTTAATCCTGTAAGGGATGGCCACAAACACACAGCCTCAATGTCGTCCTGTCCCCTCTCGAAAGATAATCATGAATACTGAGATATAATGGAGGGTTGAGTTTTGTAGAATATTAAGGGAAAATCTTGTGGAAGGTTTTGACAGTTGTATGAAGGAGCAGTTGGACTTTTAATACATTAAAATAAAAAGGTTTCTTTTATCCCAATTAGATATAAGAGAAAAGTCATAAACATGTGTACTATGGTCTCATCATGTGGTGATGGTTAAAGTAACTGCTGCGATGGACTTTGTGGGAAGCGGGTGGATAAGTGAACGGTGGAGACCATCAGTGTTTGAGTTGTGATGGCTACATGTGCACCCTAACAGATCAGTGATAAACAGGAGGAAAAAAGTTGTTGACAAGCCTAAGGTCACCACTGTTGTTAGCTTTAAAACAGTGGTCATTACAACGCCAGATGCTGAATGACCAAAAATGATGCAAAAGATGAAGGTACGAATAGGATTAAAGCCGTAAGAGGGTAGTTTGGAAATTAATGATTAGTGCCAGACTCGGTCGAATGTCTCTGAAATGTCAGTTACAATGTTAAAGATTTCATAAAGTCCAGGAAGGAGGATGGCTAAGAACCTGAAAAGAACGTGAGCTCACCAATGGACCGTCTCTGACCGAACCCATACTAACGGTCAGAAGAGGGTTATGAGTAGAAAGGTGGGTTCAGAATCTCTCTAATGAGAACAGACTAAAACAAACAAACAAAACAAAACTTTGGAATGCAAGAAATTAAAGCATAAAGGAGATACAAAGTTGGGAATGGTTACAGTTCTTTGGGACGGCCTGAATGAGAGCAAACTTTCAGCTAGAAGGGAAGGAGCAAGTCGAGAGACAAAGGTAAAAGAGCTTCACTTAAGTCCTTCACGGAAGGACATTTCTTGTGAACAAAAGGAAGCATCTCATCAAGACCTCACATTTTTAGTACTGAGGTCAGAAATGGCAGGGCCTGTACTTATTAACCTCTGTAGCAACAATACTGATAGAATTTTCTCCCATATCTCACCCAGATGCAGAATTTTTCGTGGCATTTAGAATTCAAGCTAATACATTCACACGAAGATGAGACAAATCTCCAAAGATTTTTTTTTGTTATGTAAGGAGTAAGAAAAATGTAAAAGACAGCTAATGTTCTTCTGTTAAACTCAGAAAGCGATCTCAGTCACGATATCCTAAGAGCAGCAATAGTACTGAACGAATTATTTAACAGCGTTTTCACAGAAGACTACAGTATAACGTAAGTATACCCATCTCTTAGGATCTGATGCTGATGCATTATTGATCAACGAAGTGACAGGCAAGACGTATTAAAATATGAGAAAATCGACCTTGATAAATCAGCTAGTAATGACCAGCTGTTTCCTCGAACACTCTAAGACTGCCGTTGCCAATTAGCCTTTCCTATGACTAAAATTTCTGATAAATATTTTGATTGTATATTACAATACTTAGTCAATGGAAACTCGCAAACATATCACCTATCTTAAGAAAAGGGTTAATAAATAAAACGAGATACAAATTACCGACCAGTTAGATTAACTTTAGGACTGAGCAAAATTCTGGGTAAATTGATGAAGACAGAATTGCTTTATTCCTAGAGAAGCATGCTCTTGAAACAGATAACGAACACGGTTTCCGTAGCAACAGATCATGTCCACGAATTTGCTAAAATTTCAAAAACATATAACTGGGGCACAAAAATGTCTTCAGACATTAGCCTTGATTTTCAGAGAGTGTTTGATAATGTTCCTTATTTCAGATTAAGAGAAATTAGATGCCCATAGTCTCTCGATTAAGTTCATGGATCTGTGATTGCCTAATGACCCGCAGGCAATGAGTCGTGATTAACAGCGATTCATCAGACTGCCCAGAATTGCAGTACCTAGCGGAGTTCTCCGAAGTTCAGTTCTTGGACCAATTCTTTTCACATTTTATGTAAGTGATCTAGAAAATGAATTAGTTTTTAAGGTAGCAAAATTTGCAGATGACAGGAAAGCTGGAAGCAAACTAATTGTGAAGGCCAAACAACCTGGGTATATCATTAAAATGGACTGAAAAGTAGCTGAAGAAATATAGTGTAGATAAATGTAAAGTAAAGCACATTGGTGACAAACACTATCTATCTATTGCCAGACGCCTCAATTACCGTAAGGGGTGGTTACAGACAAATCGCCTCCATGTCACCCTGTACAATGCCACTTCACTGCCTTGCTCCCAGCTCACGCACCTCTCTCTCATATACCTCTCCACTCCATCCCTCCATCTCATCCTCGGCCTCCCCCTCCATTCCCCCTCCACTCCACCTCTCACACGTACACTTTCCTCGTTAGTCTCTCGCTCTCCATCTTCTCCACGTGGCCAAACCACCTCAGTGTGTTTCTCCTAACGCATTCTATCACATCCACATCCACACCACGGCGTTCCTTCACATCCTCATTAGTCAGTCTGCCTGTCCATGTAACTCCACATGCTCCTTTCGTATAACTCAGTTCCACTGCTATCACTTTTATGTCCTTCCAACAAGTTCCAAGCTTCACTTCCATTGGTTAGAGTAGGTATCATAATACTGTTATTCAGTGACTTTTTTACTTCCATGCTCATTTCCCTGTTCCTTATTACCGTTTTCAAAGAACCAGCAACCTTTCTTTTATGTGTTTGTCACTGTTGTACAGTGACAAGCACATGAAATAAAAATACCGAATGTGTGATGCTCCACTTATTATAGGCGAGGGCGAAGCCCTCGCGAGTGTTTCATCAAGTAGGTTCATTTTCTCACATATGAGCTGCCTAACTAGGCCCAACCCAACCTGGCTCGGCCTGACCCGGCCCGACCGTAACGCTTTTGAGAAGCTTATATCTCAGCAGCCACAGGGCTGATCATTGCGTGGTTTGCACCATATGATAGCCCCATTCTTTAAGATTTGTATTTGACAGGTTTCGTCACACCCCAGCTGTGCATGTTGCATGTGACACGCGCCAAGTGCAGCATGTCGAGAATCCTCAAAAGAGGGCCACATACGAGGCAGTTTGTCGTAAAGATATGAAACTTGATAGGTTGATAGCATCAGTACACTCTAGGCATCCTCGGGGTGTGAGGTGACATTTCAGTGCTTTTGGATTTAAATGGCCTCACATGTACACCTCGCCGACAAAGGCGTTTTACTGGTAGAAGTAAAGGATGACAGAGATCTATCTATCTATCTACCTATCTGTAGCCAGAAGCCATAATCCCGTATTGGGTGGCCGTTTGTCTTTGAGTTAGTGATTTTAGGGGGAGGGGAAGTAACTCTTCGCCAACCTACTTGTTGACACACAGGGGACACGTGTGGGTTGGTTATATGGTTAACACCCAGTGTTGTAAATGGTTTCCTGACTTGCAGGAAACCAAAATGCATGTCACTCACTGTAAAGCCACCTGAGAAGGAAAGAAGAGTAATAAAAAGTGCCGCGAAAGATGAGGGGACGTAGGAAGAGATGAGAGCAGACAGAAAAAGAGCGATAAAGATGAAGGAAGAAGCAGGCAGCACTACATCAAGTGAGTGGATGATGGTCGCCACCACTTACCACGACAGAGATCAAGGAGTTATTACTTGTGACGACCTGAAAAACTCAAAACAACTCACAGTAGTGAGTAATAAGGCAAACAAAATGCTCAGCTGCATTGCTAAGAACTCTGAAAAAAAAAAAAAATTGAAATGTTATATAAATTATACGTCATTAGTTAAATCAAACTTTATACAGTGCTTGTCCCCAGGCCTTATCAATGACAAAGACACTCTCGAAAGAATAAGACAATACTGTTCCCATCACTACGAAATTTATCCTACGAAGAACGATGTAAGAATTTAAATGTTTTCGGTGAGAAAACGTCGACTCAAAAGCAGTCTAAATCAGATATTTAATCATAGTAAATATGACGACATGATTTGAGAAAATTTTTCGAAATTATTTGTAAAGTGATACTGCAACGAAAATAACGGGAAGCTCAAAGATAAGAAATGCAATAAAAATACAGAGCAAAATTAACATACCCGTGATGCAATAGTGGAATAAACTTCCAGTACCTCATTAATGGAAGAGCTAAAAACACGTTTTAAACTAGCCTAGATAAATATTTTGAGACTACAAACAATTACTAACTGAACTTATTTTTCCCCGCTGTTGTATTTTCCCCGCTGTTGTGTATAAAGACGACAATGAGACGAGTACTTAATTATGAAAACGTTTTACAATTGTATACGTTCTTTTATTTTCAGAACTGTAGATGAGAGAATCTGCACAGTGCATAGTGTTTCGTTTTCTAAAACATTTCCATACTTTCTCTTTCCAGCAACCATTGTATTTTTCTGATATTATAATCATGCCATTTTACAGGAGGATGATTTGGGAGGGGGAGAACCTTACTCTTTTCTATCCATTTCTCGCACACTTTGAGTAGATCTTTGGTAGAATCAGTTGTTTCTCCAACAGATAATAGTGTTATGGACCAATAGGCCCCCTGTTACCTGTAATTCCTATGTACTCTTATGTACTCTCCATGGACAAAGGAGGATCGGAAGCCTCTTTCAACTCATCCTTAGCTCTAATGAGAGTAATATTTCCGTGTATGGCGTGCTAAATAGCGTTATGGCTCTGTACGAAGAAGGGGGCGTTCGGTCCTTCTTTGATTTTAGTATAGTAATAATTGTTTAATGTTTCCAGATATTAGGAATCTTACAGTACGCCTATGAGTAGCTGTTGATGCTTGTAAGGGGGTGGATACCTTGTGGTCCTAAATGTTTCAGGTGTAGGTTGCTGATGCCATCAGGCCCTGTGTTTGTTGAGTTCTCTGTTTTCTTGATAAGGATACGCGTCTGTTCAGGAATGAAGAGAGTTGCACTGTTATCGAGTGGAAAGGACCATGTTGAGAGGGCTATTTTTTAGACTCTGTGCGTTGGTGTTGAGGGATTTATGTTTGCGTAGTGGTTCATAGGTACGTTTACTTGTTTTTAGCAGGAAGGTATATTTGTTGAGTGTTGGAGGTGATGGTGGCGTGGGTCTTGGAGGTGCTTATTTGTGATTTAGTGATACTGTTTTTTTTTTCTTTTTTTTTCTCAGCGCCGAGACGGGTCTGTGGAGTGTTATAATGACTTTCCCTTCTTTTATTTTCTTGTATTAATTTGGTTTCATATCATTGTTGGTTTTTGCTGCCTTGTGATGGTGTTTTGGGTATGTGGGAGATGTGAGTTGTGTTTCAGGGGAAACTTTTCGCAATGGATTAGTTAAAAGTGTCCTCAATCCATTCAGTATGATGACTTCTTTTTGTAGTTTACTTTTGCCTCAACCAGTTTATTTGACGCCCGCCTTTAGCAAGGCGGTGTTTGTGTATGTGTGTTTATCTATCTATCTATCTATCTATCTATCTATATATATATATATATATATATATATATATATATATATACTGTATATATATATATGTGTGTGTGTGTGTGTGTGTGTGTTGCCAAAATATCCCGAAAAGCTGTGGACAAATATTCATTAAACCTTCGAGAAATAAAAACTGTATGAATGTGCAAAACTTATTTCTTTTGGTGAGGATTTAATCAAAGACGGCCGAATGCCAGCTGCCATATATGCTTGGAATATGGATTGGCTTTTTTTTTTTTTGTGTGTGAATCGCCGTGACTGAAGTCCGTAGAGTTTTCGAGTTTTCGTATAATTTGGTCTTAGTCCACAAATTTTGGCGGGCCATTGATTAGCATTCGGCCCCCTAATGCTTTTGTTTCAATATATTTGTGTTTTGGTGAACTATTTAGATGTTAATGAAGGCCATAGCTAACTCCTTCCGTTCGGAAAATCTGTGTAAGATGTATAAAATCGTGTGAAGTTAGCCAAAATATAACAAACCACGCCATCTGATAGAAGTGCTTAATCGTGAACTCAGTTCAAGTGTATGAGATGGCGAGGCTGGTGAGAGAGCACTTGAGGCGCTGATACGAGTATGCCATCCGTGTGACTTTTGACTCGGCTTTCCTAACAACACCTCGGCTCACATTCGTTAAAGGAGGCTCCCAAACACTTCTTTCTTCGTGGTTTGTGTTGAATATTACACCTCAGGATTATCTTTTATGAGTTGAGTACACCGCTTCCCGTCCAATCAGCGAAGTTAAGCAACGTTGGGTCTGGTTAGTACTTGGATGGGTGACCGCCCGGGAACACCAGATGCTGTTGGCATAACGTTCTCCCTACGTGTCAAGTGGGGTTGGTGGAGGATTAGTGCCCCTCCCTGTAAAACAATGAACTCTAAGCCTTGACCACCCCGTTTGGGATACATGGCGTCTGGCAATGAATGAATGAAACATTTATATCATTTGGAATATCAGCAGACTTCATAAATAACAGACCAGAGATTATCAACGCGCCATATGCTGAAATAAAATGCTCAGGAATACGAACTAGAAAGCCTCCTAAGCCAACGAGAATATCACCCCTCCAGTGATCCTCCCTCCTTCTCTCTCCTCCCGCCACACTGCTAACAGGCGCCGAATGGAGGGCATGGCGGTTACATTCAACAGGATTATTTTCGAATTCCAGTCGTTTGTTACTTGATCTTGGAGGCGAAAATCACTTCCTTCAGCTGTGTGTGTCGAGGGCAATGGTTTAATGCTGCCTTTACCTCGACCTTCTTACCGACCTACAATTGTGCCTATCTGCTTGGATGTATGCAGCCGCTGAGAATTATTATTAGGTCTTAATTTAATGCATTGTGAAACAAAATAGGGGTGTGCTATATTCTTCTCTCTCTCTCTCTCTCTCTCTCTCTCTCCACTGGCTTGTAATTCTGTACTAAAGGTGGTTGTTAATCAGCTATTCCATTCAAAATATTTAATATACCGTAACCTACTCGTTCCTTTCTGGTGATTCGCAAAACGAAAGGGAACAATTTTCACATTTACCTGGTCTCTCTGCAGCCGTCACTGGGAAATGAGAGAACAATGGCCAGCGGTGGTCAGAAGTATTAGCAGGACAAAGGAGAGAATCGGACGCTAATCCACCATCAAATCCCTGTCGTAGCTATTACATGTTATTGCTGGAATGACAAGGGCTCGTACTCTAGCCGGTCAAGGGTGATCTCTACCATCTTTTCCATACTGCTCATTTCTGCAGATGGGACATTTATATTCTCATGCAATTTATCCAATCTATGTTCAGAACGAGCAAAATAAATGGTCAAGGATGAAGTACCAAAGAGCCAACCAATGTGACGAGAATACGGGACAAGGAAAGAAGAATGCAGTATCTCCCTACGACTCTGGTCCTTCCAGCAAATCATATTTTATTAACGGCAACACACGCACGACACTGACGCCAGCACCAGAAAGGGCAGGACCCCAGAAGAAATGGTTTTAATGAATGAGGACAAGGGACGTCACTGCAGCATGAACTTGTCTGGTGGGCAGAATACAGGCTATCCTCTCCCACACCACCACGCCACGCCACACCGCACGCCCTACCACACCACACCACAACACATGCCTAACCAAGCCACATCACGCCGCACCAGACTCCACCACACCACACCATGCCACACTACATAACACAACTTACCACATCACACCACACCATGCCACACTACTGTACACAGCACAACTTATCACACCACACCAAGAACCTCAGCACGCCACACCATAGCACATCACACCACACCAATCACCTTGTCACACTACACCATGGCGCACCACACAATGCTACATATCATAGTACACCACACCACACCACAATTTTTACAACACCACACTCCATTACCAAACATTAGACCATATACCATACAACGCACAGCACCACAACTACACCACACACCACACGCATTATCTCACTAAATTACATGGCACAAAAACACCACACCACACCATACCACAGCACAACTCAATACAGCACTGCAAACAGCACCATGCCACATAACACCACAACACACCACACCACGTACTTTAACACACCACACTACACTACACCAAACATCTTACCACCCAACACCACACCACACCACACACCATACTACACACCATACACAATTTCATACCACATCAGCCCACACCACACACTTTACCACACCAAGCAACACCATCACACACCATGCCGAACGCACAACATCACACACCTTACCAAACCACCCCACACCAGACCAAACCACATTACACTATGCCACACCTTACCAAACCACCCCACACCAGACCAAACCACATCATACTATGCCACACAATACCACACACCTTACCACCCCACCGCACCCCACACCAAAAACCTCGTTATATACTACAACCATTACCACACCGCATCATACAGTACAACATGGCATAATCCTTACCACACACTACACCACACTTCACACCATACACTAAAACACACACCACGCCACATCACACCATACACCACACCCTATCACACCACACCACACCACACCACACCATGGCCTCCACAGTCTCAGTTATTCTCTGACTGACAATAGAATCAATACAAGATAAAGCTAAAA
This sequence comes from Coenobita brevimanus, assembly GCF_032717465.1. NCBI lineage: Eukaryota > Metazoa > Arthropoda > Malacostraca > Decapoda > Coenobitidae > Coenobita > Coenobita brevimanus. The sequence goes on from NC_137044.1 coordinate 20,732,222, forward strand.
TAGACTGAAATTCTAGCATGGCAAAGATTAAACAATACGGCAGTGAAATTGTGGACTGGAATATGGAGGCTCCAGCAGCGTCAGTATTGTGCTGACTGACCAGAAAATCAATTGGTTGAGAGGACAGGCGGCCGACCACTCACATGAAAATTCCATTGGGTTAAATGCGTTTGACCTTAGCCTCCCCTTCTGCTTGTGGCCGCCTCCCCTTCTCGGGTGCGTGTGGGAGGAAGGAGATAGTTGACTATTTCAACCAAACATTAGATGGTTCTGTCAGCAGGCATCAATTTCCTAGCCGATTTTTTATGTGAGTTTGCCACTGCATATGCATAAGACCATATAACAAGAATACAAACCGATTTCTGATGAGGAAATTCCTAATAAAAGAATTCCGTTGTATTGTTTTATTAAAAAAAAAAAAAAGTTTTATTCCTATCTATTGCACAAGAGATATATTACAGTAAGAGTTTAGGATTTCAGGAGGAGGGAAGCTAAACCTCCTTCTCCCTCCGTCTGTCTGATTTCTTGTTTAGAGTTGGTATGCATGCCAGAGACTGAGCACAGTGCTGTACGTCCAGTACAGTACAGTACAGTTATATCCAGTTCCCCGTTTCCTACAGGTGAATCTATGATGTGAGGTGCTATATATATATATATATATATATAAAGTCTGCTGATATTCCAAGTGACATAAATATCATGAAAGATAATGCTAAGCTGTAATAATCAACACAAACCACAAAGAAAGAGGTGTTAGGGAGCCTCCATTAACGATGCGGGCCGAGGTATTGTTAGGAAAGCCGAGTCAAAAGTCACACGGATGGCATACTCGTATCAGCGCCTCAAGTGCTCTCTCACCAGCCTCGCCATCTCATGCACTTGTACTGAATTCACGATTAAGCACTTCTATCAGATGGCGTGGTTTGTTATATTTTGGCTAACTTCACACGATTTTATACACCTTACACAGATTTTTCGAACGGAAGGAGTTAGCAATGGCCTTCATTAACATCTAAATAGTTCACCAAAGCACAAATATAATGAGACAAAAGCATTAGGGGGCCGAATGCTAATCAGTCGCCCGCCAAAATTTGTTGTGGACAAAGACCAAATTATAAGAAAACTCGGAAAACTCTACGGACTTCAGTCATCGCGTTTAACAAAACAGCCAATCCATATTCCAAGTACATATGGCAGCTGGCATTCGGTCGTCTTTGATTAAATCCTCACCAAAAGTAATGAGCTTTTGCACATCCATGCAGTTTTTATTTCTTGAAGGTTTGGTGAAAATTCGTCCACAACTTTTCGGGATATTTTGGCAACACACACACACACACACACACACACACACACACACACACACACACACACACACACACACACACACACACACACACACACACACACACAGCCTTGCTAAAGGCAGGCGTCAGTAAACTGGTTGAGGCAAAAGTAAACTACAAAAAGAAGTCATCATACTGAAAGGATTGAGGACACTTTTAACTAATCCATTGCGAGAAGTCTCCCGCTAGCTGAAATAAATCTGGACGTAGGTAAAATTAACTGATAAAAAACACCATCGTATCAATGAGGTTAATAACTAATGCCTAATCCCCAACACTTTTAACGGCATTTTCTGTGGTAACTGGACACTTGTGTAAATATTTGGCACAAGGGAAGTTGAAAATATCGACATTGATATCTTTCATATTATCATCTTGAATCGCTTTTAGAGAAGACAAATATCGGGTGAAATTAGCATTGACAGTGTCAAGAACATGATGGACAATGTCATGCTTCGATTTAGCTATAAACAATGAAAATGAGAAACAATTGTTCGAACACTGTGAAAAGACGGACGGTTTTCGATATTGACTTTCCTTATTTAATGCACAGTCGAAGAACAACCTTGTTCATCAAGTACTTGATATTAAGTAAGAGCAATTTTCACACAATATTTTCCAATTTTAAACGCGATTTATGATGATTCTACGAAGTTTATCAGAGTCAATATTTTTAATAATCTTGTGTCCCAAAACTCGCATGGGGTCCGTATAATTGTCCGGAAGCAGCAGGAATACGATAAATAGGGATGCAGTCTTACTGAAGGGATACTTTTTCTCGGGAACATACTTTGTTCAAGGCTGGAGATTTTCACTACAAATATCACAGAAGTGTATTCCACATGATGAGTCTTTTGCGTCAGAAGTATTCAGCTCTGAAGTATCATCAGTACGGTGTATGGTTGGCTATTTTACTGCATGCACCTTAACACTCAGGCCTATGACACCCTCTCAGCTGTATAAAATCGTTTGACATCTGTTGGTACAGTATAGTATTAGTGCTGTCCTGGCCATGAAAGGGTTAGTTATGAGACTATTACCAGTAACACTCAGCCTCCAATAGCTCAATCAACTGAGTCAAGTCCAGCGTAAGCTGAAGTAAAGTACCAAATTTGTCTCGAGCATGAGGGTTAAACACAACAAAATAAATAGCTATTACAATCTTGTAATGACTATTTATTTTGTTTATTTTTCTGCCCGGAATAGTGCTAAGTCTGCTCTTCGCTCTGCTAAGAATAATTTCATCCGTACTAAATGCTTTCAACTCTCCAACTCGAATTCTTCCCGCTCCTTCTGGCACCTTGCCAAAAACCTTACTAACAACTTTACCTCATCATCCTTCCCTCCTCTTTTCTATTCTAATGGCTCTGTAGCTATTTCTTCTACTGATAAAGCAGATCTATTCACTCAGATTTTCTCCTCCAATTCCACCTTAGACGATTCCGGTGCTGTTCCTCCATCACTTCCCCCCTCTGACTTCCTCATGGCTGACATTAAAATTTCTTCAGCTGATGTATTTTCTGCCATCACTGGCCTCAAAACCAACAAGGCATATGGGCCTGATGGAGTCCCTTCTGTTGTCCTCAAGAACTGTGCTTTTGTGCTTACACCCTGCCTAGGTAAACTCTTTTGCCTTTGTCTGTCAACATGTACCTTTCCTTCTTGCTGGAAGTTTGCTCTCATTCAGCCAGTCCCAAAGAAGGGTGACCATTCCCAACCCTCTAACTATCGTCCAATTGCTTTAACATCCTGTGTTTCAAAAGTTTTCGAGTCAGTTCTTAATTTAAAAAAAATTAAAGCATCTTCCCTATCACAACATTCTTTCTGATCGTCAGTGTGGGTTCCATCAGGGACGCTCCACTGGCGATCCTCTCATCTATATTTTAGACTCCTGGTGATCCTCCTTTCGGGATTTTGGCGAAAGCTTTGCTGTTGCACTTGACATCTCAAAGGCTTTCGATCGAGTCTGGCATAAATCTTTAATTTCTAAACTGCCTTCTTACGGTTTCTATCCTTCTATCTGTGCCGTCATCAATAGCTTCCTTTCTGATCGTTCTATAGTTGCTGATGTAGACGGCCATCGTTCTTCTAGATCTATCAACAGTGGTGTTCCTCAGGGCTCTGTCCTACCACCAACTCTCTTCCCTTTATTCATGAATGACCGAAGCTGTACATCTAACCCTATCCACTCGTACACTGATGATTCCACCCTTCACCTTTCTATTAGGTTCCCGCAATGTCCATTTTAGGAGTTACTTCAACAAACAAGGGATGAGGCTATGGCACACCTAATGTCTGACTTAGCTCGTATCTCTGACTGGGGTAAAAATAATCCTGTTGTTTTTAATGCATCAAAAACTTAGTTTTTACACCTATCAACTCGACACAATCTTCCACAGGAGTACCCTTTAAGGTTTAATAATATCCAGCTTAATCCTGCATCATCCTTGAACATGCTTGGGGATTCATTCACTCGGGAATTTTCTTGGAAAAATCATATTGCATCTCTTGTAAAATGTGCTTCCAAGAGATTGGGTGTGCTAAGCCGACTCCGTGCCTTCTGTACCCCTGCACAGTTGTTGACTTTATACACGGGTTTTATTCACCCCTGTTTAGCGTACAACTCTCATGTGTAGGGAGGCTCCCCACATACAGCTCTTCTCAATAGGGTGGAGTCAAAGGCTTTTCGTCTCATCAACTCTCCTCCTCCTACTGGCTCCCTTCAACCTCTGTCTCTCCACTGCACTGTTGCATCTTTATCTCTTTTCTATCGCTACTTCAATGGTCACTGCTCCTCTGAACTGTCTGCTTGCATCCCTCCAGCTCTACGATGGGCGCGTAGCACCCGTCTAGGAACAAATTCTCATCCATTTTCTGTCCAGCTCTCTAATGCAAGAGTTAACCATTACTCCCAGTCTTTCATTTACGCAACAGGTCAACTCTGGAACTGTCTCCCTCTGTCTGTATTTCCTACTTCCTATGATCTCCAGTCTTTTAAACGCAATGTGTCCAGGCATCTCGAAATGAACGGATCTTGAATTTGGCTCTCTTTTGTATTGTTTTTGTTTTTTCTTGGAAGGTGCGGGCTCCTGGCCTTTGGCTCCTTCTTTCTTGCATTAAAAAAAGCCTAAATAGTTGAGCTTGACCGTAACCTCCGATTTATTTTATCTGAAAATATGTGAAGTCCTTTGTAGACAGCATCTAGCAACTCCGCATATTGTGTTTATAACATGAAAAATTTTCATTTATCTATTTCCATGACCGTTGTTGAAATAAATCTGGACGTAGGTAGAATTTACTGATAAAAGCACCATCGTATCAATGAGGTTCTGGATTACCGGTCTGTGACAACAACTTTAGCAAACGTTTGTGCACATTCTGAAAACAGTTAAAAGTCATTTAATGTGAAGCCGCGAAAGGGGTATGAGGGAGAGAAGGAAGTGAGGGTTCACACCCTCCCACCAGGTTTGGTGGGCTTTAGTCTTGAGGTGTACTGGTGGTTTATTAGTCTCTTTGTTGCTTTGTCTGAAAACAACTTGCCCCCATAGCCGCAGGATCTGCATCTACATTCTTTCTTTCTTAACAGCTGATTCATTTTTACCAGCATCGTGATACGCCAGGTATATAAGAGAAGGTTTCTTAACCCACGTCATGACACAGGGTATTCGATAATGGTGTGTGATTACTTTGTTGCTGTTCTTCTTGATGTTTTTTTTGCTCGGAGAAAGTTGAACAGAACTATTGCCACGCCCATACCGGCAAACTTACAACATTTGGCAGTGTAGTACAGACGCCCAGTCAAATGTGGTGCGGGTTTGCCTGTATGGGCGTGACAGTAGTTCTGTTTAAATAAAGTTTCCTCCAAGCAGAAAAACACCAAGAAGAAGAAGAGCAAAAGTATCCCAGATTATTTCACGCTTTTCTCCCCTCTCCCCCCAAATTAAGCTTTTTAGATTATTTTTTCCCACCGCCAGTGCCTCATCTCACATATATGCAAAAGTGCTGTCCTGCCCTATCACCCACTACCGTCTTCCCTGTCCTACCCATTTCTTTCTCTCCACCCTCCCCGTGTTTTGTTCTCCTCACGTTTGACTTTCCCTTTACCAGCCAACAAAAAACATTCCATTTTTTAAATGTATACATCTTAAAGCATGATCCATTACCCACCACCATTCAAGCCCATCCCTCCCACTCCTGTTCACCCACTTCACCATTAATGTTGTGATATGGTGAATACGTAACAGTGACTGCCTCGACTACCGGTCATCCTATAATGGCCATATTCACAGGATGTACTTCTCCCATTTTGTCCCGCTGTCCACCTTCATCCCAGCTCATCCCGCCAAAACGTCTCCCATCCCATCCACTCCACTCATTCCATATATACTTGAATTAACATTTCATAAACGGCTCCATTAATGGGGTTGATTTTTGTTGCACGCCTCCATATGTATGATGTGGAAAGATATGTATTTACCTGAAGCGATCTGGCAGAACAAGAGGGACCTAAAATTGCCTGAAAGACCTGAACTGTACCACTGCAGTGACAGGGCTGATTTACATCTCGTAGGTATATAATATATAAATCAATATTTACTGACCCAAATCGATCTAATGGACTTGAAGTGGGCCTGAAGGAATCTAAATTGATTGATATAATCCTCATATGATCTACTTCGGTTCTGAACATTCCTGAAATGAGCTAGAATAATACGAATTGATCTTACGCTGACCTGAATGCATGTAACTGGATTAGACCTGATTTGACTGACACTGACTGGACGTAAAGGCCATGGATAGATAAAAATGGATCTCCCCTTGGATCTGATTTGATGTGGTGGACTGATCTTGACTACGTGAATGGGCCTACCTTACGCTGAATGAGCCTACTTGTACCTGGATATATTGTACTTTTGCGGCGAGGAGTAGTGAGTCAGCCTCCTCTGGTAATACCGTACATGTGGCAAGTTAGCAATAGTCAATACCACAGTTGTCTGCTATTTTCGGTACACAGCTGCTCCCAAGCTCTGGGTTTGAGCTAATGGGAAGAGTGGTATTAAGGAGTGATGTGTCTGATACAACATGCAAAGCTTACTGTGCCTGCACTCCACTGACACTCCTTTCCCTCTTTCTTCTTCCAACATACACAGTCATCCCCAGGGCCGGATTACCAGGTGTAGGCAAAATGGGCAACTGCCTACCAGGCCACGGCCTGTCACAGGCCATCCAGACTTCCAGAGCGGAATAAATATGCGCTTTGGGAGTCCAAATAAGGGCCATCACTCACCAGGCCATCAAGGAGGGCCATCATAGGTCATGTCAAATTTTCACTGGAAATAACGGAAAAAAGAGATCTATATGTTGAGGCCAACCGTCTGCATTGCCTACAAGGCCACGTCAGGGTTAATCCGGCCCTGGCCACCCCGCCACTCCCCTCCTTCTCACTTACTTTAACCCATATGAAGCGTTTAGTACTTTGTGTTTCGGTGGCAGGTAGCTAAGAGAAGTGGAAGAATAAAGCTAATTTTACGTTGTCCGCTCGTGTATCATTTACGAAATAACTCAGTGATTGTTATATTTTCATTAGAGATGGTGATATTTTATTAATAATTTCAATTAGCACATCCTTGAACTTAAGGGCTATTATGTACTGAAATGTATAGTAGACAACTGTGGTGCTGGCGATTGTGACATTACCATATGTACAGTACGGCCAGAGGAGGCTGGCCACTACTCCTGGCTGAGGTCGTCCGTAACTGACCTAACTGGACCGGACCTGAATGGACCTATTTGGACCTGACTGCCTGCGAACAGATCTGAATGACTTAGTCTGATGGAAAGGATATGGATGGTCCTTAATGACTGGAATAGGTGTAAATGTACCTGAATGAACCTACTTTGACTTTGAATTCACTCAAATAACCATACCAAGCTGAAGTAAATGTGATGGGTGTTACTGGATCTGCACTGTCACTGATGAACCTGAGTGCTGGCGAATGACAATGCAAGTGTCCTGATAGGATATGAAGCACTTGAACTGTCATAAAAAATTCACCAATATACTAGGGAATGACTCTTGTCGCACGATTTCATATGCATGAACTGATTCATGCTGATTTTAAGGGTGTGGCCAGGATCTCAATTCAAATAAATGAGGAAGACAGTATCGAAATAACAGACCAGAGTGTATAGTTAGCAAGGAGAGAGAGTAGGCCACAATAGAGGGGCTACAAGGTTAAAAATAAAGTACAGAAAGACCAGAAAACTAAAGCATCATCCTGTGGACGAGCCTAGGGTTTTCATCAGAGAAGGGGGAAGCCAAAGCGTCCACACGTTATCCATAGCTTATCGGAGAATGCTTCGGGGAAGCGAGAGAAAACGGCCCCAGTTGAAAACGGACCCACTCAAACCAAAACGGCCCCGCCCTATGACCAAAACGGCTCCACTCTAAGATAGTGCAAAGAGAAAGGACCCTCATTCTATGACGAAATTTACACTGGCATACTGTACAATATTGTGAGCAAAATCCAGTTAAGATGGTGCAACTCTTCTTTCATGAAACGAGAAGTTGAGATGGCTATCGAATCCAAAATGAGCGAATCTTGCCCACCCCTACTAGCCAACCAGTCTTGTTTCATGAAACGAGAAGTTGAGACGGCATTTGACTCGATTCTATCGAATCCAAAATGAGCGAATCTTGCCCACCCCTATGAGCCAGCCAGTCTTGTTTGTTCCTTATTCCGCTTTCCATCGTCAGTTAATCCAAACAGCTTGGACCGTCAACATGGCTGCGGTCATGCTCAGTTACTGCATTGCCCGTGACAGAAAAGTGCTTCCTCGTCATGGCACACAGTGTAACACATGCTATCGTTGGCAGCATACAAGATGTGGAACGCAAAGTACTCAGGATTTCTCTTGGGTGTGTAGTCCATGCTCCAGCACCACAGAAAATTCAGAACACACTCAATGCCAAACACGACCTATGGAGGAGATCACTGTAAACAACTCCTCCACACCCATGGAGACTGACAACCAGCATATAGCCAACGACCATTCATCCAAACACACAAGTGAAGACTCATTTCGAGAAAGTGCAAGTTTTACTACATGTTGTGACGCAGAGGAACCACCACTATCAAATGACTCTCTTCCAGAGGAACAACCAATAGGAGAAGACATTGTTACTTACGACGTTGTAGAGGTGGGTTCACAGAAAGGGAAGAAGATTCTAGTTGATGGCAATGGATACCGATATAATATCAAATCAAGGAAACGGGTAACTACAAAAGTCATCTGGCGCTGTTCTGTACGCAGTAAGTCTCACACCTGCAAAGCAACAATTATTCAGGATGGCAACACTTTCAGTTCAGGATTACACGACCATAGCCACTCAGCAACACCAAACGCAGAGCATTTTATGAAAGCTATTGTCAAGGTGAAGGAGGCCAGTAAGGAGGACGTTTTCAGAACAGCAATGGGTATTGTTGAAGGGGTACTTATAAACACCATTCCTGAGAATACACCAGCTGATAGCCGTCCACATCCAGCAAACTTAGCGTGTCATGCCAATTATCTGCGACAAAAAAATGCGACCGGTTTACCCAAAAGATTTAGACTTTGGTCTAGAAGATGGAGCTCATTTCATGCCAGAAAAGTTTCTACAAGCAGACATCCAGGTTGATGCAGCACGTCATCTTGTTTTTGCCACAGATCAACAGCTTAGTCTTCTCAGAAAAGTGAAAACTTGGTATTTAGTCGGAACATTCAAAATCGTCCCATCTCCGTTCACTCAGCTCTTTCGTGCACACGCATTTATTAAAAGTGAAGAAGAAAACATCAAGCAAGTGCCACTGTGCTTCGTGTTGATGTCACGGAGAAGGAAGAGAGATTATCGTCGAGTTCTGCAAACCATAGTGGACATACTTGAAACACCAACCGTTTCTGACTTCTGCACAGATTTTTAGGCGGCTTTGGAATGGTATACGAGCAACCTTTCCAGAGTCATGCATACAAGGATGCAACTTCCACTGGGGGCAGGCAGTATACCGAAAGTTACAGGAAATAGGTTTAGGCTCAAAGTACAAGAAAGGAAGTCCATTACGTGAATATTTCCAGCAGTTTTTCTCCCTACCCTACCTGCCTGTTTCACACACCACGGATGCATTCAACAATTTAATAGGAAAAGGAAATAGATTCACTGCCCCATTCGAACAATATATCCACACCACATGGATTGAAGGATCCTGGCCCTTGACATCATTGTCCATTCATGGAAAATCCATCAGGACTAACAACGACATCGAGAGATGGCATCGAAGAATTAATAGTAAAGCTGGAAAGACATTGCAATTCTGGGTTCTCAGCAAGGTACTCAATGATGAAGCAAAGTTAGCTGTTAAAAGAAGAGAAGTTGAAGAGGCACCAGAGAAAAACATTCAGAACACTGCAGGGTCAAATTCACAAACTGTGGGATGATTATGAATCAAATGCCATCTCGTTTCATGAAAATCTGCTGTAGAAGAGTTGCACCATCTTAATTGGATTTTTGCTCACAATATTGTGCAGTATGCCAGTGTAAATTGAGGTCATAGAATTAGGGCCCTTTTTTAGGTTAATAGGGCCCAGTTGGCGCACTGCTGTCACACTGGGAGTGCCAGTAGTCGTCACTATGTGGATGTCTCACAAAATAGTGAATACTGTACACTTATGGTAGATAAAGTGCATCTCGTGATGTGGCAGCAATGCGTCTTCGACTGGGATATAGCCCATGAGGTCACAGACTGCATCACTGTCATAGAATGCCCCCTCATTGACTAGTTCAGACCACAGGACCAATTTGATCTCACAGATATGATTTACTATATTTTTAGTCATAACATTATTGCCAACATATTAAATGAATTTCCTAAGTTTGCTCCCAGGTGGTGATGTCTTTCAGTTATTGTATGAACAGAATCAAACATATGTAGGCCTACTTATTTTTGTACATTTCTATTGAGTGGGGGGAGGCCGGCAAGTACCTCCTCCTTTGTTTACTTTATTAACAATAAACTTTTATCTATCTATATATCTCTTTGCACTATCTTTGCATTTCAGTGACTATGTAGGGCTGAACAGCCTTGAGTGATTGGCAACACTGCAGTATGCACAAAATACGAATACAAGGAGAAGTCATAGAGTGAAGCGGTTTTGGTCATAGGGTGGGGCCGTTTTGGTTTAAGTGGGGCCGTTTTGGTGAAGGCCGTTTTCAACTGGGGCCGTTTTCTCTCGAAACCTGCTTCGGGAGGGGATGTCCCCATAGATTGTGGAGAATTTTTCTGAAGTATAGTCCTTACATACGTATTCTGATGATATCTGGAACGTCATCGCGCACCTGCAGGATGAGATTAAGACTCGTATTATAATATCGTATTCATAATTTATGAGAAAGTAAAGAGATGAGATGTATCTGTCCCCGTGGCTTCCCCCACCTCCACTCCACCAGGTGGCTACCAATAGATCTAAATCAATCTGATGAACTAGAACTAACCTGAAAGAACAATGTTAGAATGGTACAGCCCCTGATTTGCTGTGGGATCTAAACATGTCATTGATTATTCCTAAGGGAATGGACAAAAATGGACCTAGGGATTCTCTGACTGTGGATGGACATGGATGATATGATCAAACGGGACAGATGTACCAATTTTTGTTATGTAAGGATGAAGGAACCAAAGGCTAGAAACCCGCAAAATTGCTCTCTCCAAGAAAATGAAAATAACAGGGAGCCAAATTATGAATAGGACATTTCCATGTCATTCTTCAGATGGTTATGGCAACTGACAGCTATGCCGACTGAATGTATTCTGAAAACGGTTATTCCAGAATGGCACAAGTACAGTACACGGTCGATGCACGAACTTGCTACAGCTGTCTTATTTCTAATCTTACACTATTTCACTGTGACTGACTATTTCTGCTAGCATTATTAAAGTTCACCTATTCATAGAGCATATCTTTATCTGGGTTTGTTTGTCTGACAGTGAGTTATGAGTTTAGGCTATTTCAAATTTCCTCCATCACTGTTGACTAGACCGCAATGTCTCGTGTAAAAGGTCATAAATTCGTTTCTGGTGCATCATCCTCAACTGTCTCAAGGGCACAGCGGACCAAAGCTAGTTACTCAATCCAGACATTTGTCCATATCATAATTTTTTTTTTGCATAACTCTAACAGCTGTATAAGTAGACAAGAGTGTGGGAACTGCGAAATCGAAGGTACAAGGTATAAAAGAACATGGGAGATTGCTTGTTGATAAACTTTTTTTTTTTTTTTTCCCCAGAGAAGCTACATTTCTGAAGTTCACAAGTTGTCGTGTAATCATACCGTCGTTAGCATCAGCTGACGGCAGTGCGGTAGCCTGGTACCCAGAATAATTCATAGTCACGAAATATGAACGTTTGAGTCTCTGGTGGGGTTATCTTTACATGGGCTAGAAGGTTGTAGTAAAGGCAGGGTGATGAGATCAGGAAGAGCTCGCCTGTGTACTCTTTGTTCACCTGAGTATAAAAGTGGCGAGATACCGACGCAGACCTCCTCGACATCATCGATGATTTTACCAAGTCCAGCAAGCAGGATGATGACTACCGTGACAGCTACACCGCCCTGCACAAAATACTGATACGGGCCCACTGTACACAGACAACCAGCTCACCCCTAAACAAGAAAACATCATTGCCGATGCCTTTTCCCTTGTTCCACAAGGCGCAGCTGTGATCAGCTTCATCGTCACCCGCTTTATTTCCCCTTATTAAGCCATCAACTCTGACGGGCTTTCTCTGCCCGTGTCTTCCCATGTCTTTTGGGAGACTCACCTACAATTAACTAACCAACAAGCATCTTGTTCAAAGAAGAAACGCAAACCGTTCCACATTAACACGGGCTGTGACGGATAACAGTCTCTGGTATTACAACCGAACACTTATCAGCAGGTGATGCTCTGGAAGGCACCAGAGAAGTAAAGTGCTCCTTCCTTTCAGGTTGCTAGTTTTGACTGCGAATTTGCGAATGGATTATCATACCCAGCCACTGACACAGGAACTCCGGCACCAGCTGAGTTAATGGATGTTGTTAGCTGTCAACGAAGAACCGAGAGGAAGACATGTGCACGGACCAGCTACAGCAACTTAAGGTTAGAGTGCTCTGTTCCAGTTACTGCCACTGCTCTGCCCCTTATGAGAGTCACAACCCTCTACCCAAGGCTAAAAAAGGTGAACAAGGGCATTAGAAGTTGCCCTGATATGTCAACTACTTCTCAGCAATTTTGGTAATGCTGAAAATGCTTTCGTCCCTCTACTTAATAGTACATTGAGTATTATTCTCCCCAAAGTCATAAGTGCAGCAGGCGTGCACAGTTTCTTTTAATAATTTGCTCTTCATGACTGGATCTTTAACAAGAAGAGAAGTCAGCGTCTAGTTGGAGGTTGTGACTGAAATAATAACCTTTCGTTATGTCATCTCACGATCTATGTGGGAGACACCGTAACATCAAACAAAAGGGCATAGTAGCCGTCTGGCTGTATTTCCGGAATCTTCTACTTATAATTACAAACTATAGCTGAGATAGTACCTTCACAGAGCCTAACAATGTGGTGTAGACCCTGCTTTGCATTGAAATTATCCAGTTTCCTTAGCTAGCATATGAAGGTGAGATGTCCAATAAGATTAAACTTATTGCCCTTGCAGAGGAAGCCATACACATCCAAAATCGCTTGTGGTCCTCCACGCAACTCGTAGGTCAAGAGAGTCCAGAGTGATTTTTAAAGTCTGGCCAAAGAGTTCCAGATGACGGAACACTGCTTCCTTAATTTTATATTGTTTTAGACCCGATACTGACACCCGTTTTCAGGACTTCATATGTTTTCACCTTTTTGTATAGTTTGTATAAGCCCTCTGGGAGAAAATCTTTGAAGGTGCGTGTCATGTCTTGTCTGATTGCTAAAGCATCGGCAATATGGATTAACTCATCGGCAATCATGCCATTTACAGTGTCTGACAATTCCACTGGCTCGATTGACAATGGGATGGAGTGCTTTGATGGTTCATCTGTCATCTGTCTTTAATCATCACGTGTTGTTTTCGACGTTTTGTGTCCTCTTCCTTATCTATGTCTCCAGCAACGGAAGCAGACCTTTTCTCAGCCTGGTACTTGGAATCGAAGGCATACGTGACTCGTTGACAGAGTGTGTGTGACAGAACCCAACAAGTCATCCACTTGGCAGAATCAGTCCAACATTGTTGCCAGCTGCCGACCTTTAAATATCTGTAGGTCCACGAGTAAAATATCTTGAGATTCCGGAGAATTTCTATATATCATGATTTCGCGTAAATCTTGAAAACGGTATGCAAATATAAATAAGACTTGGTAGGTATGTATATGCTCCTTTATTATAACACACACACACACACACACACACACACACACACACACACACACACACACACACACACACACACAATATTAGCTGATTAATCAGTAGCTGTATTTGTACTATTTTTATTTTTACAACAATAAATATTTCAGTTCAGTTTCAATTCAGTTTTGTATGAATGAACTAAGATTAAATATGAAATTAGGGAGAATAGGGTAACATAAATTGTATATATTTCCGAATTTATAAAATACAAAATAAAATATAGTTGCCATAAGTATGGGAAAACAGAACTCTGAGCAGGGCCCAGAACAATAGATTGAGTGACGAAAAATTGTGAATTGGCTAAACCTAACAAATACAATATGTAAAAAAAAAAAAAGTTAGATATATATTAGGAAATTCAGGGCTATCCAGGATTAATAACTGCAACGATGATAACAAAACACTTCATGCTTGAAAATTGAGAGAGAGAGAGAGAGAGAGAGAGAGAGAGAGAGAGAGAGAGAGAGAGAGAGAGAGAGAGAGAGAGAGAGAGAGAGAGATCTAAGAGTAATAACTATACTGATGACAAAAAACTATACCTCATGGTCGAAAACTTGAGAGTAAGAGAGAGAGAGAGAGAGAGAGAGAGAGAGAGAGAGAGAGAGAGAGAGAGAGATTATGTCGTCCTAGTCACTGACATCATCTTCTACATCTTTTGGGACACTGTACATATCATTCATCAATGAGAGCATTTAGGGTGGCAATTTTACATCAAAGCAGGTACTACTGGATGAAACAAGCCTCTTTGTGTGCAACAGTCCAGTCAAGGTAGTTGTAGATAGGCGGTTTCTAAGTTTTGTTTTCATCCTGTTCACTGCAGAAAACACTCTCTCAACCGCTGCACTGGAATGCGGTAAACACAGATTGAGCATAAATGAAGCTAGCTGAGGGAACAGAGGTTCATTGTCCCCTGACTTGGCATCACGTACATTAATCCAAAATTGCACAGAAGTAATGTCTGGCTGAGTGTCCAAGTCAGTGTTTCTCAAAAGCCGCCATTCAGTATCAATATCTTGTACTGTTTCATCAATAACTAGAGAGGGGAAAGCTGACCTGAGTGAAGCAAGTGATACTACACTTATATTCTTGACAGTTGCAGGATCTAATGCTTCTAAATTTTTAAAAGTAGCATCACGAAAAGGAAATCTTTTAATTGGTAGAACAGCAGCTTCAGTGTAAAAGGACAGGCAGCGCTGGCGAAACTGTTCAGTGGCTACTGATGGAATGGTGTGCTGGTTAGAGTGTCATCCCTAGCCTACTTTAGCACCAAAGTACATAGAGAGTAGTGGTTTAAAATTGTGAGGATCACATGGAGCAATATTTGACAAAGGGGTCTTCTGCAAGTAGTCATCACGCAGATAGCATTCTAGAATGGATCTGAGACAGCTAGAAACTGACTTATGCAGCACATGGATTTGAGTAGATTCGGACTGCATTTGCTTGTTCAATACATCGATGGCAATGATACTTTCAGAAAGGACAGCCTCTGTAAAGTATAACTTTAATGCATAATATTGCTCAAGAAGTCGAGAAACTATCATGTGTAGGGACAACCATCGGGTTTGACTTGGGTGCAACATTTTGTGAGGCTTAACTCTAACAGATGTCTGAAATTCTTCCAAAGCCCCCATACGCTTTGGGCTGCAGCTGAAATAACTGTACACATCCCTGGCTAGGTCCTCTACAACTCTTGGTAGCTTTAAGCAAGCATTTGAGGCACATAAGGCAAATGCATTTCATGATAAATAATCCGTTTATCTCGTTTTTCAGATGTGATGAAAGTGAGTTGTGTGCTCCGAACATAGCATTTGCTCCATCTGCTCCAAAGCCTATCATGTTTTCTTTATATGGAATGTGATTATCAGTGAAAAACTTTACAACACTGTTGTACAAAGGGAGGGCAGAAGCATCTTTCAAAGGAATGAGTCCTAAAAAGCAGTTTTTAACTTGGTTGTCTACTAGCATCTCAGCTACCATGCACAGATGGTAAATAAAACCCACACTTGTAGACGAAGAATATAATTACCAAACAGTTTTGGTGGACACTGCCACCATCTTCAGTGGTCAAGATAGAGAGAGGGAGTGACATATTGACAATACAAGGGTTGCTTTTTATGCGTGTGTGTGTAGAAGGGTGGGGTAAAGGAGAGGTGGGGTGAGGTGGATTGTAAGCGGTGATTAATCCCAGGGGGAAAGGGGGGGGGGACATTACCAGACAGGTCAGGTGTAATTCCTATCTGACCTCACCTGTGTCGGTGCGGCAAGGGACATTTCCACTGGGGACCTCATTATAGGATCTAGCTTGTACATGCCTTCACAAAGGTTGAAATTCTCGTATTTTTGGATACACATGGCTTCAATTATCTTTCGTTTCCGAAAGTCGTGACTTTTATACAGAAGATGGCTACCGTGCCAGTCAATTCTTTGGTTGGCTTCACAAGCATGGTTAAATATTGCTTTATTTATATTACATGTTTTTATGGCATACTTGTATTCCTTAATCCGTGTATCCAAACAACGACCTGTTTCTCCTGTGTATACTAGTTCGCAATCTTTGCAAGGAATTTGATATATGCCTGGATCTGAATATGTTGTACATATGTTCTTTACTAACATTGATCTGATGGTGGAGGTATACCTAAATGCTATATTTATATCACTACTGTAACCTATTAACTTTAACATATTTAAGTCTGCAACATAAGGCAAAGTGAGGAAGCGTTCCTTTTCTGTGGTGTACGTAGTAAGATTGCTTAGCTTTTAGGTATGCTTTTTTAATGAATCATTTGGGATACCTCAAGTTTTGGAAGATTTCCCAAATGAGATTATTTTCTTCTTGTATATGTTCTGGACTGCAAACTCTAAGGGCTCTAAGGAACATTGATGAGATAACAGACAATTTTGTGGCAGACTGATGATACGAAAAATAATGAATGAACAAGTTACAACTGGTTGGTTTCCTGTACACCTTAAAGCTAAGTGAATAATTTTTCTTCATCACCAGTACATCAAGAAAGGGAAGAACACCCCCGTTCTCCCACTCAACTTTAAATTTAATGCAGGGAGCAAGATTATTTAGGTGTGTGAAAAACTCGTCAAAATTATCACGTGCTGAAGGCCAAAATGAAAATATGTCATCAACATAATAAACCAAATGAGATGAGGGGGAGAAACTCGTGGCAGTAGTTCCGTTTCATAATACTCCATATATAAACTGCTTAAAATGGGTGACAATGGAGAACCCATACCCATACCAAAACGTTGCATGTAGAAGTTGTTGTTAAATGAAAAAGCATTCGAAGTCACACATAATTTTACAAGTCCTATGAAACTGTCAGCTGGCATACCAGAGTCAGTATCACATTCTGGCAATTTGTTAGCTAGAAATTCCAAAACATCATTAATGGGAAATTGGTAAACAATGAATCAACATCGAAGCTAACCATTTTACCGGAGAAAAAGTCAAGTGATTTAATTTTCTCTATAAAATCCGAAGAGTTCTTTACGTGTGCTGGGGATGTTGTACCTACTACTAGTTTACACAGGAGAAACAGGTCGTAGGTTGGAAACACGGATTAAAGAACACAAGTATGTTATAAAAACATGTAATTTAATCCATCCATCATCCAATCCTACATTGCCTCATGAGGAGCGTAGGAGCCCGGAGCTAGGCAGTTGGTCTCGACATTTAAGATGAGTGACCAGCCTCACTCATCCCTGAGTGGCATTACATAAGCAATCAACCCCAACCATCCCTTGGATATAAACCTTCACCGGTTCAATCCGACTGGAGCTCAATAATTACCCACTAAACCACCAGGTGCCAAAATTTGGCTATATGGTTACCACCCAGCGTAGTAAATGGTTTCCCCGTGTACAGGAAACCATTTGGCTTGTCACTCAGTGTATAGTCACCCACAGGCAGAAGGAAAAGGAAAGAATGAAGGAAAGAAAGACAGAAGAGGGAGTGTAAAGTCATCCGTAGGCAGAAGGCCAAGGAAAGAATGAAGGAAAGAACAGAAGAGGATGGAAGGAAATAAAGCAATATTTAACCATGTTTGTGAAGCCAACCGCAGAATTGACTGGCAAGGTAGCCATCTTCTGTATAAAAGTCATGACTTTCGGAACGATAGATTATTGAAGCCATGTCTATCCAGAAATACGGGAATTTCAACCTTTGTGAAGGCATGTACAAGCTAGATCCTATAATGAGGTCCCCAGTGGAAATGTCCCTTGCCGCACCGACACAGGTGAGGTCAGATAGGACTTACACCTGACCTGTCTGGTAATGTTCCCCCCCCTTTCCCCCTTGGGTTAATCCCCGCTTACAATCCACCCCACCCCACCTCACATTTACCCCACCCTTCCACACACACACGCATGAAAAGCAACCCTTGTATTGTCAATATGTCACTCCCTCTCTCTATCTTTACCACTGAAGATGGTGGCAGTGTCCACCGAAACTATTTGGTAATTATATTCTTCTTCTACAAGTGTGGGTTTTATTTACCGTCTTTGATTATCACGCTAGAGTGATACATCCAGCTATACCATGCACAGATGTTTGACACATCCTTTGTCTGTACTCTCCTCAACAATTATATAACAAAAACTTTGAATCATGCATCTTTTTTATAAGATTTGTTGAGCTAAATTTCCCTGTAACATTATTCATCATTGCAGTCAATTTTGTTCGACCACATTTTAAATGTCTGACAATCTCAGAGTCAGGGCACATTGATTAAACAAGCTGAGGCATGTGCTCTACAACCCTAATCGGCAAGTCGTGTTCACATATAAATGGTGCTAATCTAATTTCACTTTCTTTTACAGAATCTTCAAGTTTCTTTCTACTGTTGACAGAAGGCATATCTAATACTGAAGGTTGCTTTCTAACTGAAGCACAGTCCTGAGCATATTTTTGACCTTTTGCATGAGCTTTCAAATCACGCTTCCCAGCATTCAAAGACAGGTGGATGCGACAAGCTGTGCAATATGCAGAAAATAATCCTTTTGAGCTTGCCTTAAGCCACCCTATAAACTCAGCATCTTTTTCCCATGATGACTTATACTTCTGGGTATACTCGTATCTTGCTTTCTTTCTACCTGTAGCTGCTTTAGGCACATCCATGAGTCACAGAGTCGGAGTCCCTTGCTATGCACAGAGGCACGACAGCTGTGGCCTATGGATGGAA
The DNA here is from genome assembly GCF_032717465.1 of Coenobita brevimanus. Classification (NCBI taxonomy): domain Eukaryota; kingdom Metazoa; phylum Arthropoda; class Malacostraca; order Decapoda; family Coenobitidae; genus Coenobita; species Coenobita brevimanus. The sequence goes on from NC_137044.1 coordinate 20,751,215, forward strand.
AACATTGAGCTGAAATATTAATTGTTGTAATAGTATACCGTACATAGTACAAATATAACAAAAGGACGTGGCGGGTCTTGCCGCTCACATCCTTCAACAAAAACCTAACCAGGCTGCACGTAATCAAAACTAAACGATTTTTAAGCATCAGTTAAAGACAAAAAACTGGCAGACGACACGACATGTAAATACGAGGCGAGCTGCTCTCTCCCTATCAGCATTTCTTATTTACTGAGTACATGAAAATGCATTTCCTCCAGATGCTTTAGAAGGAAAAGTGCTTAAAACTGCTTACGTATGCTCGTGTACATATTGATTTCAGTGTACGTGAGTTTGGCGTAATTCTGGAGTAATACCCAAACCTCTTATTCAGCTCTTTTTCCTACCTTTTCCAATCACACTAGTAGGTAACGCTGTATATTCAGCATACTTAACTTAGGAATTAATCTACCAGTAATGTCAAAGAAAATGACGTTGTGGTTTGAAATTCATCTTACCTGCTGGCTGCTGCTGCTGTAAGAATTTTAAGCTGTAAACAAAACACATACTAAAACTTAGAATGTAAGTTGCTAGATTAATGCTATTATAATTACCTGAATGATATGTATGTGGTGGTGCACTCTACAGTACACTGCCCAAGTTATAGCACCGAGCACTGAGCACTCACCTTACGTCACCACGTGCTGCCGCAGGTAGTAGCCTACAGTGTTTGGGGAGGGTGACGGGGGAGGGGGGAGATACAGTTGCCTAAGGCCTCCAAAAACGTTTATTGGTAATAATTTGCAGAATAAAGGTTTACTTTTCAATACTGCTGTCAAGCAAAACAAATAATAATATTTGTAAATCATCTTTGATATTCTATATCATTTGTAAATTTTCTTTGATTTTTCTGTGAAAACTCAGAATGTGTGTATATTTAGCCAAAAATTCTGTTTTTCTGCATAGCCTTCAGAAAATCTATAGAAATACAGAAATTTCTGTAGACCTAGCGACACTAAACTTCCTTTTGACTTCCCACAGTGAATGTAGGTTTGCATTCCAAACTGGTCAGTAAGCATGCTGTTTCAAACACCCTCCTCGTGCCTAGAAACAAAGGTCCCTACCTCCAGGTGTGGCTTTGCATCATCTGGAAGAGACGTTCATTTATGCCACGTAAGGTTAAGTAACGGCCATAGTTGAAATGATCAGCTGAAAAAAAAGAAAAAGAAAAAAAAAAAAAGGTTCTATCCGGTTGTTTGAGAAAAACTCATAAATGAACCAGTCTTTTTCACGCCGTACTCAAGGAACTGACGGGCAATCAGTTGGTCTCATTAGTTGGTCCACCCACAACGGTCCAGTGAGATACTTCCGAGTATCGTCTAGGGACGCTTTTCAGTTTAATTTTCTCCTCCACAGACACAGATCCTTAACATGTCGACAAATATCGATCTCAGAGCACACATGGCATGTCGCGGGTTCTTATTATTTAGTATGCTGGTTAGTTCTCCGATGGTTGCTCCCCCAAACACTTCCAAAATGGACCCATCCATCAGAGATCTGGTGCTCACGACAGGTGACATCAGTGTGTGCACACCACTAGGATGTAGAATGACATTTTTGTCTCATGATCTGGTCATTTCACTCGTCGGGTCGCCATATACAACAGAATGTCTGGCGAAAGGTGTACAGTGGATGCACCAAGTGATCCCAGTCAAAGTTATGTCAGTTTTTCTGTTACACTTATATCGGGTGACAGTCATCTTGGAAGTAATACCAAGCTTCCGCATCAGGCACCTTTATGGTTAATCAACTCATCGAGAAAATTACAACACCCACAATTTCCCAGGTTCGCACTAGTATTATGGCTGGTTCTATGCGACTAGCTAGCAGGACAACGATACGGGCGGGCTGGCATGCATGAGGACTTAGGTATGGTTTTGGATGAGAATTTACAGTTTCATTCCATTGGTCTCTGTCAAGCTAGTCTTCATGATGATGATGATGATGATGATGATGAGAAGGGTGGGTGGTGAACTGAATGAACAAAGGCAATGATTGATTATGTGTGTGTGGATGATAGAATGAGAAAGTGTGTAATAGATGCAAGAACATATAGAGGTTGGGGGAGTGGACTTTCTGACCACCACTTGGTGGTGGTGAATGTCAAGGTTGAAATGAAGTGGAGGAATAGAAGAAGGGAAGGACTGGAGGAAGTAGTTCTTACAAGGATGGTGGAAAGGTCACAAGAGAATGGAAAAAAGGCAGAATATAGGAGAGTAGTGGAGGAGCATTTGGTAAATATGATATGGAGCAGATGGGGGACGTGGAAGGTGTGTGCAAGATATTCACAGAAGGAATCTGTGCAACATGTGATGTGGTGCGTGGGATTAAGAGAAAACGAAAGGGGGTGCAAGGAACTGCATGGTGGAATGAAGAGGTGAGAGGCTATGGCGCAAAAGAAGAAAGCATATAGTGAGTGGATGAGAAACAGGGGTGTGGAGGAAGTTGAGAGACAGAAGAGAGAGTTATATGTAGAGAGGAAGAGAGAGGTGAAAACAGTAGTAAGAGAGTGGATGAGGAATTTGGAAGGAATTTGGGTGTAAAGTGGAAGGAATATAAGAAAACTTCCTGGAAAGAGGTAAAGAGTAAAACAGGGTGTTATAGAAGCTAGTCGGGGAGTGAAAGATAAAAATGGCAGATTACTAGTGCAGAAGGGAGATAAAAGTGAGCAGATGGAGAGAACACTTTATGGAAATGTTGAACATAGAGAATGAAAGTAATGTGAGTATTAATGGCTGGGAGAAGGTGGGATGTGAGAAGAGAGGAAGATATCAGTAGGATGGAAGTTGCGGAAGCAATGAAGAAAGTCACAATGGGGAGAGCCCCAGGAAATGATGGAGTGTGCTGTGAAATGCTGAAGCATGAGGGAGAGATAGTAATAGAATGGTTGTGGAACATGTGCAGATTGGCCTGGGAGGCAGGTAGAGTCCCGGAGGATTGGATGTCAGGTATAATTATTCCCTTGTACAAAGGAAAGAGGAAAAAAAAAAAGTGTGTAGTAATCATAGCGACATTTGTCTTCTTAGAGTAACAGAAATAGCATATGCTAGGATACTTACTGACAGAGTTAGGGAAATAACAGATGAATAAGTTGGAGAAGAACATGGAGGTTTTAGGAAGGGAAGAGGTTGTGTATATCAGATATTCATTCTTAGGTCTTAAGTGGAAAAGTTTCTAAAGAATGTAAAGAAGTTGTATGTGGCCTTCATGGATTTGGAGAAAGCATATGACAGGGTGGATAGACAAGGAATGTGGAAAGCACTAAGAATATATGGAGTAAATGGGAAGTTGCTGAATGCCGTGAAGAGTATGTATGAGGGTGCTAAGGCTGCAGTGCGTGTGGACGGTGAACTGAGTGAATTTTTCTATCTAAAGGCTGGATTGAAACAGGGATGTGTAATGTCTCCATGGTTGTTCAATCTTTATATGGATGGGGTTATAAAAGAGATACAAGATAGTGAAGTGGATGTTGGAGCGGCCCTAATGAGAGAGGGCAGTGTGCGGAAACTCCCTGTACTGTTGTTTGCAGATGATACGATGTTGTTAAGCGAAGACGTAGGGGATCTGCAAGGCTTGATGAATGAGTTTGGGAGAGTGTGTAAGAAATGGAATCTAAAGGTGAATGTAGGGAAGATTAAAGTAATGGTCTTCGAGAGATATGAAGTCTCTGAATGTACAGCGAGGCTGGATGAGGAGGAAATGGAAAATGTGAGTGCGTTTAAGTACGTGGACAGTGTGCTGAGTATAGATGGATGTTCAGAAGGTGAAGCGCTTGAAAGGGTACAACAAGGAAGAAAGGTTGCTGGTTCTTTGAAAGCAGTGATAATAAATAGGGAAGTGAGCACAGAAGTGAAAAAGTGACTGCATGACAGTACTGTGATACCAGCTCTAATGTATGGAATTGAAATTTGGACCTTGTTCGAGGGACACAGGTCAAGAGTGAGGGCAGTGGAAATGAGTTATCTGAGGGAAGCATGTGCAGTCACATGGAGAGACAAACTGACAAATGAGGAAATGAAGGAGAGTTGTTGTGTGGATGTGGATGTGATAGGAAGCGTCAGGAGAAACACACTGAGGTGGTTTGGCAGTGTGGAGAGGATGGAGAGGGAGAGACTGACGAGGAGGGTGTATGTGAGTGAGGTGGAGGCCAAGGATGAGATGGGGGTTGGAGTGAAGGGGTGTATGAGACGGGGTGTGTGTGCTGGGAACAGGGCAGTGAAATGGTTGGGGACAGGGAGACATGGAGGCAATTTGTTTGTGGTCACCCCTTACGGGATTAAGACGAATAGATAGATAGATTGTTATTATCAGTCCTGCAATGCAGGATGGTATCATTTTCGGCAACTCGTCCTATACCATTGCGCGAGATTCACCCTGTGTGTGTGTGTGTGTGTGTGTGTGTGTGTGTGTGTATGTGTGTGTGCGCGTTAACTCTCCCTAGGCTACTGGATGTATTTGAATGAAACTTCTTAGGTGAGTTCGTTTGGTTACTCGGAAGGTCTTCCACTATATACAGTCTTCCTAACAGAATTTTTAGGGGAGTCAGCCCCCCTCACTAAATTAAAAATTCTCAGAAACAATGAAAGGAGGGCAGCAATGGCTCTGATACCTTAGTACATGTTGTACAATAGACTCATCTGTAATGCGGTATTTGGGGAGCGTGACCCCCCTCCAATGATTTTTGAGGAAGTCAGCCCCCCTCCCAAAAACAAAACAATCAGAAATAGGAGAAAATAGGCTCATGGATTTCAACGAAACATCCCAGGCCTGTTCGTCTGGTTCCCTGATAAAGTCTTCCACTATATACATAAAATTTTCCACTTTTTTTTTAATTTTTATTTTTTTTTAGGGTGGGGAAGTCAGCCCCTTTCATAACATAAAAAGGATACAAAACAGGGGAAGGAGACAGATACTGCTTTGATATCTTAGTACATCTTGTAGAATGGACTCCCATCCGCTAACAACAACTACACCACCACCACCACCACCACCAACAACAACAACAACAACAACTATTACTGCTACTACTGCTACTACTACTACTACTACTACTACTTGTAACATCACTACTTCTGCTGGCGCATCCACACGTGTCCTTGAACATGTGTTGACAACACAGCTGACAGCGTGATTGGAAACATTCATCTATCTATCTATCTATCTATCTATAGCCCGACGCCCTAATCCCGCAAAGAGTGGCCGCAGACAAAACGCCTCCAAGTCGCTCTGTCACCCACCATTTGACTACCCTCCCCCCAACTCACCCCCCCTCCCTCATATACCTCTCAACTCCATTCCTCCACCTCATCCTCGGTCTACCCCTCCCTCTCCCTCCCTCCACCTCACTTACATACACTTTCTTAGTCAGTCTTTCATTCTGCATTCTCTCCACATGTCCAAACCACCTCAGTGTATTTCTCCTAATCTTCTCAACCACGTCCACATCCACCCCACAACATTCCTTCACTTCTTCATTTGTCAACCTGTCCCTCCATGTCACTCCACACGCTCCTCTCAAGTAACTCATTTCCACTGCTCTCACTCTTGACTTGTTCCCCTCTTGCAAAGTCCACGCCTCGCTTCCATACGTCAGGGTAGGGATCACAATACTATCATGCAGTGACTTCTTAACTTCCATACTCACCTCCCTATTTCTCATCACTGCTTTCAGTGAACCAACAACCTTCCTTCCCTGCTGCACCCTTTCACGCACTTCATCCCCCAAAGTTCCATCCTTACTCATCACACTACCCAAGTACTTGAATACACTCACACTCTCCATATCCTTACCATCCAACTTCACTGTACATTCTGTGACTTCATTCCTCTCAAACACCATAACTTTACTTTTGTTTACATTAACTTTCAGATTCCTCCTCCTACACACTGTCCCAAATTCATTCACCAAACCTTGCTACTCCCATTCATCTTCACTCAACAATACTGTATCATCAGCAAACAGCAACACAGGAATCTTCAAAATCTCACCCTCATTCATTAGAGCCACCCCCACATCCACTGCCCTACCCTGCACCTCCTTTACAACCCCATCCATGTATATATTGAACAGCCATGGAGACATCACACAACCCTGTTTCAGTCCCACAATGAGATCAAAGAACTCACTCAGCTCACCATCCACTCGCACTGTAGCCCTAGCTCCTTCGTACATACTCTTCACAACATTCAACAATTTCCCATCCACTCCATATATTATTAATACCTTCCACATACCTTGCCTATCTATTCTATCATAAGCTTTCTCCAAGTCCATGAAGGCAGCATACACTTTCTTTCCCTTCTCTAGATACTTCCCCACTAAACATCTTAGAACAAATATCTGATCTACACACCCTTTTCCCTTCCTAAATCCCCTTTGTTCTTCTCCAACTAGCTCCTCTGTCATATGCCTAACCCTATTAATGAGTATTCTACCATATATTTTACCAGTCACGCTAAGAAGGCAAATACCCCTATGGTTACCACATACTTCTCTCTCCCCTTTTCCTTTATATACAGGAACAATTATACCTGATTTCCAGTCCTCTGGAACCCTTCCCTCTTCCCAAGCCAATCTACACAACTTCCATATCCACTCCACAACAATCTCACCCCCATACCTCAGCATTTCACCACACATTCCATCAATTCCTGGGGCCTTTCCCAACTTGATCTTCTTCATTGCTTCCACTACTTCCGTCATACTGATCTCTTCCTCCCTCCTCTCATCTCTTCTTCTCCCAGCCATTCCCCAACCACTTATACTCGCACTGCTATCACTCTTTACATTCAACAAATCCTCAAAGTGCTCTTTCCATTTCCTCAATTTCTCTCTCTTCTCCACCAACACTCTATTATTCCTATCTTTCACTCCCCTACTATTTCCCCTTTCACACTGCCTCACTTTCTTTACCTCCTTCCAAAACAATTTCTTACTGTCCCTCCATTTCACACTCAGATTCCTCCCAAACTCTTCATCCACTTTCTTCTTACTCTCCTTCACCAGTCTCTTCATCTCCCTTCTACTCACATATACCCCTCTCTTCTCTGATCTTCTCCCCTACCTCTACTCGCTAACCATTCCCTATATGCCTTCTTCTTTTGTTCCACAGCTCGTTTCACCTCATCATTCCACATGCTGTCCCTTGCACACCCTTGCATCTCCTCCTTACTCCACAAACCACCTCACATGCTGCGCCTATCTCTTCCGTGAATATCTTACATACGTCTGCCACCCCTTCCATCTGCATTAGCTCATACCTTCCCAATCTTTCTTCCACTTATGCTCTTATACTCTGCCATTTTCTCACTATCTTGCAAATTCTCCACTCTTCTCACAGGAGCTGTTTCCTCTTGTCTTCCCCTTCGTCTCCTCAACCATTTTCTTTCCAGCTTTACCTTGACCATCACTAAGTGATGGTCCGAGACTCCATTCCCCCACCCTCTCCACACTCTTGCATCCAACACTTATCTTCTCATTCGCTCATCCACACACACGTAGTCTATCATTGCCTTTCATTCAACAAGTTCACCATCCATCCTCCTCATTTTTCTCCAAGTATACCTGTGGAACATTCATGCAGTAGTATTTGGACAGATGAGTGTAAACATGTTTCAGTGCAGCTTCTAACCCACTGGCAGCAGAGGTGATGGCATAATGTATCCATACGAGGCAGCTGAGATTTCGCCATGATGTTGCTAGCATGATGTGGATGCTACTGTTCCGAGCATGTTTGCAGCTTCTTCGGTATTGTGTTGTTTACATGTTGCTAGCACTTGTTCCACCACACTTGTGGACGCGCACTACTACTACTGCTACAGCTATTACTGCTACGACTCACTGAGTGATATCACCGTTCTCAAGATGTATATTTCTTTACTCTCGACAGATGTTCCGTTATGTCTAAGCGGTCACGGACGTCTTTTATGAACCAGTAATATTATTTTGTCATTCTTTCATATCGGCATGCATGTCACATGGTTGGGTATGCAGTTTCCATGTTTCTATTGGTGCACAGGAAGAAACAGCACGTCTACTTTACTATCATCATCATGATTGATATTATTATTATTATTATTATTATTATTATTATTATCCATCCATCCATCATCCAGTCCTACGTTGCCCATGAGAAGCGTAGGAGCCCGGGGCTAGACAGTTGGTCCTGACATTTAAGATGAGAGTGACCAACCTCACTCATCTCTGAGTGGCATTACGTGAGCAGTAAACCCCAACCACCCCTTGGATATAAACCTTCACCGGCTCAATCCGATTGGAGCGCACTAATTACCCACTCAACCACCAGGCGCCAAAATTTGGTTATATGGTTACCACCCAGCATAGTAAATGGTTTCCTGGTGTACAGGAAACCATTTGGTTTGTCAATTAGTGCAGAGTCACCCACAGGCAGAAGGAAGAGGAAAGAATGAATGAGTGAAAGACAGAAGAAGGAGTGTAAAGTCACCCGTAGGCAGAAGGACGAGGAAAAACTGAAGGAAAGAAAGACAGAAGAGGATGGACAGAAAGAAGGATGGAGGAGAAGAAAGGGCAGACACCCGAGAGCAGCACTACATCAAGTGAGTGGATGGTGAGTGCCCCCACCTACCACAATTTATTATTATTATTATTATTATTATTATTATTTTTATTATTATTATGATTATTATTAGTGATTGGTGGGGGCACTTACCATCCACTCATTGGATGCAGTGCTGCTCTCAGTTGCCTGCCCTTTCCTCTCTTCCTTCGTTCCATCCTTCCTCTTCTGTCTTTCTTTCCTTCCTTCCTCTTGTCTGTCCTTCCTTCATTCTTTCCTCTTCCCTCTGTCGATGGGTGACTCTGCACTGAGTGACAAGCCAAATGGTTTCCTGGTTAGCCAAATGGTTTTCTGTACACCAGGAAACCATTTACTACGCTGGGTGGTAACCATATAACCAAACTATGGCGCCTGGGGGTTTAGTGGGCAATTAAGGCGCTCCAGGAGGACCGAGCCTGTGTAGGTTTATATCCAAGTAGTTGGGGTCCATTGCTAACGTAATGCCACTCAGGGATTAGTCAGGCTGGTTGCTCTCACCTTAAATGTCAGGACCAACTTGCCTAGCCCCGGGCTCCAACACTCCTTATGGGGAAACACTGGATTGGAATGATGATGATGATGAATTATTATTATTATTATTATTATAATTACTATTATTTTTTTACTTTAATTATTATTATTTTTTCTTATGTAAAGAAGAAGGAACTAAAGGCCATGAGCCCGCAAAACTGTTCCTTCCAAGAGAAAAACAAAATACAAGCAAGAGCCAAATTCAAGTTCCATTCATTTCGAGATGCCTGGACACACTGCGTTTGAAAGACTGGAGATCATAGGAAGCAGGAAATACAGACAGAGGGAGACAGTTCCAGAGTTGCCCTGTTGCATAAATGAAGGACTGGGAGTAACGATTAACACTTGAATTAGAGAGTTGGACAGAAAAGGGATGAAAGTTTGTTGTTAGACGGGTGCTATGTGCCCGTCGTAGAAGTGGAGGAATGCATGCAGACAGTTCAGAGGAACAGTGACCATTGAAGTAGCGATAGAAAAGAGATAAAGATGCAACATTGCGGCGAAGAGACAGAGGTTGAAGGGAGTTAGTAAGAGGGGGATAGTTAATGAGACGAAAAGCCTTTGACTCCACCCTATTGAGAAGAGCTGTATGTGGGGAGCCTTCCCACACATGAGAATTGTACTCCACACAGGGGCGGATAAAACCCCTGTATAGAGTCAACAATTGTGCAGGGGCAAAGAAGGAACAGAGTCGGCCTAGCACACCCAATCGCTTGGAAGCAGATTTTACAAGAGATGTAATATGATCTTTCCAAGACAAGTCCCGAGCAAATGAAACCCCAAGCATGTTCAAGGATGATGAAGGATTAAGTTGAGTATTATTAAACATAAGTGGGTATACCTGTGGAAGATTTTGTCGGACTGATAGGTGCAAAAACTGAGTCTTTGATGCATTAAAAACAACCAGATTATTTTTCCCCCAGTTAGAGATACGAGCCAAGTCAGACATTAGGTGTGCCATAGCCTCATCCCTTGTTTGTTGAAGTAACTGCTGAGATGGACGTTGTGGGAATGGAATGGAAAGGTGAAGGGTGGAGTCATCAGCGTATGAGTGGATAGGGTTAGATGTACAGCTTAGAAGGTCATTGATGAATAAAAGGAAGAGAGTTGGTGATAGGACAGAGCCCTGAGGAACACCACTGTTGATAGATCTAGGAGAAGAACGATGGCCGTCTACAACAGCGGCTATAGAACGACCAGAAAGGAAGCTAGCGATGAAGGCACAGATAGAAGGATAGAAACAGTAAGAGGGCAGTTTGGAAATTGAAGATTTATGCCAGACTCGATCAAAAGCCTTTGAGATGTCAAGTGCAATGGCAAAGCTTTCGCCAAAGTCCCGAAAGGAGGATCACCAGGAGTCTGAAAGGTAGGTGAGAAGGTCGCCTGTGGAGCGTCCCTGACGGAACCCATACTGACGATCAGAAAGGAGGTTGTGATAGGAAAGATGCTTTAAAATTTTTCTATTAAGAATAGACTCAAAAACTTTTGAGATACAGGATGTTAAAGCAATTGGACGATAGTTAGAGGGTTGGGAATGGTCACCCTTCTTTGGGACTGGCTGAATGAGAGCAAACTTCCAGCAAGAAGGATTGGTACAAGTTGACAAACAGAGGCGAAAGAGTTTGCCTAGGCAGGGTGTAAGCACAGAAGCACAGTTCTTAAGGACAACAGGAGGGACTCCATCAGGCCCATATGCCTTATTAGTATTGAGGCCAGCAATGGCAGAAAATACATCAGCTGAAGAAATTTTAATGTTAGCCATGAGGAAGTCAGAGAGGGGAAGTGATGGAGGAACAGCACCGGAATCATCTAAGGTGGAATTGGAGGAGAAAGTCTGAGCGAAGAGATCTGCTTTATCAGTAGAAGAAATAGCTACAGAGCCATCAGAGTAGAAAAGAGGAGGGAAGGATGATGAGGAAAAGTTGTTAGAAAGGTTTTTGGCAAGGTGCCAGAAGGAGCGGGAAGAGTTCGAGTTGGAGAGTTGAGAGCATTTTGTACGGGTGAAATTATTTTTAGCAGAGCGAACAACAGACTTAGCACGATTCCGGGCAGAAATGTATAAAAGATGTGATTCAGGGGTGGGTTGGCTCCGGTACCTTTTATAGGCCCTCTCCTTGTTGCGGACAGTATTAGAACAAGCGTGATTAAACCAAGGCTTTCTTGCGTTAGTCAAAGGATATGAGAAAGGAATGTATGCTTCCATGCCCGAGAGAAAAACCTCCATAATGCGCAAGGCACACCCAGATGGCTCCCGGCCATGAAAGCAATAATCATTCCAGGGAAAATCAAAGAAGTACTGCCTGAGGGCCTCCCAGTCCACAGCTCCAAAGTGCCAGAGACGACGTTTTTTTGGAGGGTCTGCAGGCCGTACTGGAGCGATAGGACAGGTTAAGGTGATAAGGTTATGATCGGAGGAGCCCAACGGAGAGAAAAGATTAACAGTGTAAGCAGAAGGATTAGTTGTAAGGAAGAGATCAAGTATGTTGGAGTTCTCTCCAAGGCGGTCAGGGATAGGGGTAGGGTGCTGTACAAGCTGCTCTAGGTCATTAAGGATAGAAAAGGTGTAGGCTTGTTCACCAAGTGGATCAGTGAAAGGAGAGGAGAGCCAAAGGTGGTTGTGAACATTGAAATCTCCAAGAATGTAGATTTCAGAGAATGGAGAGATGGATAGAATGTGTTCCATCGTAGAAATAAGATAGTCAAAGAATTTTTGATAGTAGAATTAGGAGATAAGTAAACAACACAGATATATTTAGTCAGAGAATGACAGGAAAGCCGAAGCCAGAGTGTAGAGAATTCAGAAGAATCGAGTTCAGGAACACGAGAGCAAGATAAGTTGTTGCGTATATATACACAACAGCCACCTTTGGCTTTGAAATGAGTATAGAGAAAGTAGGAGGATACAGAAAAGGGTTTGCTGTCATTTTCTTTTTTTTTTTATGTGCGGAAGAAGGAACCAAAGGCAACGAGCCTGCAAAACTATTCCTTCCAAGAGAAAAACAAAATATAAGAGAGAGCCAAATTCAAGATCCGATCATTTCCAGATGCCTGGAGACACTGCGTTTGAAAAACTGGAGATCATAGGAAGTAGGAAATACAGACAGAGGGAGACAGTTCCAGAGTTGACCTGTTGCATAAATGAAGGACTGGGAGTAACGGTTAACTCTTGCATTAGAGAGTTGGACAGAAAAGGGATGAGAGTTTGCTGCTAGACGGGTGCTACGCACCCATCATAGGGGTGGAGGAATGCATGCAGATAGTTCAGAGGAGCAGTGACCATTGAAGTAGCGATAGAAAAGAGATAAAGATGCAACAGTGCAGCGAAGAGACAGAGGTTGAAGGGAGTCAGTAAGAGGAGGAGAGTTAATGAGGCAAAAAGTCTTTGACTCCACCCTATTGAGAAGAGCTGTATGTGGGGTGCCTCCCCACACATGAGAGTTGTACTCTACACAGAGGCGGATAAAACCCCTGTATAGAGTCAACAATTGTGCAGGGGTAAAGAAGGAACGGAGTCGGCTTAGCACACCCAATCTCTTGGAAGCAGATTTTACAAGAGATGTAATATGATCTTTCCAAAACAAGTCCCGAGTAAATGAAACCCCAAGCATGTTCAAGGATGATGCAGGATTAAGCTGAATATTATCAAACATTAGTGGGTATACCTGTGGAAGATTTTGTCAGGTTGATAGATGCAAAAACTGAGTCTTTGATGCATTAAAAACAACCAGATTATTTTTACCCCAGTTAGAGATATGAGCCAAGTCAGACATTAGGTGTGCCATAGCCTCATCCCTTGTTTGTTGAAGTAACTGCTGAGATGGACGTTGTGGGAATCGAATGGAAAGGTGATGGGTGGAGTCATCAGCGTATGAGTGGATAGGGTTAGATGTACAGCTTAGAAGGTCATTGATGAATAAAAGGAAGAGAGTTGGTGATAGGACAGAGCCCTGAGGAACACCACTGTTAATTGATCTACGAGAAGAACGATGGCCGTCTACAACAGCGGCTATAGAACGACCAGAAAGGAAGCTAGAGATGAAGGCACAGATAGAAGGATAGAAACCGTAAGACGGCAATTTGGAAATTAAAGATTTATGCCAGACTCGATCGAAAACCTTAGAGATGTCAAGTGCAATGGCAAAGCTTTCGCCAAAGTCCCGAAAGGAGGATGACCAGGAGTCTGAAAGGTAAGTGAGAAGATTGCCGGTGGAGCGTCCTTGACGGAACCCATACTGACGATCAGAAAGAATGTTGTGATAGGAAAGATGCTTTAAAATTTTTCTATTAAGAACAGACTCGAAAACTTTTGAGATACAGGATGTTAAAGCAATTGGACGATAGTTAGAGGGTTGGGAATGGTCACTCTTCTTTGGGACTGGCTGAATGAGAGCAAACTTTCAGCAAGAAGGAAAGGTACAAGTTGACAGACAAAGGCGAAAGAGTTTGCCTAGGCAGGGTGTAAGCACAGAAGCACAGTTCTTGAGAACAACAGGAGGGACTCCATCAGGCCCATATGCCTTATTAGTATTGAGGCCTGTGACAGCAGAAAATACAACAGCTGAAGAAATTTTAATGTCAGCCATGAGGAAGTCAGAGGGGGGAAATGATGGAGGAACAGCACTGGAATCGTCTAAGGTGAAATTGGAGGAGAAAGTCTGAGCGAAGAGATCTGCTTTATCAGTAGAAGAAATAGCTACAGAGCCATCGGAGTAGAAAAGAGGAGGGAAGGATGATGAGGTAAAGTTGTTAGAAAGGTTTTTGGCAAGGTGCCAGAAGGAGCGGGAAGAATTTGAGTTAGAGAGTTGAGAGCACTTAGTACGGATGAAATTATTTTTAGCAGAGCGAACAACAGACTTAGCACGATTCCGGGCAGAAACGTATAAAAGATGTGATTCAGGGGTGGGTTGGCTCCGGTACCTTTTATAGGCCCTCTCCTTGTTTCGGACAGCATTAGAACAAGCGTGATTAAACCAAGGCTTTCGTGCATTAGTCAAAGGATATGAGAAAGGAATGTATGCTTTCATGCCCGAAAGAATAACCTCTGTAATGCGCAAGGCACACCCAGATGGCTCCCGGCCACGGAAGCAATAATCATTCCAGGGAAAATCAAAGAAGTACTGCCTGAGGGCCTCCCAGTCCACAGCTCCAAAGTGCCACAGACGACGTTTCTTTGGAGGGTCCGCAGGCTGTACTGGAGCGATAGGACAGGTTAAGGTGATAAGGTTGTGATCGGAGGAGCCCAACGGAGAGAAAAGACTAACAATGTAAGTAGAAGGATTAGTTGTAAGGAAGAGGTCAAGTATGTTGGAACTCTCTCCAAGGCGATCAGGGATAGGGGTAGGGTGCTGTACAAGCTGCTCTAGGTCATTAAGGACAGAAAAGGTGTAGGCTTGTTCACCAGGTGGATCAGTGAAAGGAGAGGAGAGCCAAAGGTGGTGGTGAACATTGAAACCTCCTAGAATGGAGGTTTCAGAGAAAGGAGAAATGGATAGAATGTGTTCCATTGTAGAAGTAAGATAGTCAAAGAATTTTTGATAGTCAGTAGAATTAGGAGATAAGTAAACAGCACAGATATATTTAGTCAGAGAATGACAGGAAAGCCGAAGCCAGAGTGTAGAGAATTCGGAAGAATCAAGTTCAGGAACACGAGAGCAAGATAAGTTGTTGCGTATATATACACAACAGCCACCTTTGGCTTTGAAATGAGTATAGAGAAAGTAGGAGGATACAGAAAGGGGTTTGCTGTCAGTTGCCTCAGACAGCTGAGTCTCAGTTAGAAAAAGAAGGTGAGGTTTAGAGAAGGAGAGGTGGTGCTCAACAGAGCGAAAGTTAGAGGAAAGGCCACGAATGTTGCAGAAATGAAGAAGAAGAGTGTCATCATCATCATCATTATTATTATTATTATTATTAGTATTTCATGGACTTCCTGACTGTTCTTATAAAGCATTCTTGTTAATGGTAATGCTTCATCAGTTTTGCTTGCCTTTATTCACAGCCTCTTTTCCGATTGCAAATATTATTATTTTCTTTAGCTCCCCTGCTCTGTTATTCCTTCACTTAATCTGCTGCAAAAATTTTGCGGTGTTTCTCTCCTGCTGACCATCTCAACGCAATGTGTTGCCTGGTCTCACTTCTCACCTCCTTTCCCAAACCAAAGATACAGACCCCTCAGAATATGAGCTGATATAGAGCTGCTGTTGTTTGCTACACTGTTTTTCCAGTGGACTCCATCCTGGGAGCAGACATACTCGTGCTCTGCAGAACCTCGGGAATTTTCCCGAGACCGGTAGTATTCTGCACCAGTACTATATTTCCTTTCCATAATGGTTCCTCTTCTACAATTTTTTATCATAAGACAATCTCGGAGCGTTTGTTGCTCATTCTAGATGCATTCTCCAGGCTCGCCTTCAGCAATTATGTATTCAGCTGGACTCAGAAATTTATATGCATCTTGCCTCTGCTGCCGACTTTCTCCTGCAGTGTCATCCAATGAAACACACTGTGAAACACACTGAGTAAAGCCACGTGGCGGAGAGAATACTATTATAACATAAGAGCTAACAATGACTGACCGTGAAGCAGCAGTACGTTTCCTAAACCGTGGCGAAAGTAAGAACAGTACAAAAGGGTAATTCATACAGGCCGGCTTACCCATACTAGGGAGCTCCTGTCTAAGAGTACAATTGGACTACAAGAATTAGATAAGGATGGTACTGAGGGCTTCTGTCCCACCCACTATACCATCCATTCGAACGGGCAGGAGTAAATGAAAAGGAACACGGTGCAATGTTGAAATGCTAACACAAAACTTTTATAGGAAAGGTTTTGAGGAAAACATATACTGTACTACCATAGTGGAACCTGGGAAAATCGTAATATTTCTGTCCTGATGGTTTTTATTGATTGGGACAAGTCTTATATTGAACCGCTTCCAGCCATACATCTGACTGGTCTATGAAACTCAAAGAAACACGAAACTTTTATACATCATTGGACAAATAATATTTCTTATTCATTACGCAATTTCCAAACCAGTTCCTACCTTAGTTAAACTGATTTTTTTTTTTTTTTTTTTTTTTTATAGTTTCAAGCCATTCGCCCACGTTATTTTGTTTTCTCACATTTAAAATCTTCATTGTTCGAGCGAGCAAGCGAAACGAGCATGCGAGAAAATTCTATCAGACATGTAGCATGGTGACAGAGCAAAGCACTGACACTGTGTTGTCTCGAAAACTTATTAAAGCTACAGCACATCAACGCACGTCGTTGGAAAATTTATGAAAAAAAAAAAAAAGTGTGAGTTAAGTGATTCACCACCACGTTACTGAAAACCTTGGAAACTAATATGGCAACGCTGGATTCATGAATATCGTTTGAAGGGATATGAAAAAGTAATAGGTGTTAATTTCATGATTTTTCTTATAATTCGCCCTAATATTGCCGAAAAATCCCTAAAGCTCCAATCTGAGAAAGGATTGCAGTGAAAGAATGACAGTGATAGTACATCTATGCACACTGCTGGAACACTTTTGGAGAAGTATATAGGTGTTCGGCTCGGTTCGGTTCAATTCTGGGTCCGGAATAATGCATTTGTATTGGACTTCCTATCTGATATTTGCGTATTGTTGCGCGTTGGTTTTCCTTTTTTTTTTTTTTTTTTTTTTTTTTTCAAACTTCATATATTATTGTTTTCACTTTTTCCATATGTTTGTTCACCGAAACGGTACGGTGCTGTCCAATATTTTTCGGTATGGTTTTTCTTTCTTAAATCTTGATTTAAGGGCATTAAAATGAAGTGTTCAAAATTTTCTATGTCCTCTACACATGCTATACAATTTTTGTTTCCTTCGTTGAGCTTGCTTCTGTTGTTTAATTTCAGTGTTTGAACGACACTGCTGATGCTGCCGTGTTATCACAGACTAGTTCTTGTTTGATGGTTTTTCTCTATGCATTATTACACCTGACTCAGCGTTTAGGTCATTATGCAATTCGTTTCTGTCCCAGTTTTGAACTGTTTTGTTTGATTTCTCAGTCAATTTTAGCTAGTCATATTTTTAATTTTCTTTACTTCTTTTACGCAGCTATCTTGAAGATTCTAATTAATTCATCATATATATTTTCCATTAACCCCGGACCGTGCCTTCTTTCTTCATTATATAGTTGATATAACACTATCGTTTCATCACCTTAGCGTCCCTTATGGAAGCTCTTACCTTTCCTTTCACCAAGCAGGCGGGCGTTTAGGATAGGGCTCTGTATGCTGTATTTCCGATTTTTTGAAGTTTTTTAATTTTTTAATGCAACTAAATTTAGACCTTGTAGTACTACAGGCAATGCCATATTTTTCCAGTAGTTTTTTTTTTCCAATAATTATCGGAATTTTTTATATATGGAGTGGAGGGGAAATTGTTGAGTGCTGTGAAGAGTATGTACGAGGGAGCTAGGGTTACGATGCGAGTGGATGGTGAGCTGAGTGAGTTCTGAGGACTGAAACAGGGTTGTGTGATGTCTCCATGGCTGTTTAATATATACATGGATGGGGTTGTAAAGGAAGTGCAGGGTAGGGCAGTGGATGTGGTGGTGGCTCTAATGAATGAGGGTGAGATTTGGAAGATTCCGGTGTTGCTGTTTGCTGATGATACAGTATTGTTGAGTGAAGATGAATGGGAGTTGCAAGGTTTGGTGAATGAATTTGGGACAGTGGGTAAGAATAGGAATCTGAAAGTTAATGTAAACAAAAGTAAAGTTATGGTGTTTGAGAGGAATGAAGTCACAGAGTGTGCAGTGAGGTTGGATGGTGAGGATATGGAGAATGTGAGTGCATTCAAGTACTTGGGTAGTGTGATGAGTAAGGATGGAACTTTGGGGGATGAAGTGAGTGAAAGGGTACAGCAGGGAAGGAAGGTTGTTGGTTCACTGAAAGCAGTGATGAGAAATAGGGAGGTGCGTATGGAAGTTAAGAAGTCACTGCATGATAGTATTGTGATCCCTACCCTGACGTATGGAAGCGAGGCATGGACCTTGCAAGAGGGGAACAAGTCAAGAGTGAGAGCAGTGGAAATGAGTTACTTGAAAGGAGCATGTGGAGTGACGTGGAGGGACAGGTTGACGAATGAAGAAGTGAAGGAACGCTGTGGGGTGGATGTGGATGTGGTTGAGAAGATTAGGAGAAATACACTGAGGTGGTTTGGACATGTGAAGAGAATGGAGAATGAAAAACTGACTAAGAGGGTGTATGTAGGTGAGGTGGAGGGAGGGAGAGGGAGAGGTAGACCAAGGATGAGGTGGTGGAATGGAGTTGAGAGGTATATGAGGGAGGGGGGGTGAGTTGGGGGGAGAGTAGTCAAATGGTGGGTGACAGAGCGACTTGGAGGCGCTTTGTCTGCGGCCACCCTTTGCGGGATTAGGGCGTCGGGCTATAGATAGATATATAGATAGATGGAATTCTTTTCCAACATTTTGCTAGAATAGATGGGGGCTGGTTTTTGTTATCATTTCCTGTTTATATTGTAAAAAACCATCCTACTTATTTGTTATTGTTAAGCTAAATACTTTATAAATATATAATCCACCACTCGTATTCCCGCAGTTACTTCTTACCTATCTTTCACGTTATATATATATATATATATATATATATATATATATATATATATATATATATATATATATATATATATATATATATATATATATCAGACATGGGTGAGAGCTAGGAGGGTTAGGTGTGGCAGGGAGGTTTTGAAAGTGAGTGAGTTGGATAAAAAAGAGAAAAAGATAGAGTATCAGGAGAAATTGAAAGATGAGTGGAACGCACTGAAAGATCAGGAAAATGGCAGTGTGGAGGAGGAATGGCAGTTGTTTAGAGTGCTGTGGTGGGGCATGCAGAAGAGGTGTGTGGTGTGAGACGCGTGGGTGGTGGTGTAAGAAAAGGAAGTGAATGGTGGTGCGAGGAAGTAAGTATGGCTGTGGCTGAGAAGAGACGTGCATATGAAATGTGGCTGCAGAGGAAGGATGAGATGTCATATGAAAGGTATAAGGAAAAGAGGAATAGGGCGAGAAGGGCTGTGCGTGATGCTAAAGTGGCAGCAGATGAGAGGTGGGGTAGGCGGCTTACAGAGAATTTTCAACAGAATAAGAAAATGTTTTGGAAGGAGGTGAAAAGGGTGCGAAAGGGAGAGTCTGGGAAGGAAGAACGAGTAAAAGCAGAGGATGGAAGGATGTTAATTGAGATGGATGCAGTAAGGAAGAGATGGGCAGAGTATTTTGAAAGATTGTTAAATGTAGAGGAGGAAAGGGTGGCTGAGATTGTGGCAGATGGAAGGGTGCAAGGAATAAATGTGTTGGGAGAGTTGAATGATTCTTTGATCACGAAGGAGGAAGTGGAGAAGGCAGTAAAGGAGATGAAAACAGGGAAAGCTGCAGGTATGGATGGGTGTGCTGTGGAATGCCTGAAAGGTGGTGGAGTGACCATTGTTGACTGGTTAGTAAGACTGTTGAATGTGTGTTTTGTGAAAGGTATGGTGCCAATTGACTGGGCAAATGCTTGTGTAATCCTGTTGTATAAAGGCAAGGGTGATAAGTATGAATGTACTAGCTTTAGGGGTATAAGTCTGTTGAGTGTTGTAGGTAAGGTTTATGGTAGAGTGTTAATTATGAGAGTTAGAGAGGGTACAGAGGGAGTGATTGGTGAAGAGCAGTGTGGCTTTAGGAGAGGGAGGGGATGCGTGGATCAGGTGTTTGCTGTGAGACAAGTGTGTGAAAAGTATTCAGCAAAAGGCAAGGATGTGTTTTGGGCATTCATGGATTTAGAGAAAGCGTATGATAGAATTGATAGGGAGGCTTTGTGGACTGTTTTAAGATTGTATGGACTTGATGGTAGGTTACTTAAAGGGGTGAAAAGTTTTTATGTAAATAGTAGAGCGTGTGTAAGAGTGGGAAATGCTGTGAGTGACTGGTTTCCTGTGAGAGTGGGGCTGCGACAGGGATGTGTGATGTCACCTTGGTTGTTTAATATTTACATGGATGGTGTTGTAAGGGAGGTGAATGCAAGAGTTTTAGGTGGAGGTCTGAGTCTGGTGAATGTTGATGGTGGAGAGTGGAATCTGAAGCAGCTGCTGTTTGCAGATGATACTGCACTGGTGGCTGATTCAGAGGAGAGATTGAGACAGTTGGTGGTACCGACTGCGTTATATGGGGCTGAAACATGGAATATGGGTGTAGCAGAGAGGAAAAGTTTGAATGTAATGGAGATGAAGTGTCTGAGGAGTATGTGTGGAGTAACGCGTATGGATCGAGTGCGAAATGATGAAGTTCGATGGAGAACTGGAGTTGTTCGGGAGATGGCTGGTAGAGTTGAGCAGGGGGTGTTGCTATGGTGTGGGCATATGGAGAGAATGGATAATGAGCGATTGGTGAAAAAGATAACTAGGTCTGATGTGAGAGGTGTAAGGCTGAGAGGAAGACCACGAATAGGATGGATGGACAGTGTGAAGAGAGCACTGGGTGCGAGAGGGATGTCTGTTGAGCAAGGAAGAGTGGCTGTGTGTGACAGAAATAAATGGAGAGAAATTGTGAATGAATAAGTGATGACGCAGCCCTGAGGGGATATTCTCCCGCTTTTGGTCTGATCAGCTAGTCAGGTCAGGTGCGGGTAAGGGGATGGGTCTGTTATGATGTGGCAGGGGTAAACCAGCTCTGCTGTCGGGCCCTGCTGTGGATGTCACTGATTGCATTGCGGAGTTGACCCTTGTGCGGTGTGGTGCGGTGAGGATCTGTCCGTTCTCCCCTTGGGGCTAAGATGCGAATGAATGTGTTTGAATGGATAAGTAATTTGGGAGTGTGTCGTCCTGTCTCGGCTACCTCCCTTTCCTTGGAGGAAGCAGCCTAGGTATATATATATATATATATATATATATATATATATATATATATATATATATATATATATATATATATATATATATATATCAGGGTTTTACTTAGGCTTTCATTTATTTCCGGACCTCAGTCTCCTGTTATCCTGATTATGCTCTCTGTGCTCCTTTATGTGTCTGTTACGTGCTGTTTTATGTTTAGAACGTCGTCTGCGAAGAATAAGGTATTTATGTTGAATGATGTGTCTCTGAAACCTAATCCTGTTTCAATGAATTATTAATTACAAGTCGCAAGTTAAAATAATGTTGTTTATGCCGGTCATTCTCTTTAATTCTGTTCGTGATTTCCATTTCTTATCTCTTCATTTAATATATATATTTTTGTCTCTGGAATACAGTTTCACAAATCAATAATCCATAGGTGTATTCTATATTTCATTATTGTTTCTATAAAGTTTTCTCTGTTAACTGCGTTATAGGCTTTTTGAAAATCTATTGCTACAACTATTTTTTTTTTAACTAGTACTTCAGTTTTAATAAATTATCCTCCATAGAGGGACCTTTTTAAAAATCCAGATTGTGTGTCTTTTTGAATTATTCGTTTCAATGTGTTCATCTGTTTTGTCTCTGATTACTGCCATTAATACTTTGCATGACATAATTGAATGGACAATTGGAAGTAGTTAGCTAACTTTAGGTTTGTTGACTTTTGGCAGTAATTTGTATATTATAGTTTCCAATCCCGTGGAATATCCCTTTTTCCTTCAATAATAATATACAAATTTCTTGGTATTTTTTTTTTTTACATGTTTGACTGCTCTTCATAATATTATAAAGATTTGACCAATTTGGTCCTTCCGCTTTCTTACTTTTTTATTTTTTTAGGTACTTTTGTACATCAGTAATAGTTGTTCCATATTCCATATTACTTACATGTCTAGTAATTCTGCTGAAAATGTCTATATGTTGTTCTGTGTTCATCTGTATAATCTCATCGTTCATCTGAGTATGTCCACATATGTTTTCCTTTAATTCTTATTCTTCGTACCTACTTTTTTTTTTTTCTCATTCTGCTTCATCCTTTGTTAGTAATTTGCCTTCCTTATCGTGTACTTTCACATTTTTATACTGCATATATGTTCCTATATATCTATATCTATATCTATATCTGTCTATATATATATCTGTCTATATATATATATATATATATATATATATATATATATATATATATTTGTATATATTTGTCATTTCCTATACCTTCTTGTTACTTGTTATTCTGTCTCATCAACGAGTTTTCCTTCATATTCCTCCATCGCTTCTTTTATCATAATTTATACTTTTCTCTTTGTTTCGAATTCCTCTTTTACTTGCTGTATTTTAGCATTCCTCTTCTCTTCTGTCTGTTGTATAACTGTTGTATGAACAGACTGGCTTAAGAAGCTTCACTGAGCATAAGATGACAACATAGACCTGGAACAAGAGAAATCAGTACTGTACAGTATTAGGATAATGATAGTGAGAATACAAAACTAGCCAATAGAAAAGACAGCGTGATTTGCACAAGAGGAGCTACTGTACGAGTCAAAGCATGGCAGCGGCACTGAACGAACACCACTGTTGTCCACTACATTAACAGCCAGCGGGAAAAAAGTTCACAAATGGCAATTTTCAGAAAAATAGGGTGGCTTGCATTGCACTCTGGAGGAGCGACGCACGACATCCGAGAGTCAGTGTTCATTACCGTTATCCAAGTGCCATCAATGTTCAGCTGCCTAGTCAGAAATGGTGGGCAAGAGTGCTTCCATTTAGTGTGGGCAAGGGAGTCAGCACAGCGCCGTCAACGCTCAACTGCCCAGCAGAAACTAGCAGGTGGGCAGGATCACTTCCAGCTGGTGACAGTGGCACAGCTAGCGTTGACAGATGCCAGTACCTCCACTGGTGTCTGACTCTTGTTTAAGACTACAGGAAACGACTCAGCAGGGGTCTCAGAGACGTCTCCTCCATCGCCCACCGGAGTGAGGTGGAGGGGAGACTGTATTCTCATGCCCGTTGCAGAACTGCTCATGAGTACAGCTGGGCTTGATGTCCAGAATCTCAGCCTCCTCCATCAGAGGTTCGTACTTGCTGGTGCGTACATACTGATTCAAGGCCATTTTAGTCCCGGTGAGCCAAGTCAGTATGGTATCTCCCGAGGCCGATTTTCTTTGGAAGTTAAACAGCCGATCTTGGAGTCTTGTTGGTGGACGTTGACAACAGTGATCGGACGCAATTGAGAGGATCATTCAGAATGACTTCCCAGTGAGTGCACGGATTTCCGGACAGCAGTACCAAGCTGACTGTCTGCCAGATAACGTCATTATAGCGTTCAGCTTGCCCATTTCCTTTGGGGGTTTAAGGCAGTTGTTCTGCTGGTAGCTACACTCCTCGAATACAAAAACTGCTTCAGGCCTCTGACGTGAAAACCAAACAGCGATCAGAATGTTCATATCCTGGTACGCCGAAATTGGAAAACAGATGACAAAGATGACTGATAACAGTGGGTGCATATACACTGGCACATGGAAAAACAAAAGGAAATATAGAGTATTCACTGACCACTGTCAACATGAAGTGTTTTTGAAAAGCTGCGGGCAAGCGACCTTTAAAATCAATGTTGAACCTTTTGAAGGGCTTGCTTGCCTTGTTCAGAGTTTGGAGCATTGTTTTCACGAGCCTGGGTTCAATTCAGAGCAAGTGAGGCGCGACTGGACCACAACTTTGACGTCAGCAACCGAATGTGGAATATTCTTGCCCTGGATAAAATGGAGCATTCTGGTGATTCGTGAATGACACAAGTCGTTCTGCAAGCTATGCAGTTTGTCCTCACAGCTGGCAGAGCAGCAGATACTTGACAAGGCATCATCATCAGCATTCTGTTTCCCCAAGACGATACACAATGTCGTAGCTAAAGCAGGACAGTTCCAGCCTGCAGCTTGTAATATTCTCGTTCTTTGTCCTGTTTTTGCTTCGAGTGTTGAACATGAATGAGACAGGATACAAAAATCCACACTGACAGACGAAAAAAGATGTATTCCAAACAGTTTCGGGAACAGAGTAGAGGAAGAGTCTGGTGAGGTCACATCAGGTGTGGTTGGAAAAAGGTGTCCTCATCCTGCATATAAGCAGCTTCTCAGCATTTGTACAGTATATACCACTCTTGGTCTGTAGTTCCACTGAAGAGGGTGACAGGTGTCGCCGAAACTGTTTGGAATACATCTTTTTTCGTCTGCCAGTGTGGGTTTTTGTATCTTATTTCATGGTCAGGATAGTGTGACTCTTCAGCCGCCATGAATGAGACAGATCTTTGGTTTGTAATGAGATGGAAATGTTTGCCAGTTAGCAGGTAACGCCACTTTATGATAGTTTCAATGATAGCATATGCTTCTTTTTCGACCAAAAATTGTTTTCGCACAGCTGAGGTCAAAGTTCTCGAGAAAAATGCCACAGTACAACAGCCTTGATTTAAAGAAGTGGCAATAGCTAGCTCCGAGTCTCTGTCCTAATCTCCAGAGGGAGAGAAAAGTCTGTGGCGACAAGTGCTGCATCAACGATGTCCCTTTTCAGAGACTGAAATGCATCTACTTGTTCCGCGGTCAGCGGAAACCGCTGGACTTCAGTTATTTCTCCGAGTTGCTCGAGATACACCGAGAGTAGTGGGAAAACATCTCCCTTGCACTCCGAAGGGATGAAAGGTGTCACGGGACAGGTTTGTCCTACAAACCCTTGAGCTGATCCACATCTGCTTAACCATGTCATTAGACGCCGAGTAGCAAGCAGGTTGATGGAGAAAAGTGAGTAGTGATGCTTTCATTCACCATCAAGTTGTACATGCTTCAGCATCCATGAATTTTTTCAGGTTTTTGTTATGCTCAGTTTGATCTCGTCCGCAGACGGTGACGTTGTCGATGTATGCATAGGTGCCACGGAGATCTTATTACTTCACGATTTTATCCATCACCCTTTGAAAACTAGCAACACTGTTGGTTACTCCAAAAAGGATTCTGCAAACTGATACAGAGATCCCGTGGCCTCAGTTGCAGTATAGATCCTCCCCTTTGACTTCATGGCTGCCATATGGTATGCGATCTGCAAATCAAGCACACTGCACGCAGTAACCAGCAATGTCATTCACCACGTCCTCAAATCGAGGGATTGGATAGACATTCAGCTGTGTGAATTTAATAATTGTCTGTGAATAATCAATGACGAGTCTTATTCTGTAATTTTCAGGAGTAAAGACCTGTGCCTACGTACACAAAGGAGACTGTGAAAATTCGATGATACCCTTCTTCAGCATGCAGTTGACTTCCGATTCTATGAATTTGGCATCGTGCAAGCTGTGTCTCCTAGGCTTGAGTGCTACTGGTTGGCAGTCAGGAGTCAGATCAGGGGAAAGCGATGGATATGAGACATTCTTCATAGCAGCCAAACCGCAGACCGGGATGGGTGAAAAAGAACCACCAAAAGGTATTTCCATGGAAGAATATTGATGCAGGAAGTCATGTCCAGGGTTTACATCACTGCACAAGTCGGCTATTAGAGAAAATTTGACACCACTGTAAATCCTGCCATTCATTTCAAGAGATACAACACAACATCCAAGCGTGTCAGATGAGAGGGAGCTGCTGGCCATAGATATTTTTTCAGAACTAGGGCTGACGCTTAGACAATGGCGCTGGTTATCTTTAGAGCTTGTGAAACTCAGAGCTACTGGTGTCCACGAGTATTTCCATCTGTCTCCATTAACCTTTCCCGGATAGAACAGCACATAAAAGACTCTTAGGAGAAGGAGCAGAACAAGTGGCAAAGAGGAAAAAAGAAAGGAAAAACAATCAGAGGCTGCCGAAATCATAGAGTTTCTGGAGAAATGTCCTTTCTCGTTACAGTTGTTGCATTCAACATCCTCTGCAGGACACAGTGACCCAGGATGACACTGTAGGTCACAGAAGAAACACTTCTGGTTATGAGAAGCAACCACAGTATGTTGTTTACTGGACTTGTCTGAAGAGCTAGTTGATTCCGCAGATTCATGACAGTCCCCAAACTGAAACGTAGAAGCAGAAGCATTGACAGAATCAGGCTGTATGTATGAGAAAGATTGTGTCTGGGCCATCTTGAATGTGAGAGCTTGATCATAGTCCGTCTGTAAGTCCAGTGTTTTATTCTCAAGCAGTCTTTGCCTGATGTGAATCGACAGCAAACCATTGATAATGGAATCATGAATATAACAATCTCGAGCTTAATCTGCAGTTACTTCCTTGAACTTACACTCCCTGTTCAGAGTCTATAGGGTCTGCAAGTACTGATCAAGGCTTTTACTAGCCTGCAGTCGGCGAGTAGCTAAATTTTTTTTTAAATTTTAATTTTTTATTGAGCCGAAGATGGACTTGACAGGTTGGTCATGACTTGCTGTCGGATTAACATCGTTGTATTTCAAGTAATTACCAGTAATGCGAATCGACACTTATTTACTAAATTACTTCTTTGCTAACATGTTGCATTCAGCCAGTCATCACAAACCTGTCAAGTGCATCTTCTCGATTAAAAAAAAAAAAGAAAGAAAAAAAAAAAGAAACTGAGTGTATGTGCTGAGCCAGGATGGCATTCTTGGGTTTCACAAAAACTCCTTCCAGGGTGCTAATTGCAGATTTGTAGTTGTCACAGTCAGAAATGTACTTGTATACTGCACATGAAATATGACTAGCATGAAGGTTAGGCTCATCAGCACATGAAAACGAGGATCGACGCACAACAGAAGATTGAGATTACAAGTCAGCAGTCGAAGACTGATCTGCAGGGGCTCCCCCCCCCCCAGCTCCAGATACAGAAGCAGACTCAAGAATGCCTAAGAAAGTGCTGAATGATGTACTTCAATGCCTCCACTGATTTGCAGCATTAGGAGAGAGTGTGTCGAAGTTAAAACGATCTGGCTTGAAATATCATTCCATTGTGGATGATTGATTCTCAATAAATTGTTGTATGAACAGACTGGCTTAGGAAGCTTTATTGAGCGTAAGATGACTACATAGATCTGGAACATGAGAAATCAGTATTACGCAAATAACAGTAAAAATACAAAACTAGTTAACAGAAGAGACAAAGTGATTTACAAAGTAGGAGGTATTACTCATGAGACAAAACATGAGTGGAAGCAGCACTGAATAAACACCACTATTCTCCACAACAGTAGTTTTCTTTTATTAATTTTATCTCTAATGTTTTTTCCATCCATATCGGTTCCCCCATTTTTGTACCTTTACTTTCTTAATTTATAAGTTTGTTTATGTAATTGCAGTGTCCTTCATTATCGTTTTTAATTCTTCTTTTGTCTCTGTGTCTTTATCCTGTAATTGCTTCTCTATAGATTTCTAGAAATGCATGTACAGTGTCTTCATATATCTTAAAATTTTCCTTTGCCTCCCATATTGAGTCTTTATACTAAGATTCTGTATTTAGTTCCACTTCAGATTTTGTTATTACCACATTATGATCTCATAGATCAAAGTATTAACCTTCGTCTATATATACTGACAGAAATTTGCTACATAATTTATTATTAATCATTACAGGAAGTAGACTGTAATACCAGTCAAGCAGGGCAGTATTCCCAAGGAGGATGGAAAGCTGCTGACAGGGAGAGCTGGAGCTCCCGCTTCATCAGCCCTCGGGACTAGCTCCTGACCATCCCCTTCTGCTGAACTTTTTCTGTGTTTCGGTAACACAGACAGTAGGCCAGTGTGCTCTCCAATACAATTTCCTCTGACTGTCAACACTAAACTACATGCACATTACACACTACACTTCCTATTCAAAATTGTACAAAAACAGCATCATTTCACCAAGCCTCAGAGTCCCTAAGGAGGGGCGACCATCAAAGCGCTGACCATCCGCCCCTCTCCTGGTGACGACCAAGGAAGATGCCTGGAGCCACTGTCTGACTCACTCCTTCATTTCTGCATCATTCATGGCATTTCCTCTAACTTTCCCTCTGTGAAACACCACTTCTCCTCCTTTAAACCTAACCTTCTCTTCCTCACTAAGACTCAGCTGTCTGAGGCAACTGAAAGCAAACCCTTCTCTGTATCCTCCTACTTTCTCTACACTCATTTCAAAGCCAAAGGTGGCTGTTGTGTATCCCTAGAACACAAACGTCCTGTGTTACTCCACTGAAAACAATCGTCAGGTGTGACAGACCCATTTTTGGATAAATAAAAAAACGCATTTGTAATCATTATTTAATAAATCCAAAAATACACACGGAAAATATACCCTTTCTACTTTATTTTCATCACCCAAATACCATAACCAAAAGAAAACTTAACACTTCTGAGATGACTTAAAAAAAAAAAAAAATGAAAAATGGCAAAAATTATTAAGGTACATGTTCAAAGATTACTAAACGATAAACTTGTTATATGAAAGCTAAGGACTTGTCCTTATGCTCATACTCTCCCAGGTCCCTGGACCATCATCTGGGGCAGGCACAACCCCTGGCAAAACAGCTCATTGTAATGGAGATTGACAAAAAATGGGTATTTTTCTTTGAGTCAAAAAATAATGTACATGCAATAATTTACTTCACACTTATGTACCCCTGTAAATGCACACTACATAATATTTATTCCTCCCTAAGGCTATACCCCTTGATTTCCAACGCGATTTTTTTTTTTCTTGAAAACAAATAATTTACTGACTGCTTTTCAGAGCATCAATACATGCTATTGTTAGAGTCATAAATGGACATCCATGGAATGAATAATATTTCTTTATGCTTATTTACACCTATAAATGCACAATAAACGATGTTTATTCCTCCCTAAGGCTATAACCCTTGATTTCCAGCCTGATTAAAAAAAAAATTACTGACTACTTTCCAAAGCATCATTACTTAGATTTTTCAGTCATAAATGGACATCCATGGAATGAATAATTTTTTTTAATGATTATTTACACCTATAAATGCACAATAAATGATGTTTATTCCTCCATAAGGCTATAACTCTGGAAAAGATTATTCAGTATCTGCAAAGAAAAACACATTTATTCATCACCCTTACCACACAAAGGTCATCAGTAACACTTATCGTCTCTAGATTTCATAATTTCACTATAATAGTCACTCTGGAGAACAATATTCACTATAATCACACACACACACAACACACACACACACACACACACGCACACACACACACACACATATATATATATATATATATATATATATATATATATATATATATATATATATATATATATATATATATACTCAAATACAAACGTCAGGTCTGTGAGACCCAAAACAGGCTTATCGAAAAAACATGTGGAGAGAGCAGACCAACATGACAGAGCAATACAAGGGAGGAAGGTATTGGAGTAGGCAGGCGGCCCACACCCATATCCACGGAGTGATCACGTGGTCAACATGGGGCTTGGTGTCTCAGACCCAACGTTTGCATTCTAGGGGTATATGTGCACATCAACATATCTCGCTCTCCTGTCAGTGAACTTGAATCTTCTGAATTCTCTGCTTTCTGGCTTTGGCTATCCTGCCATTCTCTGACGAAATATATATGTGCTGTTTACTTATCCTCTAATTCTGCTGCCTATGAAAAATTATTTGACTGTCATACTTCTAAGATTGAACACATCCTATCAACTTCTCCATTCTCTGAAATCTCCATTCTAGGTGATTTCAGTGTTCACCAACACCCTTGGCTCTAGTGAACAAGCCTACAGGCAGTACTTCTTTGGTTTTCCTTGGAGTAATTATTCACTGGAATAACTATTGCTTCCTTGGCCGAGAGCCATATGAATGTGCCTTGTGCACTATGGAAGTTATTCTCTTGGGCATGGAAGCATGCATTCCTTTCTCATATTCTGTGACTAATGCATGAAAAACTTAGTTTAATCATGCTGCTTCTGATGATGTCCAGAACAAGGAAAAGGCCTACAGAAGATACAGGAGCTAACCAAACCCTGAATTTCATCTCCATATGTTTCTGTCCAGAATCATGCCGAGTTTGTTCTTCATTCTGCTAAAAATAATTTCATTCTTATTAAATGCTCTGAACTCTCCAAGCCAAATTCTTCCCACTGCTCCAGTTGCCTTCCCAAATACCTTTCTAACAACTTTACCTCATCATCCTTCCTTCCTCATTTCCACTCTGATGGCTCTGTAGCTATTTCTTCTACTGGTAAAGCAGAACTCTTCACTCAGACTTTCTCCTCCAGTTCCACATTAAACGTTTCCGGTGCTGTTCCTCCATCACTTCCCCCTCTGATTTCCTGATGGCTGACATTAAAATTTCTTCAATAGATGTATTTTCTGCCATCACTGTCCTCAATACTGACAAGGCATATGGGCCTGATGGAGTCCCTCCTGTTGTCCTCAAGAACTGTGCTTCTGTGCTTACATGCTGCCTAAGTAAACTCTTTTGCCGTTGTCTATCAATTTGTACTTTTTCTTCCTGCTGGAAGTTTGCTCTCATTCAGCCTGTCTCAAAGAAGGATGACCATTCCCAACCCTCTAACTATCGCCCAATTGCTTTAACATCCTGTATTTTAAAAGTTGTGAGTCTCTTCTCCACAAAAATAATTTAAAGCACCTTTCCTATCACAACCTTCTTTCTAATCGTCAGCATGGGTTCCACCAGGGACGCTCCACTGGAGATCTTTTCACCTACCTTTCAAACTCGTGGGCATCTTCCTTTCGGGACTTTGGCGAAAGCTTTGCTATTGCACTTGACATCTCAAAGGCTTTCGATCGAGTCTGGCATGAATCTTTAATTTCCAAACTGCCCTTTTACGGTTTCGATCCTTCTATTTGTGCCTTCATCTATAGCTTCCTTTCTGGTCGTTCTGTAGCTGCTGTTGTAGACGGCCATCGTTCTTCTCCTAGATATATCAACAGTGGTGCTCCTCAGGACTCTGTCCTATCACCAATTCTCTTCCTTTTATTCATCAATGACCTAAGCTGTGGATCTAACCCTATCCAATTGTGCACTGATGATTCCACTCTTCACCTTTCCATTCGATTCCCGCAACGTCCATCTCATCAGTTACTTCAGCAAACAAGAGATGAGGCTATGGCACACCTAATGTCTGACTTGGCACGTATCTCTGACTGGGGTAAAAATAATCCTGTTGTTTTTAATGCATCAAAAACTCAGTTTTTACACCTATCAACCAAACTCAATCTTCCACAGGAGTACCCACTAATGTTTAATAATCTCCAGCTCAATCCTGCATCATCTTTGAACATGCATGGGGTTTCATTCACTCAGGACTTATCTTGGAAAGATCATATTGCATCTCTTGTAAAATCTGCTTCCAAGAGATTGGGTGTGCTAAGCCGACTCCGTACCTACTTTACCCCTGCACAGTTGTTGACTTTATACATGTTTTTTTTTTTCCCCCTGTTTAGAGTACAACTCTCATGTGTGGGGAGGCTCCCCACATACAGCTCTTCTCAATATGGTTAACCGTTACTCCCAGTGCTTCATTTATGCAACGGGTCAACTCTGGAATTGTCTCCCTCTGTCTGTATTTCCTACTTCCTATGATCTCCAGTCTTTCAAACGCAGTGTGTCCAGGCATCTCGAAATGAACGGATCTTGAATTTGGTTCTCTTTTGTATTGTTTTTGTTTTTTCTTGGAAGGAACAGTTTGCGGGCTCCTGGCCTTTGGTTCCTTCTTTCTTGCATTAAAAAAATATATGTGTGAAAAGGTTTCCTACATACAGCTCTTCTCATCAAGGTGGAGTCAAAAGCTTTTTGTCTTATTAACTGTCCTCCTTCTACTGGTTCCCTTCAACCTCTGTCTCTTTGCCGCGCTGTTGTATCTTTGTCTCTTTTCTATCACTAATTCAATGGTCACTGCTCCTCTGAATTGTCTGGTTTCATCCCTCCACCACTACAGTAGGCGCATAGCAACTATCTAGAGCAAATTCTCATCCCTTTTCTGTCTAATTCTCAGATACAGTGGTTTCTAACCTGTGGGGCGCGCCCCCCCTAGGGGGGGCATGCAGGGCTGCCTGGGGGGACGCGAAGGTTTGATAAAGAGGGTAATTATATTTGAAAATTGTGAATTGTGAGGGAATTCAGTACTTTCTAAATATGGAGAAAATATTTCAGATATAAATAAGAAATCTAGTTATCTGAATAAATAAACAGTATCAAAGATTAAGAATCTATGATATTTATTGACATTTTTTTTTTTATGTGTCCGACTCTGGGGATAGGCTTCACAGCCTGCTTCCAAGGCCCAGTAGTCCTCCTTCATACTGTACACCTCTACATGTCACCACTTCGGCGCTAACACCCACCGTCCATATTGAATACATGCTAGGGCTGTCTCATACAGGACTGGTGTATTGGTATTGGCGGGGGTATTTTTACGAGATGTCGGCGGGTCTTCTGGTAGGTCAGTAAAGTCTGTTTTTATTAAATTCAAATCCTTAAACTGTTCCCTGCCCCAGCGAGGATTTGAACCTGGGTCCGGTAGGACCGCAGACCACCTCTCTACCGACTGAGGTACCGCCTCCCCCTGACATGAGCCAACTATGCCAGTAAATTACAGTATTTGAGGAAGGGGGGCTCAGGGAACGTGTCTTTCAGTGAGGGGGGAGGGGGGCGAGAATTAGAAAAGATTGGAACCCACTGCTCTAATGCAATAGTTAACCGTTACTCCTAGTCCTTCATGTATGCAATATGTCATCTCTAGAACTGTTTCCCTATGTCTGTATTTTCTACTGCCGATGATCTCCAGGCATCTCGATACGAAGGGTTCTTGAATTTGGTTCTTTGTTACCTTGTTTTTGTTTTTTCTTGCAAGGAACAGTTTTACGGGCTCCTAACCTTTGATTCCTTCTTTCTTACATTAACAAAATATAACAATTCCTGCCGTCAGCTGACCACATGTCTAGTCCTTTACATTCTGGAACATTTGAACATCATCTACTAGAATCAAATTATAATTCTGTATCCATTCGAAAGTTATTCTAGAATTCTTGTCTAATTTCTGCCTTCCTAGGAATCCTGTATGGCCATCAAAATCCTCTTAAATAAAGAGTGGTTCATCTGATTTTCCTTTTGAAATATTTTCTATTTGATTTCCATAAAAGTCTTTGGTCCGGTACTCTGTCAAATGCTTTCTTAAAATCTAAATATATATTGTCCACCCATCCTTTTCTTTTCTGTAATGTCTGTAACTCTATCGTAATACCTTAAAAGATTAGTAACACATGATTTTCCCTTCCTAAAACCGAACTGCCTCTCTGTTATCATACCGTGTTCTTCTAGATGTTTTACCCAAACTTCCCTTATCAACTTTTCTTGTATCTTACAACACTGGTCAATGATACTGGTCGATAATTGAGTGGATCCTGTCTATTCCCTTTCATAACAGGGTAACAATGTTTGCTTTCTTGGAAATATCAGATAGTTTACCTTGACCTAAGGATTCCTTAAATATTAAATACAATGGTCTGCTTAGCTCTTCAGCATATTCATTGGCACCCAACCTGATATTCCGTCAGGACCATTTGCTTTCCCTTTATCCAATTTACGTAACTCCTCCTGTACTTCTTTTTCTGATATTCGCATATCTGGTAATACATGTGGACATGCATATTCCATATCATCTCTCTCAAAATTTCTCTCTTTTGTAAAAACTGACTGAAAGTTTTTATTTAGTACTTCACAAATATCATTTTCATTGTGTATAGATGATCCCCTCATCGGTGAAGGACTATATTTTATCTTTAACTTTGGTTTTACTTCGGATGTAGCTGTAAAAATGCTTAGGTTGATCACTACTTTTATTTACAATGTCCTCCTCAAACTGTCTCTGAGCCTCCCTCCTTGTCTTTGTATAATCATTTCTTGCCTGTTTATAGTTGTTACATGCTCTCTCACTATTGTGTCTTCTGTATCTCTTCCACAGCAAGTCTCTTTTTTTCTTTTGCTTTTTTACACTCTGTATTAAACCATTTCTTTATTTTCATTTCTGTTGCTTTGTGCTGTGGGATGTAATTTTGGATTGATGTTTCATAGAGATCACATAATTTTCTATACATAATATTTTAACCATGTCCTCTAAATTCTTTTTCCCAATCGGTTTCTAAGATGTACTTCTTAAGGTCATAATACTTGCCCTTTTTGTAATTTAGACTCTTTTTGAAACTCTCATTGCTGGTAACGTCGTATGCCATCCAGAAGGCACAATTTAATACTACATGGTCGCTTTTGCCGAATGGGGCGTGATATATTGTCAGTTTCATTTTCTTGCCTGGTAAATATTAGATCTAGTCCGGATGGATCATCAAGTCCTCTTTTTCTGGTGTTTTCCTTTACATGCTGTGTTAGGAAGAACTGCACAAGATCGAAGAGCTTTTGATCCCAAGAGCTTTCATGGCTTTTTACATTTAGAGTATTCCAATTTATATTTTAATTGAAGTCTCCAGTTAATACAATTCTTTCAGATTTCTCTTCCATTCTATGTAATAATGTTCTGAAACTCTAAATTGTACTTTCTGCCAGGTCTTCATATTCACCTCTCTCCCAGGTGTTTGTTCTTGTTCTAGGCGGCATATATAAATTTGTCACAATTAAGTTCCCTTCATATGTGTTAATTTCCAGTGCAATCAGTTCTACTTCTGAGAGTAAATCTAGTTTTATTTCTTTAGCAAGCAGATTTTTCTTTGTTAAGATTATAGTTCCTCCTCCCTTTCTTAAATTTCTGTCACTTCTCCATATATTGTATTTCTCAAATTTTAGGATATCGTTTGATATATTTGGGGTTAATTTTGTTTCAGATAGGCAGATATTATATGGTTCTTTTTCTATGATATAGTCTTCTATCTCTAATACTTTAGACACCATTCCATCTACATTTAAATACATCAACCTAACCATCTTTTTACATACTTGCCATGACTTAAGTCTACTGCCTTCCTCTTTTCTCCTCACTGTTGGTTATGTACCACTTTCTTACCTTTTTTTTTTTTTTATGCGAGGAAGAAGGAACCAAAGGCCATGAGCCCGCTGTAACAGTTCCCTCCAAGAGAAAAACAAAAAACAACAGAGAGCCAAATTCAAGATCCGATCATTTTGAGATGCCTGGACACACTACGTTTGAAAGACTGGAGATCATAGGCAGCAGGAAATAAAGACAGAGGGAGACAGTTCCAGAGCTGACCTGTTGCATAAATGAAAGACTGGGAGTAACGGTTAACTCTTGCATTAGAGAGTTGGACAGAAAAGGGATGAGAGTTTGCTGCCAGACGGGTGCTATGTGCCCGTCGTAGAGGTGGAGGAATGCAAGCAGACAGTTCAGAGGAGCAGTGACCATTAAAGTAGCGATAGAAAAGAGATAAAAATGCAACAGTGCGGCGAAGAGACAGAGGTTGAAGGGAGTCAGTAAGAGGAGGAGAGTTAATGAGACGAAAAGCCTTTGACTCCACCCTATTGAGAAGAGCTGTATGTGGGGAGCCTCCCCACACATGACAGTTGTACTCCACACAGGGGTGGATAAAACCCCTGTATAGAGTCAACAATTGTGCAGGAGTAAAGAAAGAGCGGAGTCGGCTTAGCACACCCAATCTCTTGGAAGCAGATTTTACAAGAGATGTAATATGATCTTTCCAAGATAAGTCCCGAGTAAATGAAACCCCAAGCATGTTCAAGGATGATGCAGGATTAAGCTGAATATTATTAAACATTAGTGGGTATACCAGTGGAAGATTTTGTCGGGTTCATAGGTGTAAGAACTGAGTCTTAGATGCATTAAAGACAACCATATTATTTTTACCCCAGTCAGAGATATGAGCCAAGTCAGACATTAGGTGTGCCATAGCCTCATCCCTTGTTTCTTGAAGTAACTGTTGAGATGGGCGTTGCGGGAACCGAATGGAAAGGTGAAGGGTGGAGTCATCAGCGTATGAGTGGATAGGGTTAGATGTACAGCTTAGAAGATCATTGATGAATAAAAGGAAGAGAGTTGGTGATAGGACAGAGCCCTGAGGAACACCACTGTTGATAGATCTAGGAGAAGAACGATGGCCGTCTACAACAGCGGCAATAGAACTACCAGAAAGGAAGCTAGCAATGAAGGCACAGATAGAAGGATAGAAACCGTAGGAGGGCAGTTTCGAAATTAAAGATTTATGCCAGACTCGATCGAAAGCCTTTGAGATGTCAAGTGCAATGGCAAAGCTTTCGCCAAAGTCCCGAAAGGAGGATGACCAGGAGTCTGAAAGGTAGGTGAGAAGATCGCCAGTGGAGCGTCCCTGACGGAACCCATACTGACGATCGGAAAGAAGGTTGTGATAGGAAAGATGCCTTAAAATTTTTCTATTAAGAATTGACTCGAAAACTTTTGAAATACAGGACGTTAAAGCAATTGGACGATAGTTGGAGGGTTGGGAGTGGTCACCCTTCTTTGGGACTGGCTGAATGAGAGCAAACTTCCAGCAAGAAGGAAAGGTACAAGTTGACAGACAAAGGCAAAAGAGTTTGCCTAGGCAGGGTGTAAGCACAGAAGCACAGTTCTTGAGAACAACAGGAGGGACCCCATCAGGCCCATATGCCTTGTTAGTACTGAGGCCAGTGATGGCAGAAAATACATCAACTGAAAAAATTTTAATGTCAGCCATGAGGAAGTCAGAGGGGGGGAAGTGATGGAGGAACAGCACCGGAATCGTCTAAGGTGGAATTGGAGGAGAAAGTCTGTGCGAAGAGATCTGCTTTATCAGTAGAAGAAATAGCTACAGAACCATCAGAGTAGAAAAGAGGAGGGAAGGATGATGAGGTAAAGTTGTTAGAAAGATTTTTGGCAAGGTGCCAGAAGGAGCGGGAAGAATTACTTAAAAAAAAAAAAGTACTCCTCTCTTCTTCTCATCTTCTCTTGTTCTTTGTTTTTGCCTCCTCCCTCTTCAGTATTCCCAGTTTCTCCTGAGTTAGCTATCGTTTTATCCATACTTTTTAAGTTCCTCTTTTTCAATGAGTTTACTTGCATTTTTTAGTAATGCCTCCACAGAGTTCACATTCTGGAAGGTTACTTTAATGGCCTTGTCTTATTTCTCTCATATCTCCCTAGCCGTTTGTGTTCCTCGATGTCTTCATTGCAGATCTCCTCGGATACTTCCTTCAATATGCTCATTATATTTGCCATTTCCTTTTTGTCTCTTGAAATTTTGTTTTTTTATTTCTTCCTCCTCTATGCTGGCGATTACTATAGATTTATTGATATCTTCAGAATCTTTGACCAATTTAGGGTTATTTTGGATTATTTTCTTCACTTCTTTTCTAATGCTTTCTTCTTTGACTCTTGTTTCTAAGTCTTGTGTGTGAGTGTGTGTGTGTGTGTGTGTGTGAGAGAGAGAGAGAGAGAGAGAGAGAGGGAATGAGAAGATTCATTCATTCATTCATTCATTGCCAGACGCCATGTATCCCAGACGGGGTGGCCAAGGGCCTAGAGTTAATTGTTTTTACAGGGAGGGGCACTAATCCTCCACCAACCCCACTTGACACGTAGGGATGCCAACAGCATCTGGTGTTCCCAGGCGGTCACCCATCCAAGTACTAACCAGACCCATGAGAATGTAAATATTTTAGCTCAGTTCTTCTGCTGTTGTTCAACAACCCTACCAGAAATGTTGAAAGTTTATTCCTGAAATTCATATATGAAAATTTGATTTTTAAAAACTGGATCTTCATATTTCCTATCTAACCTCTCTATGTATTTAACCCTCCTCAGGTAGACCTACAGTTTTGCTCACAACTTAGGTACATCTGGGTCTGTCAGACCCAGCTTTAAAAAAATGCTGTAGTGTCACACATGTTTTATATCATGAATTCCTGAATATCCTACAATGTATTAGGTCTTATCAGTTACAAAACTATGTGAATAAGTTTTAATTCATTGAACTCCACATATTTAAAAAGAATATGAAAAAAACTCCAAACTGAAAGATTTTTTTTTTTTTTGCAGTCACCATACACTAAAACAAAGAACAATATGAGCCTAGCACTTGTGTCACAACTTGAGGGAGAGACGACCTTCGTTATGGGCATAGTGGATCCTACACAACATAAAATCAACTTGCAAACTCTTAGTGAAAATTTCTCCCCCCTCCTCAGGCACAACTGGGTCTCACAGACCCGACATGCAATTCTGAGTGATACGTTGCAAAAAGCATAGAGAGGCACGAAAGTAACTCCCCTACACCCTGCATGGGCAGAATAAGTTAGGAAGCTATTGAGAACGACAGGGATCCCAGGCATCTATAAGTTACTGAAGTATATCATTGAAAAAATTGCCCAGGTCTGTCAGACCCAGGTGTACCTGAGGAGGTGTTAAGTTTTCTTTTAACCCGTCCCGTCCCGTCGACGTATGGGTACGTTGCAACGATTTGCATATGCCAGTCCCAGCGACGTACCAGTACGTCGTGCAATTGCAAGGTCCTTAATTTGCACAATTTTCAATTTTCGCGCGTGATTTTTCGTATGTATACACGGGATACCTTCCTCTATTCCTCTACAAGATGCCAAGCAGGGACAATGCCTTACACCGCATAACCTCCCCCCTCCCCCCCTCATGCCATTGTCTTGGCAAAGGACCTGTTACCAGTGACCTGGCTAGTAAAGATATTCAGGGCCAGAGAGATTCCCCAATCGATGACAATGTGGAGGACAATGTTTACATAGCATTAGAAGAAGAAACAACCAGAAATAATGATCAGGTAATGTGGAAAAAAAAGGTCAGGTATGATGATTAGTTAGTGAGTGAAACAATGCTTATAATGCCTTTATTACTGCTTGAAAACCAATGTACTCTCATACTACATATACATTCGTACCAAGTAAATAAATAAATACCGTTTATGAGTGGATAAAATAGTTACCCTCCCATAGAACTTGTTTTCTTTGGTGCCAGCATGTTAGAAAACCCAGTCAGGTAAGGAGGAACTCCTACCTGGATTGGGTATTTTAAACCTCAGGTGAGCGATTTCTCTATGAATTTTCGATGTTTCTCACCAAAAGAGAAGGTTTTAGCCAAAATTTTTTTTTTCGGAAATACCTCAGGACTGGGGGATGTTGGAGGTGCGGAAAACCTCGGGACGTGACGGGTTAAGCTGAGGCTTGCATGGTTTGCAAAGCCATGAGTAATTTGTTTCTCTATGTAACTTAAAATGAGCTATTGGCACTCCCTGGCACCCTCCATGGAACCAAATGTTTCATATATCACAAAGTAATGCATTCTGACAATCTGTGACTTCTTCCACAAGCACCACAACTGCTACTTCCCTGATTTCGACCCTTCTTTCCGTCATATGATTCCCAGTCAGTTGACGAGCCTTCCGATCGTCTTCTTTCCTCTCTTCTTTTACCGCTTCCATCTTTTTTCTTCCTTCTTCTTGCAGGCATTTTCTTCCTAACAGTTTCTGTATCATACATCCACTGAAGTGACTTTTCTCAAAATTCGCAAAAATTTTGTTGAATAAAGCGCTAAGCTGAGCACAAACAATGGGGTTTTTGTTCTTAATGCTAAATTGGATGTACACACTTTGTTGGAAAGCTTTAAAAAAGTGATAGGCATTACATAGTTTTACAGTTTCAAAGTGTACAGTAATATCTAGCAAGTGAAATGGCACACTTCATTCAGATGAAATAACATTAGCAAGCTTGCTCACGTGAATACCTTCCACTCTGTCAAGTGTGGGCTCCTGGAACTAATATTTTCTGTATATAATTACTGCACACATTAATTATATATTCTATGCCTTTCTAGTCAGTAAAGATATAATTTGTTCAGTCGCTGCCCATGTAAAAGGTTCTTTATACTATGTATAATTTTTGTCATTGTTCTTTGCACATTTTCTTAATAAACAGGTTTTATCCATTTTATTGCATGGACACCAAATTTGACGTGCATAATGACTTCCAAAAAGAAAGGCTATGACCTTATTTTCTATATATTACGAACGTATACACTTTCGTCTTTTTATTTATTTATTTATTTATTTTACAGAACCTATTTGTTATAGGCATCAAACTTTGATTTATTGTTCAAGCAAGCGAGGATGCTGTCAGGCATGTATTAAGGAGCGGATATTTATCTGGGCTGCTGGGCCTCAGGGAAATGGCCTTATCAATGTATTCACAGTGCATTCAGTCCTTTTCTGTCCTATCAGGAGCATAGGGGCCCGGGGCCAGGCTACTCCATCCCATTAAGGTGATGGTGACCAGCCCCACTTTTCCCTGAGTGGCATTATGTGAAGAATATTCCCCAACTACTGCTGAGCTGTAAACCCTTGATGGCTCCATCTGTTTGGAGTACCTTAATTTACTAGACTATTAGAGGTCATATGGTTATTCAGGATACTTACCACCCAGTATACTATTTGATTTCCTGGATTACTATAAACCATTTGGCTTGTCACTAAATGTAGTCACCTAAAGGCAGCAATAGATCGAGTGAGTGGATGGTGGATGCCCACATATACCCCCAAGAAATATATAAAATAAATAAATAAAGAAAGAAAGAAACAAGAAGCAGCACTCAGAAAGTGCAAGCCCCACGCTCACGAACGTGTTTAAAGGCTGAGTATTAGAGTTTGCCCTTTGCCCTTGACCTTCCACAGATTACTCTTAAACTCTAATTACTTCATTCATGTCTATCTCTTAACCCCTCTGCCAACTTTGGGTCAAATCTGATTACAACTGTGTGGGATGAATTTGTTCAGCAGCCTTAACTTCGGCCTTTCCCTGTGACCTTGATTGTTGATTGCTTCTTCTCAAATATGAATCTTTTAAACCTTGATTTTAACCCCCTCACAAAGATGACACAATGCGAGTCATAATCCTTGTAATCTGAAGAGTAACTGATGATGCAACATGACGCAACTTCTCTATAAATGGTAGTAGAAACTTTTCCTGTGGATGGATTTGCATCAAATTTGGTTGAGTCAAAGCTTAGGGTTGCCAGATCCAGGGGAAATGTATGGCAACAGCCAGGAGCTTATTGGAAAGGTATGCGGCCCATATTTAGCTCAGTATTGTCCCGTCTGTTAGGCTGGGAGGGTGTGTGAGTGTGCAGCCGGGCATTTAAACTACTATCGCACTGTCCATACCTTACGTGTGTATAGTGATATTGTGTTACAGGTAGTGCAGGATGCTTGTGAAGAAAGTGTATAAGTGTTTCTTATATATTATCAGAGAGACCCAGATTTGAAAATTCCTAACCGATTTTTACCATTCCCCTCCCATTTTTACCCTAAACCTACAATGTCTCGCAAGGGCTTATCAGAGAAAAAGTACACTACAACTGACACCACTGCCATCACTCCTATGACAACTGACACCACAGCCATCACTCCTGTGACAACTGACATCAGTGCCATCACTCCTATGACAACTGACACCACTGCCATCACTCCTATGACAAATGACACCACTGCCATCACTCTTATGACAACTGACACCATTGCCATTGTCATTGTCCTTGTCCTAAAATTCCGGACAATACGTAATTCTTAAGACGCTGGAATGTGCCTGGGGCTGTCCTCAGTCCCATTGGCATTCTTGTATATTGATAATGGCCTCTGTTTGTTGAAAAGGCAGTGTATTTACGTGACTCCTTAGATACCGGAATCTGATAGTAGCCGTTTAGGAGATCGATGGTCGAGAATATATTATTCTCAGGACCAATATTCTGTAGAACATCGCTTAGCAATGGCATGGGAAATCTGTCTGGGATTGTGTGATTATTTAGTTTACGGTAATCTACTACCGCACGCATTTCTCCATTTCGTTTGGGCACGAAGAATAGGGGGGCATTCCACGGGGAGACTGAAGGCTCAATAATTCCAAGTTTTAACATTTCATCGACATACTGATTTGCAAGTGTACGTTGGGAGTGTGGTATGTGGTAAGCTGGTACGAAAATTGGTGGTGTTTCTGGGTGCACATTAATCATGTGATTAATCTAGTACACCCTAATTGTTCTCCGGGCAATGCTACGGTGTCCCTGTGTGTTTCCAGCAGGGTTAACAAATCATTTTCTTCATCAAATTCACCTGAGTGAATTAAATTCTCTTTTATTCTTTCTCTATCCGTAGATTTTATCTCACTTGTTACTCCAGCTATAACTATTTCCTTCACAGGGGCGGGACATTTTTCAATATTAACTATACAAGTTCCCTTTTTCAACTGAACTTCCCCATTCATGTGATTAATTATGAATATCTGAGTTTGCCTTTCGTCGTTCGTATGACATAATGCGTTTTCTACTGACAATCCCTTTACTTTACATAATTCTTCTAAGACAAGAACAGTACTATTCCGTAATTTGCTCTTTATGGTAACCTTCATGTATGAATTAGGTGGTATAATTAAATCATTAGTGAGATGGGCTGGAAAAATTGATAAATCAGTACTGTTATCTGGGTCACTAATTCTGGAGGATGGGGTTGGTGGTGGGAGTGGATCTATACACTCATCTGTTTGTGTATGTTTGTTTAAGCCTTTAATATTACCAATTCTTTTTGGCTCTCTTCTACCAATCGGTGAGGGCTCTGAAGTTATTTCCTCTATGAATTCATTATCAAAGTCTATTCCATTCATTTGTGGGAGTATAGTTATGTTCTCAGCTCTCATGGATCTTAAGCCCAGTAATATATGAGCTTTAATTGCTAAGTTTTCAACGATATAGAAAAATGCAGAGAATGGTCTTGTAGTTTCTGTGAAACTGAGATTTAATCTTATCATACCCTTCACTGTAATGTCTTGTCCATCTACTGTGTATAAATCTAAATCAGCTTCATCCAGAAAAGTTACTTTCTTTTTATTTTTAAGAATTCTATTTAGTTCTTCATGTGTTATTAAGTTCACTGGAGATCCTGTATCTAAAAATAAGGAAACGTTTTGATCCTCACATACAGCTGGTATCAAGATACACTCATTTCCCAACATGCCTCCTATGTGAAGTTTAGCCTTGTTCTTCTTTACGTTTGTTCGTTTTTTGTCATGACTTGGTCTTCCCCCGATTTGAACATAGACACAATTTTTTCTACTGTTTTGCAATCACTAGTCCAGTGCCCTTGGTATCTATGATGCCTACAGTAAGGACCAAATCCTTGTGTCTTTTGTTTGTCCTCTTTTGCCTTGATAAAGCATTCATACCTTGTGTGTCCTGGTTTTGCACAATAATGACATAGAATGGACCTATCCCTTGACTGTGACCTACGAGGTGATTTCCCATAAGAAGTGTTGTTTATGGCGCGAGACCTGCTCGGGCTGTGCGAAAACTTATGAAACTGCCTGTAGGAAGGCGTCTGGGAACGAGGCCTAGGCGTTTTTGATTGTTTGGCCTGCCTGATTTCTGGTCGCGATGGATTTTGTTCTCTGTTTGGGGTCGGTGTAGATGTTTTCACAGCTGATACTGTCTCAGGTACCCTGATTCTACCAGAATGTGCATGTGTGTCGACCACACCTGCTTTACTGCACAGCATCTCTACCTCGTTCATTAAGTCTAGCAAGCACATTCCTGGGGTGTACACGATCGTCTTGGCGATCTTAAGGGTCCTATCAGGTAATTTACACAAGGCAGCTACATAACCAATGATGTCCACGACGAGGTCTGGGGACATCTTTCCATCATCTGTTATCCAATTAGAATTCTCCAATGTAGCTAATAAAGTTCTCTTGATTGTGGAGACATCAGCAGTTATTTCACTGAGCACATGGTTTGTAGTGTGCTCCCTTACAAGATCTACAATTTTATGTAATTCTGGAATTATACCTGGCAAGAAGTTCATACCTCCAGAAAATTTCTTCAGAAATTCAGTTTTAAATTCATCATATGTCCTAGCACGATGGAGCTTATCTGAGCGCAATAAATTGCTTGCTGGACATCTTTCCTGGCTTATGCAAGATGAAAAAATAGCAATTTTCTCTTGTTCATCTAGTAGGTGGCGCTTGATGAACAATTGTTCGCACTGACTGACTAATGAAATGACATCAATGCGATCTTTGTCTGTGCCAGAGAATTTTGGGGCAGTTTTATCCTCGTGATACACAGACACGTGAGGTGTGGTTGTTAGATCCGCGGTATTTGTTTCTTGATCCATTTGTACTGTTTGCCCTGTTAATTCAACTGGGACGTGTTTATCATTGTGTGAGGGAATGGTGGAATATGTACGACCTGACCGGTGAACCCTGTTAAGTGTATTGGCATACGTGTGCAAGGCAGCGGCAAAGTCCGCACTTCCTACATCAGAGGTGGTTTCCCACTCATCATCTGAAACTGCCGTATTTGTTTCTCGATATTTAGTGTGTGGTGAGGTTTGTACAAGGGGTGGGCTGCCTTGAGGCTCTCTTAATTGTGAGTCTGATGTTGTAGCAATTTGTGTGTTATCTGGTGTGTTGCCTTGGGGCTCTCTTAATTGTGAGTCTGTTGTTGTGGCAAATTGTGAGTCATCTGGTATTAACGTGGGGGGTGGCGAAAATATTCCTGTCATTAAGATATGGTGTTATGAAATACGCCTCTTGTTTATTTATGTCCTAGCAAAATAGATGAGTAAATAAGTTGAATATAGCTAATTTTAGCACTGAGAAGAAATGAGTAAGTATAATTTTACCCACTTGATACAGATCGTAGAGGTGTGTCGATACAAAAGTCGATCTCAGAAGAAAAA
Source organism: Coenobita brevimanus (assembly GCF_032717465.1). NCBI lineage: Eukaryota > Metazoa > Arthropoda > Malacostraca > Decapoda > Coenobitidae > Coenobita > Coenobita brevimanus. Next base: position 20,795,977 of record NC_137044.1, read on the forward strand.
TACAGGTTTGATTGAAGATCTCTTGATAATTCTAGTGGTGTGTTGGTGGACGATATTACTCAGGAAATTCCATGGCCTGGTGCTTGTGGTGGTTAACGGCTGTCCCAGGCAAACCTCAGCATAGAACGTCGAATTTCCAACTTAACTGTGAAAATAAATGAGTATGAGTAGGAGATATGTGAATAATGAGTAATGAGTAGTGGGTGAGAAGTGCCTGGTGTCAGTCACACGTTGCTTGGCAGGGCAGACTCGCGTTGTGATGTCATCTCAGCACATGGTGACGTCGGCTTCCCACACTGGTAGCTGTGGTGAGTGAATGAGTAGCGATGAGTAACTTGAGTGAAGACAGGTGAGTAAGATGAGTTGTGAATATGGACTTGGTGTTTTGCTGCGTGTCTTGACCTCTGCATCAGTGATAGCGGGAGAGAGTGGTGGGGGCTTGTGTGCTTGTTGCTTTGGTCTTTCCTCTTCTTTACTTGCTTTGTTTTATATACTTCTTGTTGTTGCTTGAAGTTACGTGAAGATTATAGAGTTGTTTTGTAGACTTGTAGGCTATTTGCATTGTAGGCTGTATTTTGTAGGAATTCACTTGTAGAACTGAAGCTAATCTTGTAGAGTTTCGCCTGCTTTGTAGAAATTTGCTTTTGATTCGGAGACGATGTCCGTAGATTCGCTGCCACCAAATGTCATAAAGGACTTTGTGGTTCCTTTGTGGTTGAGTTATATATATATTAGACTTGTGGACGAGCGGTTTTTATATCTTGGAGTAGCTTGTAGTAGATAATCTTCTTTCCCATTTGTCATGTAGTGACAGGAGAGGTAAAGAATAGTATGGGACCATTTTTATTTGTCTTGGAAATATTAACAAGTCTCTCACACAGAGCGGAGTATAGAGTCCAGTCCCACTAGCTATCTCTCTGTCTCGCTCTCTCTGTCTCTCTCTCAAAGTTGCCAAGCCCTTCTCCCTGCGACCTGCCTCTTGTATGGCTTGTCTCCTTCTGAGCTCTCTTTCCTAAATTCTGGTGAAACAGGAGACGTATCACGTGTGTTCCTTGTGGATTGAAAGTTTAAGAAGCCTGTGTGTGAGTATGTGTGTATGTGTGTGTACAGTATGGTCACCAGGGTTTTGTTCACGGGTGGACTGCTGACAACTAACTGCATCATCTCCTTACTGGCCACTGTCGTCAGCTTTCCTCAGTGTAATTTGCAAGCTCATTTCCTATTCCCAGGCTCGCATAGAGCTGTCTATCTATCTATTTATCTATCTATCTATTATGATTTGTAACTACAATACACCATCACTGCTATGACAACTGACACCACTGCCTTCACTCCTATGACAACTGACACCACAGCCATCACTCCTATGACAACTGACACCACTGCCATCACTCCTATGACAACTGACACCACGGCCATCACTCCTATGACAACTGACACCACTGCCAATGACAACTGACACCACTGCCATCACTCCTATGACAACTGACACCAGTGCCATCTCTCATATGACAAGTGACACCACAGCCATCACTCCTATGACCGCTGACACAACTGCCATCACTCCTATGACAACTGACACCACTGCCATCACTCCACACTCACACACACACACACACACACACACACACACACACACACACACACACACACACACAGGCTGTGATCGTACCTGACGTCCTTTCTGGAACTCCATCTCCTCTCAAGAAACACTACAACACTGCTAGATGACTTGAGTAACCAGCTTATTTGTCTACTTTTTATACTACAGTATTGTATTGTAAGGTATAAATTGTGTGTTTACTATATATTTCTCATAGGGAAAATGTGGTGGATTTCATTGCTTTTCTCTCAGTCATTATACTGGTAAAGTATAGGTCGCATAAAAAATCTGAAGAAAGCTTGATCAAGCTGATGATTTCTTATGCATCCTTTTGTAAAGCAAAGTAACCTATGTGTGAAAATAATCGGGGAAAAGTTACGAAAGACGAACATACTCAGCCTAGAGGCCGGAGCATAGGTGCTGTCACCGCGCGCAACCCATGGTAACTTTTCAAAATTCATTTTCTCCATAAGAAAGGTTATAACACTGTGAATTATATCATGGGCTTCCTTAACCTTTGGGCTACAAAACGGGATAGAATTTACATATATGTTTGTTTCAGTGTCACTAACAACATACGAAATAATAAACAAATCAGACGTTTTTAGGCGATTTTTTTATTTTATTTACTCGCAAACTATTGGACGTATCAACTTGAAACTTTCACACATTGTGAAAGTCTGCATATAGACATGTCCTTTGCAACTGCGCGTCACGGGAAAAAATTTTCACGGTGATGTTGGGAAGTTATGAGAAGCTAGTTTTCACATAAATAAATTTTATTCAGTACGTTAATTAATCTGTTTTATGTTATATTTTATTTTTTTATGTGATTGTATAAACATCAACGAAGATGTTGGGAAGCGATTTATAACAATATATGAATTCTCCAAGGGTATATTGGGCCATAGACATTTTACCCTTGCCGCGCGAGGGAACCAGCCTGAGCCAGCTTCTGGTTCTGCGCGTGGAATAAAAACTTACCGAAAACTTACGGTGCGCGAGAGGGTTAAGGTGAACCGTTCCACAGAGTTTAGTCTACATCGGATAAAAACTTTTTAAGTTGACTTTGCGATGTAACCCTGACCTTTGTTCTTAAAAACACCAGGTCAGCTTCATGGGTTATCACCGACTCTTCCACCAAGTTTGAAATAAATCAGGCCATAACGCTTTTAGTTACAAGTATTTTGGATCACACAGAGGCACACAGGTTGAAATGGGGTCATGTCCTATGTCCTTGACATTTGACTGATTGTTCTCAAAACTGAATCCCTTTGTTCTTGCCTAATCCTTAAGATTTCCACCAAGTGTTGTTCAAACAAAATCAAAACTGTTAAGTTAACTCTTCCGTGTGGCCTTGGTTTCGACATCTCCCTGTGGCCTTGATATTTGAATGAATATTCTCAAAATAAATTTATTTTATTTTTTCCTATCCTCAACCTTTCCACAAAGCTTGGTCTAAATCAAATGCCTGTTTAAGTTGACCTTGTCGTGTGACCTTGACGTTTGACCTAGTGGCTTAAAAACCTATCCACCAAGTGTAGTCTAAATAGGAGTAAAACTGTTTTGAGTTACTTTGTTACCGTCCCCACACATACAAGTAAATCGAACTTTGACCTTGTCCTGCGACTTTGATATTTGACTAAATGTTCTCAAAACTGACTCACTTCATTCTTGCCTTACCCAAACCTTCCTCCAAATTTGGTCAAAATTGAAGAAAAATTTTACGTTGATTTTACTGTGTCAACATTTGACCTAATCCAGTGACCTTGACCTTAAATTGTTGTTCTATAAAACAATGGGTTTCCTCACTGAACCCACAAAGTTTGGTAACATTGGATAGCTGAATTATAGAGTTCATAGTCTCTCTCTCTCTCTCTCTCTCTCTCTCTCTCTCTCACAGAGAGAGAGAGAGAGAGAGAGAGGGGCCGATGAAAACAACCACTCCTGTTTCGTGAGCACGGTTGTAGGAAATAAGTCAGCAGTGGAACTTCTTTCCATTAGGAAGTGGTAAATAACTCCTTCGTTCCTAGCAGGGCGAGTAAAGTTGGGAAATATACAATACTTCCCAAGACAGTGTCAGTTCAGAACGAGTTACCTTCTGGATAAATCTGATGCCTCTAATATTCAAGAAAAACTGGACCTGGACACAGTATGATGGGGTCCTACGACCCCCTGTGGTTGGTATGCAGGTGACAACATAGAAGAAATAGAAGCCAGGAGGGCCCATCTCTCTTTGCCGCACCCACAGGGGTAGCCTAATCTAGTGTGTCCCTAACCGTACCATTCACCGTCACTATACTGCACATTTTTAAAGAATGAAATATGGAAAGTTTTAGCTGCAGAGTTTTATAAGCTTGTGTGTGGTGTGCATCTGGGGTGCATCTAGGGTGTGCCTGAGGGATGTGGCCAAGAACAAAGGATACCTTTTGGGAAATGAGTGGTGGACACAATTGAGGTGGTTGCGACCAAAGTCTAAATATACCAAGTGAGCAACCTGCATTTCGGTGAAGGCTGACTCCAACCCCCATAATGAACCCAGCATTTGAAGACATCGTGACGTCATGCGAGACTCAGACCAAATTCTTGCCAACAGTGGACTGACTTGGTATATTTAGACTTTGGGTGCGACTACCATTGTCTTGTTTTACATTACAGAGGAAGGCAACAAGATTAAGAACTCCATCTTTATCTGTGAGAAGAATTTAATATTTACTTGAAAGATTTGATCTGAATGTGGTCAGAGAATATTAATATTGACCAGTTATGGAGGAGGGATATCTTTAACCACTTCAGCACGGTGACGTAGTTTTGTAGTTCATTATTCACCATGTGAGATCCCCTACAAGAATTCTTGGTGATACAAGCATTACTGAACGCTTTATGTAACCTCGGTAGTTCTGAAGCTAATTTAAACTGTCTGGGGACTGTAAGAATAAAATGAAAATACTCCTTCTGACTGAGGTGATTGAAGGAACTGGAAGAAGCTATACGAGTGTGGACAAAGCTGTAGCATCAACACGGCCACCACTGTCTGTACTGTCGTGTCCTTTATCGTGCCCTGCACCCTTGGAGTAGCTTTAAAGAGGAAGATAACTAAAAAGTATGAAGGAAAATGTCGTCATCATATCCAAGTCAGATCATTACACAGCAGAACGTGTGTACGTACTCATATACTGATTTCATTGTAAGAAGTTAATCTGTATAAAAGAGCCAAGTTGTTTGTATGTCCTTCAATCACACCCAAACCAAGGGCCAGAGACCCCCAGACCCATATATATTCTGAATCAGGGTGACCCAAGGATGGTTTTAGCGGGGCCAAATTTCAGATCTGGCTCATTTGAGGTCACCGGTATAGTGTTCGCCTTTTTGGCCCGGGCAACGCCGGGTACCCCTGCAGCCCAATTTTTGGCATGGAGACTCATATGACCTCCAGTTCGGACATAGGCTATGTGAGGTAGACTTCCGAGGTCATTTGAGGCCACCAGTCGGAGGTAATCTGAAGTCACTGGTAATACATGCTCGAACGACTGCACCCAGCAGCTCAATTTTTGGCACAGAGATTCACATGACCTCCAGCTGGGACATAGGCTATGTGAGATTGATCTCAGAGGTTATTTGAGGTCACCAGTAATAGTAAACAAGTGCACACAAATACTATGCGTTAGTCTGCAAAAGATGAAATAGAAAGTTCCTGGACGTCTTATAACTGCTCTTCGAAAGCATAAGAGGTATATGATCTTTCTGGAGTAGAAAGAAAGATTGAACTAGAACAAATTGGATTAGAGTGTTTGCTTTTTTGGCACGGGCAACGCCGGGTACCTCTGCTAGTACACTATAAAAGTATTCTCCAAAAATACTTGAAAATATTCCTTGTCTGAAAGGAGCTTTATAGTGGAGAAGAAGCAGTGGTAAGAAAGTCAGAAATGCTGCAAGAAGAAGAGACATGCCGGTGAAGCGACATGGGCATGCAATGAACAATGAGGGTCTCAGGGAAGAGAACTCTCTAAATTATAATCAGAGGCAGGTACTTAAAGGAAGAAAAACATTCCATGTCTGCCTCGTCACATGTGTATAGATTTTGTGCGAGTGCATGATACAGGTGAGGATGCAATGATACAACTCAAATAGTAGGTGTTATGGGAATGTAGGTACGAATATTGGGGTGCAAGGCAGCGAGGACCTTGATAGGGCCAGTGCCGAGCTCTGCATACCAAGGTGGACGGGCCAGTCAATGAGAAGCATCCAGCAGCAGTGGCGGACAGGCAAGGGATAGAACACACGCACCGCTTTGATTTGTCTGGATGTCCAAGTGCCACACTTCAAAGAAGCGCGCGTCACCACAGAGTTACAGAGGGAGAGAAAGGTTTGATCAGACAACTGTATGAGTTGACATTGTTGATGGCTTATCTGTCATTGGGACTGGAATAATTTTACATAACTCAGCACAATAAGTAATGAAGAAACTTTTACCAGAGTCGGGGACGAGAAGCTCGTGTTTGATGACAGAAAATGCAAGGGAAAGAACTGAATTATCTGGGGGTGCTTGGAAGTGGCGAGGATAGATGAAAGCAGAGAAGAAGGGAGGAGAAAGAGAGAACACCAGGCTGGGAATGTGCATGAGAGAGATGAACTCAGTAAGAGTAGGAGTGGACAGAGAAAAGGATGGTAGGCAGGAGTGGCTCGAGAAACAGGGAGGAATTGAGTACTGAGGGAGAAAGAAAGAGGAGAAAATTAAAGTAACTGATGTAGAAGAAGGGGAGGGAGGAATGAGGCAGACGAGGAACATAAAACGAGAGAGGGGATGGAGGGGACAGCAGCAGTGAAAAAGGAGGCGAGTTTTCAAAGTAGTGAGGAAACCGCCGCTTGACTGTTGAAAATATAAACTGGCATCCCTAATGGGAAAGAAATGATTCAGGATCTTCGTGCTAGAACAGGATAAGGATAACATTGTGAATTAGACATTATCAACGACCTGCAAATGCTAAAGACATTGAGAATAACATGTTGGAGCAGTGGCGATTTTATTTTATTTTTTAACTGGGGGGGGGGGAGACCACTAGATTTCCCCAATATGTGTGACTGAGGAAACGTCCAGGAACCAGCATGTTTACTTCGTAGTTCTATCCTTGTTGAGATGTCTTGGTTGTCTGCTGCTTTATCGACCTGAATGCTCTTCCTCTGACACAGACTCCGAGCGCTAGCCGCTAACTGCTTGACCTCGAGTGTTTCGCCCTTGGCGAAACCCCCTGACCTTAAGTAGCAGCCTCTTGACCTGGTGATTCTGTGAGTTTATGTTTAAATAATGTAAGCATTCTCAATCTCCTTTCGTATTCTTCTTTTGCCTCGCATGCTATTTGTTTTCAGATCATTTAAGAAACTAGCAATGTATTACTTCTAAATAGTTTGCTGCAGTAAAAGCAAACCGCAACCGGGTTAGTGCTGCAGCTTTGATTAGGACTATATGAATTACAAGGAAGGAGACTCACAAGGCACAGACTTTCTGGTAAAACTGTAGCCGACTCACCAAGACACATCTAATCATTATGCTTGAAACACGGATGTGTTATAAAAGTACTGTCACTAAATCAACAACTTTCGGTGTATAAACTGGCAATAAAACATCCTCATATTCATAACAGCATTATTTGTATCTATACTTAAGACGTTACATTCTTCACAGAAGTACTGGGCTCATATTCTAAGACAATAGAACTTCCGTGAGACCTTTGTACCATATTTAAAAATATGAAGTGCCTTTTTACTGGTTTGAAAGGCTGTTGTTTAATGTGTCTCCTTAACTTTTAATGTTCTTCCTCCTGTACTTATTTCACAAAATCACTACTCTTGCTTCCAGTCTCTAGGCTATATATCTTCAATGTGCCTCCATATCTTCACTATGTTTTCCGCCTTTCATTTTGTTACGCTATCTTGTCTGTGCTTTATTTCATTACGTCACCATTTCTGCGCTGTGCAAGTATGCTTTTATGTCTTCATTGTGCGCCCTAGAGTTCACTGTACTTCCCTAGCTTAAGTTTATATCCCTGCCTCCACAATAATGCCTTACCACCTCCACTGTATTTTTACATTAAGCTCTGTGCTTTCCCGTCTTCACACTTCTTGGAAAACACGAGGTAATAATAAAAACATTCTTTCAGAATTACATTTACCATAAAACCTTACCTATAGTCAGCTTAAAGATCAGCGTGGAAGAACATAGAGCGAGAGCCGTCAGGTTTTACCTCGTGCCAGTGACGCTCGGGAACATCATTATAAAAGAAGCGGTGCCAAGGCACAGCAAATCCGTTCCCGGCAGTTATTTAAGTGTTAACGTATAAACGCAACAGGATATTTAGTCAAAGATGTCACGTATCAGATTTGGCGTAAATAAGGTGAATATTGACGATTTAATGCCCATTTGAAATTTTTGGCCCGACCCACCTGACATTGACCCCCTACCGCTAAATGGGGGGTGACCCACTTGATGTAATGAGGCGTGTTATAGGATGCAGATTTGAAAGATGCACCTTTAGGTTTTGGTTTCATGACGATATATGAATCTGAAAGGAGCCATGGCGAAAAAATTATTTTTTTTTAAATACATTTTTGGGGGCCTACAGCCTGGGCCTTGTCCCAGTTTGGCTCATAATTTAACCAGGTGATCAGAAGGTCGTAGCCCATCATCCCTGTAAGTTTAATAAAAATCGCACAAGTAGTTCTCGCGTAAAGTTGTTAACAGACAGACAAATAAACAGACAGACAGACAGATAGACAGACAAATAGACAAACAAACAAACAAACAAACCGAGTGAAAACAATACCCGTCCCTGAACCCCCCCCGGGGCGGGAACGGGTAAAAATGTATGCAAACGTATGTAAACAGAATGTGCATTGTATATGGCATCTCTCTCTCTCTCTCTCTCTCTCTCTCTCTCTCTCTCTGCGCACGCGCGAGGGAGTGTGTGTCTGTGCGTGTGTGTGTGATGAGAAATTCTATCTATCTATATAATGCCAGACGCCTTAATCCAGGAAGGGGTGACCACAAACAAATCTCCTCCATGTCGCCCTGTCTCCCGTCATATCACTGCCCTGCTCCCAGCTCACACCCCTCGCTCTCATTTACCTCTCCACTCCATCCCTTCATATCATCCTTGGCCTCCTCCTCCCTCTTCCCCCCTCCACCTTACTCACATACACTCTCCTCGTCAGTCTCTCGCTCTCCATCCTCTCCACATCCCTAAACCACCTCAGTGTGTTTCTCTTAACTCTTCCTATCACATTCACATCCACACCACGAGGCTTCTTCACTTCCTCATTTGTCAGTCTGTCTCTCCATGTGACTCCACATGCTCCTCCCAAAAACTCATTTCCACTGCCCTCACTCTTGACTTGTGTCCCTCCTACAACGTCGAAACTTCACTTCCATACGTTAGAGTTGGTATCACAATACTGTCATGCAGTAACTTTTTCACTTCCATGCTCACTTCCGTGTTTCATATCACTGCTTTCAAACAATCAACAACCTACCTTCCTTGTTATACCCTTTCAAGCACTTCACCCTCAAAACTTCCATCTTCACTCATCACACTGCCCAAGTACTTAAATGCATTCACATTTTTCATTTCCTCCTCATCCAACGTCATTGTACATCCACTGCATTTCCCTCGAATTCGATAACTTTACTCTTCCCTACATTCACCTTTAGATTCCGTTTCTTACACACTCTTTCAAGCTCATCCATCAAGTCTTGAAGCTCCCCCTCGTCTTCAAACAACAGTAGGCCTATAGCGAGTTTCCAAACACTGCCCTCTCTCATTAGAGCCGCTCCAACATCCACTGCCCTTCCGTGTAACTCTTTCATAACCCCATCCATATACAAATTGAACAACCATGGAGACATGACACAGCCCTGTTTCAATCCAATCTTCAAACAGAAAAATTCACTCAGTTTACTATCCACATGCACTGAAGCCTTAGCACCCTCATACATACTCTTCACGGCATTCAGCAACTTCCCGTTTACTCCATATATTCTTAATACTTTGCACAATCCTTGTCTATCCACCCTGTCATATGCTTTCTCCAAATCCATGAAGGCTGCATACAACTTCTTTCTCTTCTCTAGAAACTTTTCCACTAAAGACCTAAGAATGAATATCTGATCTACACAATCTCTTCCCTCCATAAAACCTCCATGTCCTTCTCCAACAATTTCCTCTGTTATTTTCGAAATACTTTCCACAATCCTTGTCCTTCCACCCTGAAATATACTTTCTCCAAATCTATGAAGGTCGCATGCAACTTCTTTCCCTTCTCTAGAAACTTTTCCACTAACGACCTAAGAATGAATATCTGATCTATACAACCTTTTCCCTTCCTAAAACCTCCCTGTTCTTCTCAAACTAATTCCTCGGTTATTTCCCTAACTCTGTCAATAAGTATCATGCCATATACTTTTCCTATTACACCAAGAAGATAAATGCCCCTATGATTACCACACAGTTCTTTTTCCCCTTTTCCTTTGTACAGGAGCATAATTGTACCTGACTTCCAATCCTCCGGGACTCTACCTTCCTCCCAGGGCAATCTGCACGTCTTCCACATCCATTCATGCGTCTACATGCTTCCACATGCTTCAGCATTTCACCACACACTCCATCAATTCCTGGGGTTTTCCTCATTTTGCCTTTCTTCATTGCTTCCACAACTTCCATCCTACTCATTTCTTTCCTTCTTCTCACACCCCTCTGTCTACCAGCCATTCTCCAGCCACTTATACTCGCATTACTTTTATTCTCCATGTTCAACAATTCCTGAAAATTTTCTCTCCATCTGCACACTTTTTCTTCCTTCTTCGCCAGTAATCTACCATTTTTATCTTTCACTCCCCGACTAAATTCTTTGACACCCTGTCTAACTCTCTTTACCTCTTTCTAGAACATTTTCTTACATTCCCTCCACTTTACACTCGAATTCCTTCCAAATTTCTCATCCACTCTCTTCTTACTCTCTCTTACTAATCTTTTCACCTCTCTCTTCCTCCCTCTATATAACTCTCTTTTCCGTTTCTCAGCTTTTTCCACACTCCTGTTTCTCATCCACTCACTATTTGCTTTTCTCTTTTGCTCCACAGCCTCTCTCATCTCTTCATTCCATCATGCTGTTCCTTGCACCCTCGTTCGTCTTCTCTTCATCCCATACACAACCTCACATGCTGCACAGATTTCTTCTGTGAATGTCTTGCATACACCATCCACGTCCCCTGTATTTACCCAATCGCTCCCCCAGTTCTATCTTATACTCTGCCTTTTTTCTATCCTCTTGTAATCTTTCCACCCTCCTTGTATAACTAACTCCTCCTGTCCCTCCCTTCTTATATTCCTCCATTTCATTTGAACCTTGATTCTCACCACCACCAAGTGGTGGTCAGAAAGTCCACTCTTCCAGCCTCTATATGCTCCTGCATCCATTACACACCTCATCCTATCATCGACACACACATAATCAATCGCAATCTTCTGTTCATTCATTTCACCACCCATCCTTCTCATCATTCACCTTGTATACCTGTGGATCATTTTGTAACTGATGAGGGTATTGGCTATCGCCAACCCCTCCCGACACAAATGTCCATTAGAGCACTGCCATTCTCATCCACCTATTCAGGCACACCCCACTGACCAACTACTTAATCCACCTTCACACTTCCTACTTTTGCATTCATGTCTCCAATCAAAAACACTCTCTCATTCCTTTCAAACTTTTCCATGCACGCTTCCACATTTGTCCAGAACTCTCCTCTCACTCTGTTTGCACGATCTTGCATTGGTGCATACACACTCAAATCGCCCAAATTTGTAGTCCAACTTTCAATCTTACCCACACAATCCTTGAGACAACTGATCCATACTCTCTTATATTCTCCTTCCATCTCTTGCACACAATAATACACACTCCTTCTTTTGCCTTCTCATTTTCACCCACTCCCACACATATATCCCATCCATACTCCTATTCTCTCACACTCTCACCTCCTCATTTAGTTTCAGTTAATCCACATACATCCATTTTTGCACCCTCAAGCACCTGGAGAATCTCTCTCTCTTTCACCTCATCATTTGCACCCTTTACATTCCTTGTCACAATCCTTACCATGTCCTTTGTTCGGTCCTTAGTCGTCACCTGTTGGTCAGTCCTCGTCCGAGGCTTCTTGTTCGTACTTTTAGTTAGTTTCTCATGGAGGAGCACTAGCCCTCCGCCAACCCACTTGTTGTCAAATAGGGATCATGTGTTGTTTGGTTATAAGGTTACCACCCAGCGTTGTAAATGGTTTCCTGGTTTACAGGTAATCATTTGGCCTGCCATTCATTGCAGAGCTACCCTAAAAACAGAGTACCGCTACACTAAGTGGGTGGATGATGGGTGCCCCCACTATCCATCTATCTATTACCAGATGCCATAATCCCGTACGGGGTGGCCATTTGACTCTGAGTTATTTGTTTTACGGGGAGGGACACTAACCCTCCACCAACCCACTTGACATGTAGGAAGCACATATGGTTTGGTTATATGGTTACCACCCAGCGTTGTAAATGGTTTCTTGGCTTACAGGAAACCTTTTGGCTCGTCATTCAATGTATACTGATAATCATAATTTCGTCCAAAATGTTTGCATACAAGGCAACCTGTACCTTCTTCTACATCACTGTCTACGCCACTGTACTGAAGTGAAGATAAATAGGCTGTGGATAAGGGAAGACTGGTTGAGGTGCTAAGCTCCTCCAAGATTGTTTATATTCCTACTAAGGCAGACGTGGGGAATGAGAAGCATACAAAGAGGGGGAAGGAGTCTACCAATGCAAAATCTGGTAGAAAGATTCTCTTCATCAAAATGGCTTACGATAGTCTTCAGGCGATTTCAATTACTTGAGTTACATAAGCTGCAAGAGAAGTGGGTAACATCAACTCATTTAAGGCCGCGTTTGAGACCGACAATTACAGAAGGGACGGACAAGGAGGCTGCACCTTGGAATTAATTAAACTTTCAAGTATCAGTGTGTAATGGTTCTATCATATTTTCATCCTTATTTTGCTTTTCTTAGGAGAAAAGTAGCGATAGGCACATATGAAAAAAAAAAAAAAAAATTGAACATGGAAATCAAAAGTTTGCAGTTATATTAATAATATTATGACACATTACATTCAACCATAAATCTCATGTACGTTGGCTACATATGCTGTTATGAAAGTACTGACTACTGCACCTAGCAACCAGAAACAGCACCTACTCATGTTGAGAAGCTGGTATTCTCACTTGGTAGAGCTGCAGTGACCTGTACGGTGCAGCCTAGCGAATGCTGCATGAGGCCGGGCCAAGTACTGAAAATTGGATACACCAGCCAAATCCCCCCCCCCCAAAAAAAAAAAAAAAAGTTTTACTGGTAAAGAAATTTCTTAGCGTGGGTAGTTGAGTGTATCCCTAGTTAGAATAAAAAATAGTTTTATTGATATCTCAAGCTGAACACTGAGAAGGAGTAATTTTTCTGTTTAAGACGAGAAACACAGGGGGGAAGGGACTAATTTTGTGGAGAAGACTTCTGAATACTCATGAAATATGTCAGTAAGCGCTGCAGGAAGACGTCTCTTGATGGTGTTTACCGAGGGGACAAGAACAACTTTTTCTGGGAGGGAGTTCCAGTGCCCCGCCACTCTGAGAGAGAACCTCTTACGTGCCTGAACAGTAGGATATTGTTTTTGGATTTCTAATGAGTGGCCTCGTGACCCGACATGAGGAGCTAGGACACAGAGATGTGTCGCTTGAGTGCTAGATGTCCATGGAATATTTTATAACAGTAATAAATGAGGTCACTTCTCAGGAGCCATCCTTTGACGGAGAACAAATTTAGTTTTCGTAGACGATTGTTTGTCCCACCTCCACTGAACAAATTCTAGAAGCTTAAGGTCTACTGAGAAACCTCAGTTCCACACAGGGGAAGCAAGTCTACAATAGGGGAAATACATGTGGCAAGGAGAGCTAGCGTAAATCTATTAGTATGGCAGACTGTGCTTTTTGCAAGTGTGGTGGTAAGTCCAGATGCTTTATGGACAATGTCACAGATATATTTATGGAACTTGAGGCTTGATTCAATTTTCACTCCAAGAGTTTGTGGGTATCAGTTGGTTGTATTGAGTTACCATGTAAGTAGTAGACTGGCTGGTTAGTCGGGTACTTATCTGAGCATGAAAAGCTGAGATGGGCATATTTTTCAGCAGAGAACACTGAGCCCCACGAGGCATCTGTGGAAGCAAATATGTCAGTGTCTCTGTGCAGATCCTAGATGGTAAGCTCTTGATGAGGACCGCACGTAGAGCTTGAGGTTGTCTGCGAATATTATGTACTTTCTGTGTATCTCAGAACTTATATAGTTGATGTATACAAGGAAAAAGGGTTGCCTTAGGGCAGAACCTTGAGAGACTCCACTGAGTACAGGTTTGTATGGGTTGTCTACTCCACCCATGCAGACTTTCATCTCTCTGCCAGTGAGAAAGCTGGAGATCCTCGTATATCCGAGGAGGTTTCCTGATATCCCAGAGCAGAGCTTGTCAACAAGTATACGGTACACCAGGATGGGCCCTGTCTAATGCTTCTGTGAATCAAATAGGATCAAGTTCACATTTTGTCCAAGATCATACCAGTAGGTTATGACATAAGATGCAACTGGTTTGTAACCGATCTGTTAGGCCTGAAACAGTATTGGTTTTCTGAGAGAACCATGTCTTCATGAAAGAAGCTATACATTTTTACCAGCTGCAAATGTGAAGCTGGTATTATTTTCATTTTGTCTGTCCGTCTGTTAGCATGATACCTTCGCAACCGCTCATATCATCAAAAAAAATTTACGGGTATGTGGTAGGGAAAAAAAATCGATCACGAGTTAGAAATTGGGGAAAATAGAACAAGGTCTGTGTGTCTGTTACCACGACAATTTCGCAACAGCTCAAGATATCACAAAATTATACAGCCGTATAGTAGGGATGAAAATCTCCGACGAGTTCGAAATTGATGAAAGTATGTCAAAGTCAAGGTCATATTCTGAGCTGCGCTAGATATGTATCAGCTGGCAGTTGGTGTGATTCTTCCTTTGGGAGGGCCTCTAGTTTCCTTTGACATGATTTTTTCTGTAGTTTTGCATACTACGGAGGTGAGACTGATAGGTCTGTAGTTTAGGCAATTTGTTCCATAGCATTTTTAGTACACTGGTGTGATATGGGAGATTTCTCAAGATGTTGGAAGGCTCTTAGAGGTCACTGGCAGGTTGAAAAGTGCGATCAAAGGGGCTGCCAGAACAGATGCACATTCTCTAAGCAATCTATGGTGTGTGTTGTCAGCTCCCATTATGGAATCAGTTTGATTGATGTAAGAAGCTTTTTAACCTCTATATTGGTAAAATTTACAGAGCTTAGGGTGCCTCAGGTAGCTGGATGAAGAGATGGATTTGAGAGACTGGCATTCAAAAAAGCTTGGGAGAATGCATTGGTGAAAAATTCGGCACTGACACGGAAAGAGTCAGTCAAGTGGCTGTCAGTGTTAAGTAGTCCTACCCTAAGCCAGTCAACTTTTTTCTGCCTGATGTTGGAGTGGAAGAATTTTGTTTTGGTTTAATGTTCATTGGTAAGATGTTCTTCATATTGCACCTGTAGATTTAAGGCCTGCAGTCTGTACTGGTCGTTTAACTTTTGGAATATGAATAGGCACAGCAGAGCCTGGGAAGAACAGTGCCAATGAATATGTCCAAAATTCTTATAATTCTTCCGTATATTACTACAGTGTTTCTTTATGGAACTACGATGATGTTTTGCCCATGGAGGTAAAAAGGTAGTTGGTCTCTTGATGGAGATAAGATCAGTGGCTAGGTCTGTGAGGATGTTGGTCTGAAAGGAGCAAAGCCATCAACACTTTGCACCTGTAGCTCAGAGACCTCATCTACGAATATGAGTGTGTTTCTTATGCTTGCGTCTTTACCTTTATGCCCGTCGAGGATTGGGAAGAGAAGCTCAAGTCGTGCAGAGTTGCTTGGAAGAGATATTTCAGCTCAGTAACAGAGTGGCCACAATGAGGGAATGGTGGGTGAGAAGGAAGAGCTATGTACAGTACATTTGAGAGAGTGGCATTTTTTTTTTTTTTTTTTTTTTTTAGATAGTCTTGGATAACATTTTGCTATTGGCTAGTAGTGTCCTCAACTGCAGCATTGTCTGTCGTGATAACTGAACAATTTCGATGTCTGGTGTCTGGTCATAGCAGGATCAGTCGTGTGGGTTGGGTTGACAATCGCTCAAGAGTTTATCACTGGGCTAGCATTTACAGAATTTAGGGAGTCAAGATCATTTTGGACTTTGGTCTTGCATCAGTGCTTGTGTCTGTCACCATATTAATGTTTCTGAGTCTGGGAGAGCCAGAGGCATTAGGCCTTATTACTTGGCTCTGGTGGGGAGCCTTAATGAAGTTTCTACTGAATTGTCAAGCCATCAGCTCCCTTCTCTGTTTGAATGTGAGGTCTCTGCTAAGGTATATATTCTGAAAGCTGCAATCTTGAGGGTTTTTGCTTTTTCTATAGACTTTGATTCCGCTGATTATTTTCAATAGTGGACCTGACTAAGGTGCTCTGGTGGGGAGCCTCAGTGGAGTTTCTACTGAGTCGTCAGGACTTCAGCTCCCTTCTCTGTATGTGAGGTCTCTGCTAAGTATATATTCTGAAAGCTGCAGTCGTGAGGGTTTTTGCTTTTTCTAGTAGACTTTGATGCTGTTGATCATTTTCAGTAGTGGACCTGACTAAGGTTTCTTTAATAGGCTTTAAGTTCACTAGTTGGATTTGAGTGTTGGTGCCCATGAGATATGTGGCAACATCCAAAAATTAAGATTTTATCTAGTAGGGTGGTGTTCCCATGCCTTTAATGATAATATAACAGGTGGAGACTATTGTTTTTGCTGGTATTATTATTATTCCAGCCTCAGAGTTTTGCGACGATTCCGGGAGAAACGGAGACTGCACGAGGAATCTGGAGGGTCCAGGTTATGTGACCTGGCATGGGACATGCTGAGAGAAAAAAAATCCAAATCCTTTAAGTGCAGTGGAAGGGCATGTCAGAAAGTGTCATATCAGTATCATGTTGTGAACGAGAAAAGGCGGTCGTGTCTACTAGAGATTTCAGTGGGACCTGCACAAGGAATCTGAATTGCCCAGGTTGTGTGTCCTGGTATGAGTCATTGCTGATAGAAAAGAATTCCAAATCATCCCAGTCGGGTAAAGGTCATTGTAAGAAACAGTTGGTTTGTAAGAAACAGTAGCTGGAGGCTAGTGACTGTCCGTAGCACAATTACAGAGTTCTTGCTGATTTTGCCCTCTTTTCTCTCTCCCTCATCTCAGTGACCTCCTCTTTGATCTATTTTTTAAATGTCTGTTGTGCTAGCTGTCAGTCCTAAAATACGTCTTACCCACCTGTACATATGATTTCTTTGCTGACTGCATACACCATGGTGTAAAGAAGAGGTGGTATTCGAATGTTCACGTGGAGGTGGGCGGAGCTAAGCTGACGTCAGCTGGTAGCCACAACCTGCCTGCCTGCTTTGAAATGTTTACTAGAGAACGGTGTGATGTTGCTTTATTGTCCATTTCTTCTGCGTTTAGAGCGGTTATGTAGATTCCAAGCACTGAAGATGGGTAGTAAACTGTTCTAATCTTATATATATATCGCTGAATTATTATTACACTACCTGAACTTTTGTATGAAACCATAAGAGTATAAAACCAAAGAAGCTGTGGATATCATTTATTCCACTTCGTAGATATTTACTTAACAAAATATATTCATAAGAACATTAAGAAAAGAGAATAACTCGAGTAGGAAATACAAGTTCTACTGCTGAAATAAAACAAGATTTTACACAGTAGACATCATTAACTTGAATATCCTTTCCTTTCTCTCCCTATCTCATTATTTTTCGCTCTGTCTCCATCTGTCTCCTTCTTGTGTCTTTTCGTCCCTCTTTCCTTTCCTTCTGTTTCCTCTTCCTTCCTGCTTTGCTATATTTTTATCTCAGTCATCTCCTTTCGAACTCCCTCGATCCCCCTCCTCTGTCCTTCCCTCACTATCTCCGTTCTCCATATATCCTTTACCATCTACCCCGTCCCTCCCTCGCTCTCCTATCTCCATCATGCCTGGTTGGATCTGTAGAAAGCACTTTGACTATATTTTTTCCAGCTTTTAATCCTCGCTTTCCATGACACACCTGAATGCTTCTGTGTGCCTCTCCCTGCTGCAGGTGTGCATATACATACAGGCGATACAAAGCATACTGTCACGAATCAATTCGCGACATTTCCCTTTTGTGAGAAGCCACGAACTATTAGTGGAAAACTCACTGTGTATCGCTCAGTTAACCGTTTCTCTCTCCATTTCAGGTTATACTTTTCAAAACATTCGTCACTGTTTAAAAGTGACCGATTTAATGCACGTCACTAAGTGCGCTACTGAGCGATACTATTGTTTTTTTATTGTTCGCCTCTGCTTGCCTCAACCGTTAGCCACGCCTTCTTCCGGTGGCTTGTGCGTCCTGCCCATACAATGTATTTTGAATTCAGTCTAGTTGTTGCTTTGACGGAGAGAGGTCCTGTGCTCCAGAAGTGCGAGAGAAGAGGTCGCTAGCACCCAGACTCCACTGAGACAGTTATCCAGTTCTTCCATCCTTAGTTCAGCTTCGGGTGATACAAAGCATTCATCGACTATAGTATTTCCTTTTTGTATTTTGTAGTCTTAAGAGTTTAGTTAAGGTGTTTTTTTTTCTAGGCGTAAGTATTTAGCTTTTGTGTGAGTGAGTGAGTGCGTCTCATTGATTTGATTTGAAATGTAACGTTAAATTTATTTTTTTGTAATCAATAAATTTAACAGTTCATTTTCTTGAGCTTAATGTAAAGTAAACTCTTGTTTCATTTCTCCATAATTAAGCTTATTTCCCACATAGCTCCTAGCTTGCATACACGTTTTACTATTCATAACTGGTACTTAGACCAGTCTTGTTGTATTAACTTAATATCCGTTGTGCCACCTAGGAGTTTAAGCATGGACAAGAACCTGATGTTAGTATTAGTTATTTATTGTCAGGGGTGAAGTAACTTTCTCCAGAGGCTAACAGTACTAATTCAGCATTTGCGAGTAATTAGTCTCTGCTGTGTACTGTTGAGAAAGTTTTTAAATTCTTGTTCTCAGAGAATCGTGCACAAGCCAGAGTAAAGTAATCGTTGCTTGATGTAGCAAGACAATCATTGTCTCTGCTCTTCAATATTATTGAATATTAATATCAATTAAATAATGTTTAAGCATTTATTTTAAAAACTTTGATATTATAAAAACCCCGTGACAGTTGGTGACCTTGCCAGGATATTAACTCCTAGCTCTAAAGCTATTCACGAGATAGTGCTCACTCATTCATATTTAGGTATTTATAATTAAAGTTTATAGGCACAAGTTTACTGGTGTTTACCGTTAATTTAGCATGTGAATTTTTGCTTTATTAATCAATAGAGTACTTAACTCTAGTTTATTCTTGGTAACGCCAGACGATTTTATTTGCTCCTGGGAAGTCACCGTACCCATTGTGTTTATTATTGAGTCTTCCCAGTAATTTACATTTTTGATTTATTCTTTGCCAGTTAACTAGATAAGACTGGTCAGCACTAGCTTGTGTCTGTATTCTTTATTTGTATTATTAGCATTCGTTTGCGAAGCAGTCAGTGCTCAGTTTCGGGTTGCTTAATAAATTAGCGCCATGGCTACCGCTGTATTTGTACAGGAAGCCAAAGATATGGGTCTCACAGACCCAGAGAAAATACAGAGTTACGTTCTCTCACGGTTCAATTACGAGCAAGAACGTGAGAAAGATGCTCGTGACGAGCGTAGAATCCAACGCGAACACGAGCGAGAACAGCGCGAATAAAAGTGAGAACAGCGCGAATACGAGCGTGAACAACGAGACAAAGAACGAGAACACGAACGTGCCGAGCGAGAAGCACGCGAGATAAATTGTCATGGGGTTTTTATAATATCAAAGTTTTTAAAGTAAATGCTTAAATATTATTTAATTGATATTAATATTCAATAATATTGAAGATCAGAGACAATGATTGTCTTGCTACATCAAGCAACGATTACTTTACGCTGGCTTGTGCACGATTCTCTGAGAACGAGAATTTAAAAACTTTCTCAACAGTACACAGCAGAGACTAATTACTCACAAATGCTGAATTAGTACTGTTAGCCTCTGGAGAAAGTTACTTCACCCCTGACAATAAATAACTAATACTAACATCAGGTTCTTGCCGATGCTTAAACTCCTAGGTGGCACAACGGATATTAAGTTAATACAACAAGACTGGTCTAAGTACCAGTTATGAATAGTAAAACGTGTATGCAAGCTAGGAGCTATGTGGGAAATAAGCTTAATTATGGAGAAATGAAACAAGTGTTTACTTTACATTAAGCTCAAGAAAATGAACTGTTAAATTTATTGATTACAAAAAAATAAATTTAACGTTACATTTCAAATCAAATCAATGAGACGCACTCACTCACTCACACAAAAGCTAAATACTTACGCCTAGAAAAAAAAACACCTTAACTAAACTCTTAAGACTACAAAATACAAAAAGGAAATACTATAGTCGATGAATGCTTTGTTTCACCCGAAGCTGAACTAAGGATGGAAGAACTGGATAACTGTCTCAGTGGAGTCTGGGTGCTAGCGACCTCTTCTCTCGCACTTCTGGGGCACAGGACCTCTCTCCGTCAAAGCAACAACTAGACTGAATTCAAAATACATTGTATGGGCAGGACGCACAAGCCACCGGAAGAAGGCGTGGCTAACGGTTGAGGCAAGCAGAGGCGAACAATAAAAAAACAATAGTATCGCTCAGTAGTGCACTTAGTGACGTGCATTAAATCGGTCACTTTTAAACAGTGACGAATGTTTTGAAGAGTATACCCCGAAATGGAGAGAGAAACGGTTAACTGAGCGATACACAGTGAGTTTTCCACTAATAGTTCGTGGCTTCTCACAAAAGGGAAATGTCGCGAATTGATTCGTGACATTACGCCCCTACAAAATTAAATTTTTTCCTTATGGGAAAAAATTTGTGGATATATATATATATGTACACATCCTAAGTCATTCACACAAGATTCACACTGTGGTGTGTGTGCTATCCTGCTACAGGAGAAAGTCGCAGTCGCCAGTGAGCAAAAAAACCTCGTTTGTACGTTAATAGAAGCAAGCTTGAGGGAAAAACTCCGTGACGACGGTGAAAATCCTGTACTCAGGTCAAACTGAGCGAGAATTCGCTACATTTACACTGACAACTAATTGTTGTGTAGCAGTTTTGCTGTGCGGGCCAGCTGATCGTCTGCCGCACGCTGCCGCCTCTTCTCCTCTGCCTTTGTCGTCGCCATATTATTTACTATGTCATTTTACGCATAGGTACAGTTACACTACAACTGTCACACCTACACCGTGTATTACATACACCACGCTACACAACAATTAGTTGTCAGTGTAAATGTAGCGAATTTTCGCTCAGTTTGACCTGAGTACAGGATTTTCACCGTCGTCACGGAGTTTTTCCCTCAAGCTTGCTTCTATTAACGTAAATACGAGGTTTTTTCGCTCACTGGCGACTGCGACTTTCTCCTGTAGCAGGATAACACACACACCACGGTGTGAATCTTGTGTGAATGACTTAGGATGTGTACATATATATATATATATCCACAAATTTTTTCCCATAAGGAAAAAATTTAATTTTGTAGGAGCGTAATGTCACGAATCAATTCGCGACATTTCCCTTTTGTGAGAAGCCACGAACTATTAGTGGAAAACTCACTGTGTATCGCTCAGTTAACCGTTTCTCTCTCCATTTCGGGGTATCTTCAAAACATTCGTCACTGTTTAAAAGTGACCGATTTAATGCACGTCACTAAGTGCGCTACTGAGCGATACTATTGTTTTTTTATTGTTCGCCTCTGCTTGCCTCAACCGTTAGCCACACCTTCTTCCGGTGGCTTGTGCGTCCTGCCCATACAATGTATTTTGAATTCAGTCTAGTTGTTGCTTTGACGGAGAGAGGTCCTGTGCTCCAGAAGTGCGAGAGAAGAGGTCGCTAGCACCCAGACTCCACTGAGACAGTTATCCAGTTCTTCCATCCTTAGTTCAGCTTCGGGTGATACAAAGCATTCATCGACTATAGTATTTCCTTTTTGTATTTTGTAGTCTTAAGAGTTTAGTTAAGGTGTTTTTTTTTTCTAGGCGTAAGTATTTAGCTTTTGTGTGAGTGAGTGAGTGCGTCTCATTGATTTGATTTGAAATGTAACGTTAAATTTATTTTTTTGTAATCAATAAATTTAACAGTTCATTTTCTTGAGCTTAATGTAAAGTAAACTCTTGTTTCATTTCTCCATAATTAAGCTTATTTCCCACATAGCTCCTAGCTTGCATACACGTTTTACTATTCATAACTGGTACTTAGACCAGTCTTGTTGTATTAACTTAATATCCGTTGTGCCACCTAGGAGTTTAAGCATCGACAAGAACCTGATGTTAGTATTAGTTATTTATTGTCAGGGGTGAAGTAACTTTCTCCAGAGGCTAACAGTACTAATTCAGCATTTGCGAGTAATTAGTCTCTGCTGTGTACTGTTGAGAAAGTTTTTAAATTCTCGTTCTCAGAGAATCGTGCACAAGCCAGCGTAAAGTAATCGTTGCTTGATGTAGCAAGACAATCATTGTCTCTGCTTTTCAATATTATTCAATATTAATATCAATTAAATAATATTTAAGCATTTATTTTAAAAACTTTGATATTATAAAAACCCCGTGACACATACTTCAAAAAACTCTTCCCACACACCTCCATAGCATAAAACTAATACCACCCATGATCACAATAGGCTACATAATTTATTCCATATATCGTCACAGCCTATATATTATACCATATATCATAATAACATATATACAACTCAAGCACAAAGTTATGTAACTCTTATTACACACCTCCACAACCTGTCCTTTCTTGGTTTAATGCAGCATATGTAACTCATTTCACACACCATCACAGCTCATCTCACTCATATGAGAATACTTAACAACGGCCAACGAGCCATCACAACTAACAGCTTTTACATACCATCACAGTATATTTCTCTTACGGGACACCGTCATAACATCTAACCTGTATAGACCTACCATAATGATGTAACTACCACATGCCATCACAACAAAAAGATCTACCATATACAACCACAACATGTATCTGTGAATCTGTTTATATAAATAATTTCCATTATAAAAAAAAAAAAAAAACAGTTTATGCATAGCTTATAAGAAATCGAAAAATGTGGGACTTACTCTGTGATATAGGCATAAGCAGAGTTGGAAGTGCATCTTTAAGCTTTTTCTGCCTTTGCGGTATTGGCAGATCAAGTAATTCACGTATAAGACTCCCTACATAGGTACTTGGTTCAAAATGCTTGTTACATATCCGAGCATTATCAACGTCGTTCTTGTCTTTTCTTCCACACAGACGAATCCATTTTTGCCCGAGTTCTTCTTGTCTGGGGAAGCAGTCTTGCTTTCTTCATTTATCCTCACTTATCCGTATACGGCCAGTTTGTCTTTATTTCCCCCGTTTATCAACCCTTGGCAATGCGTCACTCCATTTGTTATTTCCTTACTCTCTTCCTCTTTTCTTGCCCCATTTCCCCCATTTTTTTGCCTTTGTTTCCCCATATATCTTTATAGCATAGGCTTTTTATGGTTCAATAAAGGATTGAATGATTGTCTCCCAGCACCCTCTATCTCTCCCCACACTTTCCTTTCTCCGTCCACAATCACATACCCATTCCACACACACCTACAATGATGGCGCGTCACATGATCTGCCTTCACATCTCTTTGTATATCTGTTTGCTCATTATCCGAAATTCTGTTGGTTCCCCTGTGCCGTCTGCATCTCTCACTCTTCGCTGTTCTTCTCTCTTCATTGGCCTACCAGATGTCTCCCTCATGGTGTAAAGAAAAGGTGGTCTTTTTTGTGTGTGATGAGCACCCAAGGACAGCACAGTATTGTTAGGCATATTACAGGTAAAGCAGAGAATTAACGATAGAAAATTGGGTTGACCTCGTCTATTTAAAAGCCAGCCTTGAGCAGAGGTCAGTCCCAGGATCGTGGAGTGGGGACCTGCTGACTTCATGCGCGCGGCTGTACCCATTTTTGCCCTTGACTGGGCGCACCACCTGTTCTTTACACCATGGTAGATACGTGCATAGATATGAATGACGTATATAGGGTGTGTAAGGTGCACTAGTACCATTGTATTACACACACACACACACACACACACACACACACACACACACATACACACACACACACACACACACACACTTACTTAAAAGCACTGCACTTCTTGTTCAAATAAGTCTTGCTCTCAGAGGGCGAGGAAGGAGGGTGGGGGCAATGCTGAGGGTGCAGGGGAGGAAGGAGGGTGGAGGGAAGTATTGTGAAGGAAAGAGAAGAGAACAAAGGAGTACAAAGAAAAGCAAACAGAAACTGATCTATTGACCCTTTTGAGGCTGTTTCTAATAGGATCGGTTATAACTAACGTAACTGTTCTATGCTTTAAAGACAACGATAGCTAAGCAGGAAAGCTCCCAACACCTACCGATCCCTCCAGCCAAAGTCGGCGGGAAAAAGTGGAAGCTGTACCATGCAACGCAGAAATGCTATCATGGAAATTTCATAGGAAGTGGTGAATGAAACTATGTTCAACACTATCTTAACCTGAGGCGGAAAATAGTAGCAGATCAGCATTAGGTTAATAACGATGTTGTTTGGCGGTTGTATCCTCTGTGCACTGTTCTGTAAAAAACTTTATGCTACAAAAATGTTTTGTCGAAGAATTAATATGATTACCTGGAGATCAGAAGCAAAATGCTTACGCTGGCAGTTTTTTTTCTTTTAGTGTAAGCGTATGAGAAGGAGAAGCATAGGAGCTAACGAGGCAAAGGAACTGACATACGTTCGAACTGGCTGGATGAATTTTGTGCAGAGCGGTGTATGACTAGGGTTTGGCACTCATTTTTAACCTGACAGTTGTCGGACTGACTCTGTCAGATAGGTGAGAGTGAAGCTAGTGCGGAATGTTTTTTGACCTATCAGTTGGAGCCAGGATTTCGGGGACCTGGACTGTAAGTGAACGGGAATGTAGCTTATTCAATTGGGTAAACTTTTCTTTGAGTCCCTGTCTGCGAATTCTTTTCTGGCTCTGGACTCTACGGAGGTGTGGATAATGATGATGATGATGTTGATGATGATGATGAAGTACTGTATTACAGTTTATCCCATTGGAAGGCATTTTTTCTCATGTCTGTTTCATTGAAGAAATGCTTAGCTTCATGTGACTTGAGCCGCCTGGCATGGGTCAACTGAACTTATCTTTTCTTCATGCTAGAAAGCAAAACATTTATTCTTAAACGACTTAAAATGAAGAGATGAAAAAAAAAAAAAAGCACAGAAATAAGGGATAAGGTAGGCACTTAAAAAAAAAAAAAATCATTTGGGATCGGGGGATATTCAGAGTTCTATACACAATACTATACATCACAATGTACACACAAACCGTTTGCAGCCAGTAGAAGGTTGTAGTGAGTATAAAACTCTTAATCTCCTCCCGTCCTAAATGTTTTTTTCGTTTCTGTGTGTGTGTGTGTGTGTGTGTGTGTGTGAGTGTTTTTGCACATTTTCGATCCCTACTGTACATCTTCAGCATTTTAGATTTTTTGTGTTAAAGTTTTAGTTTATGAACCTTCTCTGGAAGCCAGCTACCAGTTAGTCCTACACTTTAGATTCACTATAAAATGATTTTTAACTGTAAGGTAATCCCTGCTACAGTTACTGATACAGTACACGTGCTGTACAATGCTCATGTGGAATGAGGCAACACGAATCAGTAGAATCTTAACATCTGAGAACGGTCAGTGCTAGTGAATGTTTTTGGGCTGTAACTCGCGTACTGTAGCTTGAACGTTGCTCTAAATATGAAAAGAAATAATTTGGTGCGTAACGCGCTAGTGTGCGGCTTTTTCGCTTCGAAATTATGACTGACAAAGGAAAAAAGAAAGAACAAAAGAAAAGAAAGAACAGAAATATTTTTTCGACCTGATTTCGCTAGCAGGGCTTTGTGAGTAGCTTTGCACTTATACAACGAAGGCACTTTAGTCCGTATGCTTACAGCTGGGCTGCGTGAGCGTTTTGGTTTGCGGGCCCCGATACCCTGTGTACACTTGATCAAATAACCATCTTTACAACCTACTGTCTTTTCATTTTGAATTTGTGAAAGAATCTTGTGAAAAATATTCTACTATAAAGTTTCACATACCATTCTATCTGGTGTTTATATGTTAACCATAAAGAGGAATTTTATACAGAATATACAGTAAAGGACAAGGTGGATTCAGAGATGATTGTCATCAAGCCGAAAAAAATAACGCGAAATGCAACAACGCTCATTGTAAAACCACTGATCACATGGGTAAAGCTAGCTTTTTGATCAAGTGTACGTGACGTCACTTGAGCCTGGGCCATCACTACCTAGAAAGCGCTACCGGCTTATTGATTCTTGTCATCCCCAGACGATTGTATGCACTTCATTGAAACATTCTTTTAGTGCAAATGTTAGAACCTGGAATCTATTAGCCTGAAGAGTGTCTATTACTGTTACTGTTATATTATTTTAATATTTTCATCAGTTATATTACTTTCGCTGTTACCGTACCTTCCATCTATTACTATTACTTGGTCACCTGTTATTATTATCATTATTTTTATTATTATTATTATTATTATTATTATTATTACTTTTGATTTTGATGAAGCACAAATACTAATCTATAATAGGTTACGTTTATTTAGAGTAAGAGTGTGGTTGTAATAATTATATTGATATTGTATAATACACTTTATTAATAAACAAATGACGGCATTCTTAATTAATAAACTAAGTGATGAACCTCACTTAATAACTTTGCAAAATCTTACCTCACGTTCTGAAACATGTTACCTTATATGAAATTGTCATTAAAAAATTTAACTGCTACTACTAGTGATTCATTCTTCGTTTCCTTGTGAAATTTTCGGTATGGAATTAAGAAAGGGACTACTGATGTGTCCTTTCTTCACCTAATATATCTACTGTGCCTCAAAAACATTAATTGCTCCAAAACTGACTGATCGGCGACATCTTCCTGGCCTGAAAATTTTCCCACCAATACTGAAGTCATTCTGCGGGGGATGATATGGGTGGAATTGCTAAATACCTCTGTGTCACTTGAACAGTGTGGTAAAAAATGAACTTGTTAGCTTCCCTTTAACACAGTGGATCCTTTTATCTTTCCAAGTGGGGATTTGTTTGGTAGTCGTGCAGCAGTCAGCTCACTTTGTAGTATCTCATGTGCTCCAAAACACCACTTATGCCTGAAGCTAGGATATAAAGCTGTACCCAAAAGAAAAATGTGTTTGTCTTCATCTGGATCTATCTATCTATCTATCTATCTATATCCATTTATCTATCTGTTTATCTATCTATCTATATATCTATCTATCTATATATATATGTGTGTGTGTGTGTATGCGCTTTGCAAATGAAGACATATGGGAAGATGTAAATTTGTAGCCATACTTTCCAGGAAGCTTCTGAAGCTGGGGCTTCAAGGCCCTGACATGTGATACAACAAGGCTTGCTGTGACATGGTTTTGCCCCTACACCTAATCTGATGCACTTCCAAATGGTATAGGCATTTCACATATGTTCTCCGAGAAAGAAAGTTAATATTTAGCGAGGTGAGGACAGTGAAGCTGCTCTAACTTATAAGCAGATGCTTTAAGCATAGACCGCACCATAATTAGTGTTGATTTCCAGCGTGGTGCATTAGCAGCTTGCGATTTCGTCTCTTCTAGAATATCGGATGCATAAGTAGAACGCCGAACACGTGCAATAATGCTTGATGTTCTGGATAATACCTTGTTGAATGCTCTTACATTGCGGAATCCATTTTCATTACAAGTTGTAAGGTGTGGGGAAAGCAAGGATCATGTGAAGTATGGATTTCATTACTGATGCCTACTGGGTCAGAAATTGCATTTTAAGTGTCATCATCTGGGTCTATAATTTCTGGGTCAATCTTTTCAAACCCTGGAGGTGAGAAAGCCTTCCCCATGTTGGTTGCAGTATCTGTTGGGATGGTAATGATTTTGTCTGATACATCAAAACAGGCCCTTGTTTCGTTCACCTGAAGAGTAATATTTTTTGCTGTGTGATGACCTTTATACTCACGCATCTGGCGGCTGGACCGCAGGCCAATAGTAAGTGAAACTGAATCAGCCAGTCGTTGTTCTTTATTCATCAGTGAACTCAGTTACAATGACTTGTTCTTATAACAAAGAAAATGCCAAGTGTTTCCTGATCTGGATGGTGTACTGAGAATCCGGATTAAAATGTGCGTACATATAATGGAAAAGTAGTACTCTATTATCTATTTTTTGGCCAGCTATTAATCTTACTATTACCATACAGCAAAAAATAACTTCTATCACGCTACTATTGTTATTTCTTATAAACCACTTAGTTGTCTGCTAGCATTGTAAGAAAGAATTCCACCAATCCCTCCAGTACCATGACATCACTTTCAATTTACCCTTGCTACCGCCAGATGAATTTATTTAACTTAGTGGGCAACTTTATCGAGAAAAGAGTTATAAGTAATGAATGAAAGTGTTCAGAATGATGTGACTATTACTGCATCGTTGTTGCCGCCACACGATATTATTCATCTTTAAGGAAAAGCTGTCTTAGTGAAACCGTCAGAAGAACTACCATGATAATTTTTAAATTTTTATTCTATCTTCCCCTAGATGATTTATGTAGCTTAAGGGCTGAACAAGAGAGGAAGAAAGGCTAGAGAAAAAGAGAGTGAGGGATGGAGGAAAGATGAAGAGAGAGGGAAGAAGTGGAAGGAACAAGAAACATTTGTGAGCACATGTATGACATTTCTTAAGTTACTTCTGGTATATCAGCTTATGAGTTATACACGAGATCCGTTTATTTTTTTTTCCGAACATGTATAGCAGGCTAAAGGAAACGTTCGGATTGAACTCGTCCTTAACTTTAGCTGCGTTCGAAGAATACAGCACATACCCGTTATGGGATGGTTGGGGGGGGGGGTTGCGTGGTTTTGTGTTCCTCTTTTTACTCCTTTTGGATTGTGTCGTAACATTGAAGGCCGACAAAAGCTGAGAAAGGCGTCTCGAGATACCTAGCCTAATTACATACAAAATACAGAGTGCATCAGGGCAATTGGCGAAGAGGTCAATTCGTGAGGTTGTGGGAACGAGCACTGGTAAGAACACCAAGAAGAAGCAGAACAAATAAAACACTTTCCCGCTGCGTAACGTAAAAATGAAAATAAAAGGACCAGTACAAATGAAGGGAAGAAGAAAAGGGACAGAGAAGAAAAATTGAAAGAAAAGGAGAAAGGAGGGCGTGTGGGGAGGAAAGAGGGAGGGTAGTCAGTAAGGGTTAGGGAGAGAAATGAATGAGGAAAGTACAGGGTTAGATAGGGGGGAAGGTAGAGTTACGACAGAGAGAGAGAGAGAGAGAGAGAGAGAGAGAGAGAGAGAGAGAGAGAGAGAGAGAGAGAGAGAGAGAGAGAGAGAGAATCAAAATATAACTGGAAGAGGACAGAAGGCAGGGAGAGTTAATGGAAAAAATAAGTGCATAAACCGTGAGGCACTGTACAGTCTTGGACAAAAGTTGGTCCCTACTCACTCACAGGCAAGTGCGTGGAAGAAAGCTTAGACCGGTGACTACTGAGTATATGAAGGCCATTAAGATAGACATTCGGGATATACTGTCTAAGTCTTCTACTAGAAAACAACCAGCAACCGTCGATTATACTTCCAGGTTCCTGATTATGCTACTGGGTGAACAAGGACAAAGGGGATACAAACTGCATTCAATAGTCAGTTTGATTTGAGAATCGAGTTCGGGTTCTTCCCGTAGCTGGGAACGATTTTATATTTTCGCTTTTATTATTATCTATCATCCATCATTGACTAATCGTTCTTATATCACCTCAGGGTCGATTCCCGGGTGAATTTAGTTTTCTCTTTGTCCGTGTTCACCTGGTTGTCAGTACGAGTGTTGCGTGTCTTAAGACAGGGAAAGATTGGATCTTGGCGAGAACAGAGTCTCTACCGTTATGTCCCTTCATTCAGTCGATAGGTATGAACCATAAGCATTCTTTTTCTTCCTGCTGAGGCCAAACAGTCCTTGACTGCAAGGCGTGGTTGGATACGGAGTGACTGCGAGCTATCTCATGCCACCGCCTTAGCTGCTGCTGGCCAATCGTATTCTTTGAGACTGGAACCTCATTCAGTACAGCGTATTGGCAACAGCAAGGATGATTTTTTGGGTGGGTGGGTGGACAAGTCCGTGGGATTATGGAAGAGCAGTGAGACAAATTAAAACACAAACGGAATACCAATAACTTCTGATCGCACTGGTGCTCGAATTTGCATTTTCAGAATTATCAGCCTAGTTCTATACTCTCGAAATGTTTTATTGCGAGGCCGAAAGTTTGTTACTCGTACCTGCCTTACACAGCAAGAGGTCACATGTCAAGGTGGGTAGCACGTACAACTCCTTGGCCTTCGGGAGTGGGATATCCTGCATGCACATCAAATCTGACACATTAAAAATGTTCTGTTAGAGAGAGTGATTTTTTACTAAGATTTAGTTATATTCGTAACGGAACTCAGCCACTGTTTACGATGAACATGTCTCCATGTATTGGTAAAATTAATTCTATTTTGTAAATTTTTTTATGCTTCTGACTCAGCGCATAGGCTTGACAGCCCATTTCCATAGGTTCAACAGTCTTCCAACCTGCCACGCATCATCACATGTCATCACATTATTATGTACTTTAGTTTGGTGTGAAGTGTTTTACCGGTGCGAGTTTAACAAATTGTAAACAAACAGTCCTGTACAGTGCTTAATCTTACGAAGGTTTTATGAACGCGACACTTGGGGTTACTGTATGTGCTATTCTTTGCCACAAGCACAGTGGTGCAAAGAGAAAAGGAGAAAGGGAGTGAGTGGAAAATAGTGGGATTAAACCTAGTGACAGAGTGTGGTTGCTGGGGCCGGCCGACAGTTCCGGGGAAATATGCCGATCATATTGTGTGCACGGTTTGTATTATTGCACGTAAAGCACGGCTACAGTGGAAATAGTTTAAGGAAATTGATGATATTAAATCTGCCTAGTGAAATTAAGGCTTTGTGGATAGAAAATAGTGAATGGAAAACAAAAACATGTAGGAGAGGATGTCTAACTAAGGAATAGGAACAAATAAACATGTTGCTTACACCATTAGCACTCACTGTTCAATACTGATTGTGTGAGAACTGCCAGTTATATCAATGAATACACGGGCATCTGCACTTGAAAATGTGGAACATGTTCGAGTGTGCAAGATTGCTAATATTTTTATTTATTGTTGCTTTCCAGCTTTGCGTGTAACTCCGCTGTAGCTTTGGTAATATCTGAGACAGACCAGTTTTGGTTCTTTTTTTGGTGATTTTTGGCATTATATATATTTTTTCCTTCTTAATATGTTGGCAGACTTTGAGAAAAGTCACTTAAGCAACACATATTACTTTGTCATTGAATTTCCAACGGTGTGGGTAGACAAACTGTCGCCTTGACAGTTTCCGAGATGAATAAGTTTTGATGATCAGTTAGTTTTTTTTTTTTTTTTTGTCTTTTTTCAACTATATGGTGACGACTTCTGGGAAACTTAGCTTAGTACCTATTAGTTTTCATAAGCTTGCCAGCAATATGCATAGTTCTGGTATAGTTTTGATATCTTCGGAGATAACCTAGTTTTAGTGTTGATTTTGGAGTCTTTGACCCCCACTTTTTTTTTTTTTTTTTTTTTTAAGCAACATGATGAGGACTTCAAATGATTACTACTTTTTCAGAACTGCCTCCAAATGTGCGTAGATACACCGTAGCTTTAATAGTTTCCGAGATAACTGACTTTTGGTGCTGTGCCTGACCACTTCACTACATGTCTGAAAATGTTCATGCTGGCTTTGTTTCCTTCAACATTAGTCTTAGTTATTTAATGTTTATATCACATTCGCTGGCATATGTACGCTGGACGTGAGCAGGCAGCGCTAATATACACATCCAAGTCGTGTTTTATTGGTCTTGAAGAGTGTAAAAGGTGTAAAAAGCGTTTAAATGTACG
Organism: Coenobita brevimanus; assembly: GCF_032717465.1. NCBI lineage: Eukaryota > Metazoa > Arthropoda > Malacostraca > Decapoda > Coenobitidae > Coenobita > Coenobita brevimanus. The sequence goes on from NC_137044.1 coordinate 20,827,999, forward strand.
GTGCAAATTTTGCGTTACTGGGATGGCTGGATCTGTGAGTGAGAGAGTTTGTGTCATCGAATGAACGTCAGCAGAGCAAGTACACATGGGAACACATGTAAGGACATAATGCTGTACCCTCTTAAATATTCTTTCCCAGGTGGGACTGATAGATACATCTGCTACCAACCCGCCCTCTGTATCAATCTTGCTGTTAAAATGCTAATTCAGTATTTCCCACACACGTGCAGTGCCCAATGCTTGGATGTGGACTTGATGGTAAGGGTCAGTGAGGAGGCTACGGTGACATCACAACAATAGGTATTATACTCCGTATTAGGTAGTGGTCTTAAGTAAATTAAGTAACACGAAGATCACGACTAACAACATTAATGTTCTTTTCGGAGGACTGCGATCAGTATTTTGAAGTCCTGATAAAAAAAAAAAAAAAATTAAAACAGAATATTTACGTACAGTAACATGTAATATGACCATCTGTTTATTGAAATGATGTGCGAGTCAGATGCAGTCATATTAGGCACGTTACTGGCAAAAACCAGGCGAAACACACTCCCCTGTTCGTATCTCTTCAACCTGCATCTACGATTAACCTTGCTTGTAATCACTGTCAGTCCAACTAGCTCCGCCAGTGTTGGAACAATAGGCAGTGGCCGCAATTCAATGTGATGAACAAGAAATTAAATCCTTAGGATGTTATAACCTAAGAAAGTCAAAAGGGCAGGTGAGGAATACATATAATTTTCTGATGGTAAATGGTATCAAAGGGGTAAAGAAGGAAGAGAATGCTGTAGATTTTCGATTAACAAATAGCTAACTGGAAAACACTTGATTTTTTTTTTTAAGTATAGACAAAACATTATCTCTAATAATAAAAATAATTAAGATATATAAATGAAACTAATACAAGCCTATGCTACAACTTCAACCTCTGAAGATGAAGAAATGAAAAAGTTTTGTGAAGATGTAGAAAAAAACGGTGAAAACAACAGCCAATGTGCATTGTTGGTGGAAGATTTCAGTGCCAAAGTAAGCAAGGCAAAATTGTGTAAGATTGCTATACACCTTTCGTTTATTCACCAGGGATGTCAAAAGTTTCACTCGAATAGATAAAACATTATTAATGTAGTGGCTGTCAGAAGTCGGGATAATAAGTGGAGAAACAAAAGACAAAGTATGGTATATTTTATTCACCCCGACAAAGGACAGTGAAAAGTGTAATTGCAATAATAAGAGTAAATACAAGAAGCGGCGCCAAGGCACAGCAAACCCGTCCCCGGCAGTCATTTTAGTGCTGACGCATAAACACAACAGGATATCTAGTCAAAGAGTCACATATCAAATTTGGAGTAAATCGGGCGAAAAATGACGATTTTATGCCCATTTGAAATTTTAGGCCCGATCCACCTGACATTGACCACCCACCGCTAAGTGGGGGATGACTTCCCTGCTGTAATGACGCATGTTACAGAATGCAGATTTGAAAGATGCGCCTTTAGGTCTTGGTTTCATGTTGATATGGCGGACAGAACCCCTCCTAAAGATGCTCCCACATGTAGAAAAACTGTCATCTGATTGAAAAGGCTTTGTCGATAAACTTGAATTTCTGTGTCGCGGTAGCATCTAACATCTATACCAGTTGCACACACGCACACACACACACACACACACACACACAACTACACCATTTCTCTCTCGCTCTCTCTCTCTCTCTCTCTCTTTTACACACACACACACACACACACACACAGCCAACTGCACCATTCTCTCTCTCTCTCTTTCTCTCTCTCTCTTTCTCTCTCTCACACACACACACACAAATGCCAAGCATAATGTGTACAAAATGTACTCTAACCCAGGTGATTTGTGGTCTCACAATGAGCGCTGATGCTTTATGTTTTAAGTAAATATTTGTGAATGTACAGTGAACATCATATGTTGTATACAGTTCAATTTCTGTGATGTATTAGCAGAAATATTAGGCACATACATAAATAAAACAGTTACTTTCATGCATTGTTTCAAATTGTAAATATGGAGAAAGTAAAGATGATTTTTTTTTTTTTAAATGCACTCTGCACATTCTTACACATAACACGAAAATAAAATATGCAGTTCGTTCGCTTTTTAGGCTGTGCGAAATCTCACTGAACTCTCGCCATCTGGAGAGCTCTCAGCACAAGAGGATATAACAGTTGGTTCAATAGGCTCACTACAACACAGCCACTAAAGTGAAAATATAGGTGGGAGAAAAACTTTGTCCTTTTTCATATTTCTTCACTTTTAGTCGTTAATACTCAAACCTTTTCTTAATTTATATCATGCCTGATGACAGGTATATAAACTGACATATTTTCTGCGTCTTATCATAAGTAATGCATACAAATGCGCGTATATTTCTACGATATGGATATCCAGAAATTAAAGGTGACACTACCGCTTGAAATGAGTTTCGTCCATAACCTATAGGACATCCTCGGTGGCAAAGGAGGCTTCATAGTGCCTTTTCATTAGCTACTTATTTTCTATGTAACACCTCACTTTCTCTTGTGTGTTATATCTGTTTAACATGGACATCGTTGGATCCGTAAAATACAAGCGAATTAACAAGATGTGATATGTAAAGTACTGTACATGACTGAGGACGAAGCGTTACAGTCTTTGAAGTCATTTACATTTTTAATACGTCCCATCGTCGTGGCCCCTCACATAAGAGGCTGGATTCGGTGACATTACATAATAACTACGCTCACTTCATTATGGTAACTCAGACTAGACGGAAGAAGAAGAGGTACGACGACCTTCTGGACCCCCCTTTATCTTGTTAAAAACACAAACTAGATCCAAAGTGCTTGGTGAGCACAGTGGTGCAGTGTCCGATGTTTGACCTTGACCCTGACCTTGACCTGTGACTGATCAGCACCCAAATTACCAGTGTTAATGCAGGTCAGTCCAGGCATTAGCTAGATATTTTCCTAACATACACAGGTATATAGACATAATTGGAAAATATATATTTTTACAAGTAGATTCTAACGTCCCGAGATGTTCTAGGGAGTTTGAAATATTATTATTTTTTTTTATTTCTCGGATAACCTCATGCTTAAATTATGCCCGCATGGTGCCATTTAGAGAGTGTAAATATTCACAGGAATCTATCCAGGAGTCTGTGTTCCCTAATCTCCACGAATATGCTAATGAGGGGTCACCGTATTAAAAAAAAAAAAAAAGACTAAATTATAATAGCTACGCCTTCGGCATCGCTAACAATAGCTCTGTCTGTCTGTCTGTCTGTCTGTCTGTCTGTCTGTCTGTCTGTCTGTCTCTCTCTCTCTCTCTCTCTCTTTATTAATTATGATAAAAAAAAAAAAACTCCATACACCAGATTACTGGTGTCCTCCGTTCATAAAATATCTGTAACAGTTGGACTTGAACAGCTGTAGGTTGAAGTTTAGGGGGAAACAACTCTAGGGAAGCGAATTCCAGAGAGATGCAATTTGGGGAATAAAAGTAGCCAGAAGTTCTGCAGTATGGCTCTGTGATATTCCAGTCACGAGCGCAACCATATGCCCATGTAGCACGAGAGAAGGCATGGAGGGGTGGCACATTGGACAAAACTTCGTCTGAGCATTTGCCATAAAAGTATCTGTAAAATAATGCAAGAGAGGAAACATTCCTTCTTACTTGTAGGGGAGGTAGTTTATTTATAACAGCAGGGTTATTAATAATTCAAACAGCTTTGTTCTGGATTTTGTCTAGTTGTTTAAATGCAACCTCTCCACATCTATTCCACAAGGGTGTACATTATTCTAGCTGAGAGCGCACATAACTCATGAATTATAGCTAACTGCTCGTCAGTGAAGAAATTAAGGACTCTGTACATTAATCCAAGTTTCTTTGAGTAGGTTTTAGCAAGTGATCTGACATGAGAGGTCCAGCTGAGGGCATTGTTAAGTGAAACATCGAGAATTTCAATACTTCTGGAGATGGAAATAATAGTAGCACTGAAGGTAATGTACGAATTTGGCAATATCTGTCTACTAGTTAATTGTGCACGTATAGTTTTACTAGCATTGAATGAGACAAGGTTATTTTGTCCCAGTTTATTGATCTTAGATAACTTCTGATTTATGGAGATGGCTGAGCTATGTTGAGAGTTAGAGATATTAAACTTTGTAAATGGGTGTCTGAGAGTCAATGAACTGTGATGTGTTGAGTCATCTGCAAATGAATGGATGGGATTGTGGGTGGCAGATAAGAGATCATTAACATGAACTAGGAATTGGGTTGGCGCCAGAACTGATCCTTGTGGCACGTCGGCGTTCATTGACTCTTATTTTTCTGTCGCTGAGATATGAGGAAAACAAAGGAACAAAAGACGTTAGTCCATAGCAAGGGAGTTTGAACAGCAGGGAACGGTGCCACACTCTGTCGAAAGCTTTAGAAATATCGAGGACTACTGCATGAGTTTCTCCATGTTGGTCAATTGACTGATGGATGGTATGAATCAGAAGATTAAGTATATCAATGGTGGATGTTTCGTGGTAAAAACTATATTGTCTATCACTAATTAAGTTGTTGGATTGAAGGTGTTTAACTATGTGCTTATTAATAACAATTTCAAATACCTTACCAAGAGAAGATGTGATAGCTACTGGTCTGTAATCAGAGGGGTCAGAGGAGTTTCCTTTCTTAGGAACTGGGTGGATATTGGCTTCTTTCCATGAATTAGGGAATGAAGTACGTATGCATAGTCTGAATAATTTAGCTACAAAAGTGTCAAGTTCTGAGGAGCACTTTTTGAAAACAATTGGAGGAATTCCATCTGGTCCTGGAGCTTTATTGGCAGGTAATTTGTATAGGATGGATTTTACGTATCTAGTCTGTATTTTAAGAGGAATAGTTTCTGGAGAGATAAGTTCTAGTATTGGGACGTTCTGGCTGACTTCCTTTATGGTAGATTATCTGGCAAATGCACTTGCAAGGATATTCGCTATACCACACGGGTCATCTGTAATATATATATATATATATATATATATATATATATATATATATATATATATATATATATATATATATATATATATATATATATAGAGAGAGAGAGAGAGAGAGAGAGAGAGAGAGAGAGAGAGGCGAAAATTCTGCACCTTCCATGTCCTTCCTGGAAAAGCAAATTATAGGTACTGTACTGTACAAAGGGCAATTGACTGTCTGTCTGTTGGTGAATCCGGGCAATTAACTGTTACCATGGATCTAGAAAGCATAAAACACTTCGGCACGAGGAATTTTAATATTCCTTTCATTCCTGCTGCTGTCAAATTATTATTGCCCGCCTTTACTAAGGCGGAGCAGTGATGTTTTTAACCGTGTGTGTGTGTGTGTGTTACCATTATATCTTATGAACGGTTTGAGCTATCAACATGAAACCTTATGAGTAACAAGATGTTGCCAAAACCTTGGACGGGTTCGAAAATGGGCACTCGGGGTCATGGTCAAGGTCGCCAAAATGGCTGTCAAAGGTCAACTAGTTTTTAGCGTCCGCTTTCAGCACCATTATATCTCATGAAAGGCTTGAGCTATCAGCATGAAACTTTCAGGGTATCAAGATATGGCCGTAATCTGTGACCAGTTCGAAAATGAGCACTCGCGGCCAGGGTCAAGATAACCAAAATGGATGCCAAAAGTCAACTAGTTTTGTATCGCCCACCTTTAGCAAGGCGGAACGATAATGTTTTTGCCAGCGTCCGTGTGCCTGTTGGTGTGTGATTTTGCGTGTATCTGTTACCACTGCGTGTGTATCTCTTACCATTATATCTCATGAATGGCTTGAGCTATGAACACAAAACCTTCAGGATATCAAGACATGACCAAAATCTTGGACGAGTTCGAAAATGGGCACTCGGGGTCAAGGTCAAGGTCAGCAAAATGGCTGCCAAAGATCAACTAGTTTCCTTGATATGGATTGACTTTTTTGAAACACGATGACTGAATTCCATTGAGTTTTGCAAATTATCTTCACATTCAGTTTGTAATTAGCTTGTAACTTGGCCAACAGCATATTCTGGCGGTCGATTAGCATTTGGCTACCGAATGCTTTTCTTTCTTTTCAATCAGTTTTATGAGAGAACTTTTGTAGTGAAGTGGTTGATGAGAGATATAATGATCTAACTCTGTGGTTCTTAATAATTTTAGAGCCATGCCATCTTTCGCGATTAGTACATATCTCTACGCTCCCCGGTTACATCAACATTTTTAAAAATCAAATAGGAAAATAAATAAATGAAGATTTTTTTTTTTTTATTCAGAGATAAAACGAGATCTATAAGCAACCAGCCAGTTCACAACACATTTAATGATATTCTTGACATTGGGTCTTTACTGTCGGTCTCAACTGCAAGGCTACATGCCTGACAGTGCGCTGCGCAGATCTCTTCAACGTTCAGTTTGTTTCTGCATTTTCTTCTGACAGGATCCAAAGCAGAAAATTCTGCCTTAGGGAGACGCTCAGTACAGAGATGCTAACACTGCTGGATAAGAAAACAATCATATGGTCATAAACACCACCATAGGAGAGATCATAAACTCATCAACACTGTCACATGGTAAAGGCCTTAACCACCACACCACATGGTCAGAATTACATGACCATGGTCATAAATACAAAATATAAGGTCACAAACTTCACCATACGGTCATAAACATCATCACATGGTAATAAACACCATTACCTGGCATAAACACCACCACATGGTTATACGTACAATAACCTGCTCTTAAACTCACCACGTGGTTATAAGTATCACTACAAACGCAGCCACATGGCACTAGCGCCAACTTATGATCATGGTCGTAATCTTCATTACATGGTCGTAAAAACCATTACATGGTCATAAACACATCCATATGGTCATAAACGCCATTCCATGGTCGTAACTCTACCACAAAGCCACAAACACCATGACATGAGTGTAATCGACACAAAATAATTATTAGCTCCATCATATGGTCATCCACACCACCACATGGTCTTGGTCATAGTAGCCACCACATGCTCATGGTCATAAATACCATCAACTGGTCATGGCCAAAAACACCACCACTGAGCTATCAACACCACCACATGGCCACAGACGTCACCACATTGTCGTGGCCATAAAGTCCATAACGGATTAAAGGTCATATATACGACCACATGGTCACAGACATTGCCACATGGTTATATACATCAATACATCATTAAATGGTCTTAAATATCATTACATTGTTGGATTCATTAGCACAGTTACATCTTCATAGTCATGAACACTATCACTGGCTAATAATGGCACGTGGTCATAAACATCATTCCATAGTAAAATATAAATCATCAAATTTCCCTGTTGTTAAGAAAGGCAAACCACTTACCATTACATATACCTCAATTGAAGGAAAAAAAAATCTGAGTGCGAGGTGCAGGAACTTGTCACATGAAGTGGTGGCCGACTGGTGCATTAAGTTTAGAACAGTGGTGTCAGACTCAATCCTTCCCAAGGGCCACACTTTAGTTCCGTTGATCGTCTGAGGGCCAAGCCTACCCAATGGTTTTATTAAATGTAATTTTGTGACAGACTATCAACACTCCTTATTACCAATTTCAGCTTGTGACTACTCTTTCTAAGAACTTCTATTCCCATTCACTGCAAGCTACAGCTTTTTTTTTTTTTTTAATAACAGAATAGAGAAAGGAAAAACATATGAATAAAAAAAAAAAAAAAAACCAGATTACTGGTGCCCTCCATTCATTAATAATATGTAACAGTTGGACTTGAACAGCAGTAGGTTGAAGTTTGGGGGGAAACAACTCTGGAGAAGTGAGTTCCAAAGAGATGCAGTTTGGGGAGTAAAAGATTTTTGATATGCGGAAGTTCTGCAGTATGGCAGTGTGACATTCCAGTCGTGAGTGCTACCAGATGCCCATGTAGCACAGGGGAAGGCATGGAGTGGTGGCACAATGGATGCAACTTCGTTCGAGCATTTGTCATAAAATTATCTGTAAAATAATGCAAGGGAGGCAACATTCCTTCTTGACTGTATGGAAGGTAGTTTATTTGTAATAGCAGGGTTATTAATAAATCCAATAGCTTTGTTCTGAATTTTGTCTAGTTGTTTTAGTGCAATTTCTCCACATCCATTCCAAAAGGATGAGCAATATTCCAGCTGAGAGCACACATGACTCTTAAAACTATAGCTAACTGCTCGTCAGTGAAGAAGCTACGAACTCTCTACAATAATCTAAGTTTCTTTGAGGCGGTATTAGCAAGTGATCCGACATGAGAGGTCCTGCTGAGGGCACTGTAAAGTGAAACACTGGGAATTTCAATAATCTGAAGGTAATATAGGAATCTGGGATTATCTGTCTATTAGTAAACTGTATCTATTTGATTTTACTAGCATTTAATGATACAAGGTTATTTTGTCTCCATTCAGTGATCCTAGATAACTCTGGAATTATTTTGAAGGCTGTATTGAGTTGTCAGAGATATGATACTTTGTGAATGGGTGAACTGTGAAGTGTTGAGTCATCTCCATATAAACTGATGAGATTATGGGTGACAGATAAAAGATCATTAATAATTAGGAATAGGGTTGGAGCCACAACTGATCGTTGTGGCACGCTGGTGTTGAGTGGAAATTGGAAGATACATCATCGACTCTCATCTTTCTGTTGCTGAGATATGAGGAAATCAGAGGAACAAAGATGTTAGTCCATAGCAAGGGAGTTTGGACAGCAGGGAACGGTGCCATACTCTATCGAAAGCCTTTGAAATATCAAGGGCCACTGCATGAGTTTCTCCATGTTGGTCAATTGACTGATGGATGGTGTGAGTCAGGAGATTGAGTATATCAATGGTGGATCTTTTGTGGCGAAAACCATACTGTCTATCACTAATAAAGTTGTTGGATTCAATATGCTTAACTATATGCTTGTTCATTACAATTTCAAATACTTTACCAGGAGAGGACGTGATAACTATTGGTCTGTAATCAGTGGGGTCAGAGGAACTTCCTTTCTTAGGAACTGGGTGGATATCGGCTTCTTTCCAGGAATTAGGGAATGAAGAAATACGTATGCATAGTCTAAATAATTTAGCTAAAGCAGATACTGGTTCTGGAGAGCACTTTTTCAAAATAATTGGAGGAATTCCATCTGGTCCTGGAGCTTTGTTGGTAGGTAAATTGTCTAGGATGGATTTTACGTATCTAGTCCGAATTTTAAGTGGAGCAGTTTCGGGAGAGACAAGTTCTAGTATTGGGACGTTCTGGCTGACTTCCCCTAATGTACAGTTTCTGGCAAATGTACTGCGTACTGCAAGGATATTCACTTTACCACGCGGGGCATTTGTTATGTTACCGTCTGATGATTTTAGAGGGGGATTGGGTGATGATTTGTTAAAGTTATTATTGAAAGAACTGAGAGTTGACCAAAATATTCTACTGTCATTATGACTGTTTAGTAGTTTGGATGCTTGATTGTAAAGAAAGTTTTATTTAGCGAGATTTATCACTGCTTCTGCATGGTTTCTAGCAATTTTAGACTGACTGATTCCGATTTTTTTTTTTTTTTTTTTTAAGTACGAGTTCTATGCGAATGACTTTTTGGCCGTTGCTCTGGCACAATTGCTATGAAACCATTTTGGGGAGTCTGACCTTTTAGTGAGCTGTTGAATTGGTGTGAACAATTTCATACCAGCTTGTATTAAATCATTAATGTGGGACTGAGTAGAACTAATGTCACTAGAGAAGAAAGACTGCCATGGAATGTCAGCAAGATAATTTCTGAATCCATCCCAGTTTGCCCTATCAAAGTGCAGTCAAGCCACCCTGACAGGTTCAGAAGAGGAAGGTCTAGGGGAGCCGACTAATGAGGTTTTGATGAGATTGTGGTTTGAGGATCCAAGTAGTGACAGTACTTCTATCCTGTACTGATCTGAATTATTTGTCAGGATCCAAGAGATAGGCGTTATGACCAGGATTATCGGGTATTCTGGTTGGTTGTTTTACCACCTGTGCGAGATTAAACGACTCTGCAAACAGCTCGCATTCTAGACCAGTATTGTCAGTCCTGGCAGAATGCAATAATCATTCTTCATTATGTATGTAAAATAATCGAAAACGGTAATTTCAGTGCTAAGGGTGAGGTTACGGTTAGTCAGCTATGTGGATATGAAGTCAAATACACTGGGTTCTGAAGAAGCACTGGGGGAGCAATAGACTGCTCAGATATATTTGCTGTTATTTAGATAATTTAGTTTATACAGTGAATAATCACAGTTAGTTGAAGCGAAGTTCAAAACAGTGTCAACTACAAATTCAGATTAGATATAGCAACAGATGCCACCCTTGCAGCAGAAGTTTGTGAGGAGATGGTAACCAGGAAAACAAAGTGGCGATATTTTAGTAGAGGGAGAGATTTGGAATTATGTGAGGAACAGTACTAGAGGGCATACCAAGTGAAGGAAAAAGTGAACTGAGTTCAAATTGGCACTAAGATCACGGATGTTAGTGAAGTAAAGGGCCGAACCTGAGTTTCTCCGCTGACGAGCTTGAACTGTGTTTGCAATAGTCGCTGTTGGCACAGTTGCTTGATAGCGACCTGGAGTACCCTGAGCCACCAACCCTACCCTGTCGGTGATGGCAATCCGAGATACCACCGCGTTTGCTGATGTTATTGCAGTAGCCAATGCAAAGGGAGAATGAAAATGTGTGATATCTAATAAGCATGTAGCGTGGTGTAGACAGTAATCATTGACCTCATATAAATGACGAATCAACCAACTCACCCAAAATTGTGGTATGTATGTCCCTGGGAGTCTAGACCAGTGTGTTAACGTTTTGCACATCGTCCGATTTTATCAAAATAGGAAATACTGTTTCCAGATTTCCGCCAGATTAGTGAACTATATTTGCACAATGTACCATACATTATTACTGTAAAGTGCAGGAGAACTTTAAAATTGCAATATAAAATTAGAAACTTGTTAAATGATAATAATACCGGTATAGTATATAATATGGAAGGCCACAGCCTATTCAAACGTTCGGAGAAATTCGGTACGCCTTCTAACCCTTGCAATGGCACTGGCTTCTGCTTCAGGTTATTGATACGAGTAATAAATAAATGTTTTGTGACATGTTTGTTCACCAATAAATTATTTAAATGATATTTTTATTAATCAGATTATCAATAAATATTTCCTAACAGTGCGATCATATTTGTTCACTTGATCTTATGACAAATTTTATGGGATTTTCCATTTGTTATTTCTCATTTTTTCTTAAGTCATCGCGGCCCACTCTGTTCCTCTTCAGGGGCCACATGTGGCCTGCGGGCCACCAGTTTGACACCTCTGGTTTAGGGTAATCAAGTAAGTGGCGACAGCAACTTGTGTACTGATTAGGGTCGGAAAACAATTTTTTGATGCTCAGAGTCTGAGTTACAGAAAAGTAATCCATCCTTAGATATAAAGCTTCTTGGAATCTTTACCTTTCTCTACAGACGGCCAGACCAGAGAGAATAGGTAAGCAGATGGTCAGATGATAATGAAAGAAAGACACCAATTCATCACACGGATGAAAAGAAAATGTCCTTCTATGGTTGGAGCACAGACGAGATATGAAGGGTAAACAGTAATCAAAGGTTCGATTTCACACACACACACACACACACACACACACACACACACACACACACACACACACACACACACACACACACACACACACACACACACACACACACACACACACACACACACACACACACACACATGTTCAGGCCATTCTCAATTTTTCTTTCGGCTCTAACGCCCCCCTCCCCCCATTTCCCGTAGGGAGGTGCGCCCTCCAGGCTGAGAACCGCTAACCCTTCTAGTTCAAAAAGTCGGACTGAAGCTGCATAAATCGTCTTGCTTCAGCGAGAGTAAGCAGTACTGATGTAATCTGGTTGAATAGGTTAATGAGCAATTAATGACCCTTTGAATCCTGCTAGGTAGGAGAGGGCATCCACCATCCTTTCCCTTGATGTAGAACTACTTTTCGTATGATTACACTGAGCAACCAGCCAAAGAGTCTCCTCTGACTAAGGAAATTATTTACTACTTTGGGTGGTATCTTTATAACCAGACGAACGCCTAGTGGTCTGTACGTTTAGGCGCTCCAAACAGATGTGACCCATAATGGTTTACATCGAACGAATGGTTAGGGTGTATTGGTCACATTACATCACTCAGGGAAGAGCAACTGGACACTCTCTCCCTAGTAGCTACCCAGGGTGCCTACGCTCCTGACGGGGCAATGAAGAATTGGATGATGGGTGGATGAGCTCCAGAGGCCCTCCCTAATTGCTGAAGAGTCAGCTGGGGGTAGTGAGAAGAAATGAGACAACATCGTAGTGAAGGGGTCCATGTAGCTGAGTGATTTACAGGTGGAAGGGGAGGAGGGATGGGCAGTGGGCGAGGAAGGAGGGGGGGGGAGGGAGGAGCATTCTCGGGAGATGGAGAAGGAGATAGAATCGTGGATTTAAACATGGCTGAGGGAGGATAGAGATACATCGAATTGTTAAAACAACCACCTCATGTTTGCTTCTGATGCCCAACTGTAATAATATCAGCAAACAGACTATCTGTCTAACATGTGAATATTGTTTATTTACATTAACACAGACTAACAGACACCTAAACTTACCGTTACTGACACACACACACACACACACACACACACACACACACACACACACACACACACACACACACACACACACACACACACACACAACACACACACACACACACACTAAATAAGAATTTCCAATTAGTTTTTACAGAAGAAAAAAATTTTGAAAGGGACTATGTGGAACACGCATGTCCACACATACTTCCAGATATACAAATAGCAGAAAAAGTAATACAGGAGGAGTTAAGTAGATTAGACAGAGGAAAAGCAAGTGGTCCTGATGAAATTTCATGTTGGGTATTACGAGAATGTGTAAAGGAGTTATGTAACCATTATTTTTAATTTTCAAGAAATCCTTGAGTCAAGGGAAACTACCTGATATTTGGAAAAAAGCAAATATTGTCCCCTTATTCAAGAAAGGAAATAGACAAAATCCACTCAACTACCGACCAGTATCACTGACCAGTGTTGTAAGCAAGGTATTAGAAAAACTTATAAGAAAAGCTTGGGTAAATCATCTAGAAGAACACAGTATGATAAGAAAGACAGTTTGGTTTCAGAAAAGGAAAATCATGTGTTACTAATCTGTTGAGCTACTATGACAGAGTAACAAACACAATACAGGAAAGGGAAGGATAGGTGGACAGTATCTATTTAGATTTCAAGAAAGCTTTTGACACAGTACCACACCAAAGACTTTTATGGAAACTGTTCCATCAAGGAGGAATTCGAGGCAAACTGTTTTGTTGGATGCAAGACTTTCTCATAAAAAGAGAAATGAGGACAGTACTAAAAGGAAACTACTCATCATGGAAAGAAGTGACTAGTGGAGTACCACAGGGTTCAGTGCTGGCACCAATCATGTTTTTAGTGTATATAAATGATATGAACAGTAACACTGGAAATGAGAGCTATCTGAATGTGTTTGCAGATGATGCAAAAATACAAAGGAGAATTGCTAACACAGACTCTTGTAGGGAGCTACAAGAAGAATTAAATAAACTTCATGAATGGAGTAGTACATGGCAAATGGAATTCAATGTGGACAAGTGTCATGTAATCAAGTTTGGTAAAAGTGGAAAAAGACCTGATTGGGATTATAAGTTAGGAAATAAAACCCTATACACATCAGAAAGAGAGAAAGACCTAGGTGTGATTATCAATAACAGACTATCTCCGGCTGACCACATCAGCGAGAAGGTACGGAACATGTATACACTGCTTGCAAATATGAGAATAGCATTCACATACATAAATGAAGACATGCTAAGAAGGATAATAACATCATTCATTAGACCAACCCTGGAATATGCATCAGTAGTCTGGAGTCCTCATCTCAAAAAGCACATAGACAAGATTGAAAAAGTTCAAAGGGCCGCTACAAGATGGATACCAAGCTTAAGGGACCTAAGCTACGAAGAAAGACTAAATAAACTGAATCTACCAACACTACAGGAGAGAAGGAAAAGAGGTGACATGATAATGCTATATAAATGCATATCAGGAAAGGAAAAATAAGACATAAATGATTACTTAACATATGGAGAAGCATCAGCAAGAGGACACTGCAAAAAATTGCATAAAGACGTAAGGAAATTCAGTTTCCCAAACAGAGCAATTGATCAATGGAATGCACTACCAAATGAAATAGTGTGTGCCAAAACAATTCACAAATTTAAGGATATGTACAATAAATATGGTTCAAGACACGGGACAGTACGAGCTTGACTCATTCCTGTAAAGATACAATTAGGTAAGAACACACACACACACACACACACACACACACACACACACACACACACACACACACACACACACACACACACACACACACACACACACACACACACACACACACACACACACACACACACACACACACACATAGTTCACAAATCCCAGTCTCTCTCTCTCTCTCTCTCTCTCTCTCACACACACACACACACACACACACACACACACACACACACACACACACACACAAACAGAGTCAAGTTCAGTCAGCGGAAGATCATTCATTAAGTGCTGAAGGTGACAGTGCTGCAACAATACATGCTTAGTTGGAAGGCCAATGTTTACACCCATCAAAGGCCCCCTCTCGTTAAAGCCTCGGGCCAGCTGTAAAAGAAACTGTTGATCCCGAATGCTTTTTGGTTTGATGAAAGGCGAGTGGGTAATGCAGTGGTGAGCAAATCCAGCTCGGAACTGCAAAAACCCCGAGTTCTATTCTTGGAGTGATCAGAATGGTGGATAAAGTCTGTTTCTCTCTTTGTCCCTGTTTGCCCTTGAAGGCGAAGATGTTAGCTTCTATTACGAATCGTGTTCTAGGGGAAGATTGAGACTCGGCAAAGAACAACTGTCTGCCCTAATGGCCTCGCGTATCCGATAGGCAAATATTTAACAGTTTCTTTTCTTCACTGTTATGGGTTGTAGTTACATGGGGTTAGGAAACTCACTAACACTTCGTCCTTAAAGACACGGTTGGTGTAATACTTAACTTGAATACTTAACATACAAAACAGTAGTAACGTGGAATATACAGATATAAATTAATAAGCATGAGGTGTAAAGGTGGCTATCAAACCCACAAGAATACGGCCCCACACTGTTCACATATGTTTACCTAAATTCTTATGGCCATACCTTAAATATGAAACTGCTTAAGGGAATTCAAGTGCAAAAATTTTACCCCGAGTTACTGATTCTCTCGCAGATGTTTTCAGTACGTTAATAGAAACACAGGCTGACTAAATTTAATTTTCTCAGATGATGTAAATGAAAATTTCAGGTTTCAAAATAAATTTTTCATCCTTTCTTACGACTTCAAGGAAAATGATGGGTTCTGTAGCCATCTCAAAGTGGAAAACTTATCCATGGTCTTGTGAATTAGTTTCATCTGAGTGGCAGATCCTTAGAGGATGAATGTTATATTCCGTTAAGGGCCACCAGGGTAGCGCGATGAAATACAAAATCGCCAAAGTTTCCTCTAATATGTTACACCTTCGTGCTGAATCAGTGGTCACACAGGCATACTTATTACACTAATGGGCAAATGTGTGTGATTAGTAAAAAGTAATCACGTTCTTTAGTTTTCATATGGCTTCTAAGGTTACGAAACCATAGGCATATAATAATCTGAGCTAACATGCAAGAATTATAATGTGTTAGATTAGCAGATGACGGTCAACCATCAGTCCTGGACGGCGTTACACTGGGAAGGTGGGGACAGACCGTGACTATAAGCTCAGCCATGACCACAGTTAACATTGCAGGGCAGGATACTTTCCCACAGGTAATTCGTGCAAATTTCCAGCTGTAACCCTCCCCCACAAAGGGCGTTTTGTCAAAAGAGACTAAGTTGACTCTGGGTTTGTGGGCTACAACCCTGGCACACTATATTTCAGCTTGCAGGGATAAACGGAAGTCTCACCTGAAACTGACGACCAAGGACAGGTAAAGGAGATGGTTTGGGATTGTGAACTGGCTATAATGAGAATAAATGATGTTATGAATAAAAAGAAAAACTGTGACGGTGATTGAAGATTCAAGGTTGGGTATATGCGGATCGAGTGAGACGAAGCTGAAATGTATTGGTGAGAGGCAGTGGAGATGTGCAACTGAGGAATACTTTGATTAAGAAATAAGCAGGAATATAACCATGGGTGGTTGCGTTTGCAAAGGCACGCATATTACAGGGAAGGAAAATGGAAGAAGCTGTAGACATATGCTGAATTGTGGCTGAATAGTTTACCTTAGCAGAAATAATTAGAAGTAGCATTTGCTGGTTTTGGATTGGAAATGAGTTGGTAGATATGCATGTTGGAAAGGGGCTGTTTACCGTAAATACTTCCTTTAAATACAAATTAAGGCGCGGCTAGAAAAGTGGTCTCTACCAGTTTGGCTGGTAGAGCAGAAAGCAATTCCTGGCAGGGTGTGTGGATAGGTGATTCAAGAGATTTTAGATGCGTGGACAGTAATGAAAAGGAAGTGGACTATCAAACCTCTTATTTCTTTTGTCGAAGATTTTGGACTGAGGATATAAACAGACATCAGGTAGATGAGGCAGTGCACTGCATGCAAAAGTTGCAGAAAGAGGATAACAGAAACATATTCAGTAATGTACGATCACAGATCTTTGGTACAATAACTGACTGATTACACTACATGATCAGGAAGCGTAGCATCGAAGTTCGTTGCCCCGGAAGATGTACTGTAAGCCCGTGTCCCATATTCAAGTTCATCTTCGAGAACGGCCCCGATCACCACGATCTTACCCTCGAGGTATGATCTTGGTGAAATGCCACGATCATACCTCAGACGGTAGGCCTAAACAGCCATTTCACGACGCAGTCACGTTAGTTCTAAGACACACAGAGACATTGCTACGACATCCCACGACACTCTACGGAAGATTCACGTTATCCTGACGACACACTACGATCATCCCCCAGTTAAAATATAACGATCACTTTGACTCCACGTCAAGCCAAGACATCGCGACGACACGCTGCCACAGGCTACGACAAGCTACGACACTTTGATGTAGCGTGTAGTAAGTTGTCGTAGAGTGTCTTAGCTATAACTCTGCCTGTCGTAGGTATAACTTCGTGTGTCGTAGCGGGTCTTTGGGATCCGATCTCCAAGCTATTGCTACGACACGTCAAGTCACACCTAACGACAAGCTACGACAACCTAAGACAAGCTAAGACACGCTAAGACACGCTAAGTCACAGCTAAGACAAATAACGTTACCGTCACGACATGCCACATTCTCCTTCTCAGCGCCCACGCTGACAATTTTTGAACGTTCCAAAAATTGCCGTAGCGCGCCAAGAACAGCGAAGAATGACCATGTTCTCCACGTCAGGGCTACGTCAGCGCTAAGTCACGCCACGTTACTCATGACATGCGGCGATACACGAAGACATGAAGATCGTGGCGTGTTGCAGGAAAGTTCCTGACAGTGGGACATAGGCTTAATAGGAGGAAGTATTCGTAACATCAGAGAAGAGGAAGAACATGATGGAGTGAGGAGGTGAGAGTATTAGGGTACAAAAAAGAAGCATGAGTTGCATTTCTGTCGTCGCCCGAGTTTAGGCTTCACAGGGCCGCTTGGACTCCTGCCTTTAACGAACCGAAAAATTACAGCCATCGATGAGACTAACCAAGCTTGGTAATCACACTAATTACAGTACTTGTAACATATCCATTATCAATCTAAGGTTGCCTAGGTCACAAATGTAGCCTATGTAAATACATGAAAAACCATCAGGTTAAGGAAGTTATATTAGCAGTGTTTAGTGCTGACCATCATGAGGCCTGTTACTAAAACAGTCTGTTAATCATGTTCCTGCCCCTTTGGAAATGCTCATGAATAATATAACTCACCTTAGGGCAGAAAGGAGCACATCAATAACAAAAGTACGCAATGTAAGCATAGCTGAGAAGCCCTAACTGTGCTGAACTGGATATTTTTGTCAGTAATATCTTTTCCTGCGACCTAATATTATGCAAATAGTATCATTTCATGAGATAATTATATCACTCAACCTGCTGACCATTTTCAATTTCTCCAACCATATATATGCAACGCAAAGATTGGTCTTGAACTTGTTTCAAAGGTACGATGACACTCTTGGTTTAACTAAAAAATATCTCGAGGCAACTTGATTTTATCGAAGACGGCTTAGAATCCTACCGTCAGTCTAGGCGACAAAAATGTGACTATTGAAGGAATGGCTGAGGAACAAACGGAATGAAATGGTCGAGGGATAAATGAGGAAACAGTGTTCATTTCAAAGAATGGAAGCATAAAGAATGGTAACATGGAATGAAAGTAGATATGGGGATTGTCAGGCAGTTAAGTGGTAAGGGGCAGGGCAATAAGAAATTGTAAGTAAACAAAATTAGAGGTGGAGGCGAAAACAGCAGAGGAATGAAGGGCATGGATGGTTGAGTATCGGTAAAAAGGAGTGAGGTACTGGAGAAATGAACATTTAAGCTAGCTGTTAAATGTGGCTAACAAAAGAAATGCTGTGGCATCTGATTTTGAGATAGTTAGGTTGGCGAGTAGGAAAACTCAGGACGGGAAAGAACCAGAATGGATAATGTGAATTGGAGAAAAGTCGCGAGGAGAGGAGACAGTTACACAATGGACTTGGCTACTGTAGATTAGCCAGGTTGCAAGTGAGTGTCAGAGGAGTGGAAAGAAGGTGTAATCATGCCTGTATATTGGAATTGGTGAGAGGAGAAAATGAGGCTGGGCATCTGTTTGTTGAATGAATGTGGCAGGTAAGACTGCTAGAATACTTTCAGAGAATGAAGGCAAATGCAAAAAGAGTGAGTGAAGAATACGGTGGGTTCTGGAAAGGCAAGAGACACGTTGATTATATATTTGCACCGAAATGTCTGTCAAAATTTTTCAGAAGAGGATTAAAATAGTTTATCGCATATCTTAGGGAGAAGACATACGATGGGGTAGATTGGAACACAATGTGGAAATAAATAGGAGCATCTGGAGTGAAAGCTGGACTATTAAGAGATATTCTGGGTATGTATGATGGAGCAATTCAGCTAAAGTGGGTGAACAGTGCATAGAGTGAGAGGCTCAACCTGACTGTACAACTGAAACATGGGTGTGTCATGCCACCATTTCTGTTCAGTGTGTACAGTATACAAGCGAAGTAATGAGAAAGGTGAGAGCGAAGACACTTGGCTGATGAGCGATTCTAAAGCTGTAAGACAGTGTTTATGGATGACACAGTGCTAACACAGAAGAAGAAATGAAGTTTCAAAGTCTGATACACGAGTTTGGTAATGCGTGTGAAGCCAAAATTTAAAAGTAAGTGTCTGTAAGAGCAATGAAATAGTGAGAATAGTGACCGAAAGCATAGAACAAATTGTAGCATTCAAGGTTGAGATTATGTGTATAGAAATGGACAACATGAAGAGGCAGAGTTGCGAAAAAAAAAAAAAAAAAAAAAGGCAATCGAAAGGGTGCGCAGTGACAAGAAATAAAAATGTTGGCGAGGAACCGTAAAAAAGTATTGCCTGACAGAATAATACTTCCACTCAATATACCCTACAGCAATGAAGCGTGGACGATGTTTAAGTCAAAATCAAGAGTGAGAGGTGTTAAAACAAATCATCTCTCACGTCTCCGTGGAGTGACGTGGAGGGATAGATGGACAACGGAAGGATTCATAAGGAATATAGTATAGAGGCTAATTTTAAATGAAAAATAAAGGCAATATTTGAGGTGATTCGGCTGTCTGTAGCGAATGAAGAGGACAAACATATGAAGAGAGTTTAATACAATGTGGGAGTTGGAAGGAGAAACAGAAGCCAAGAACTATGCGGACACAGAATGGGAGAGGACATAAGGAAGGATGGGGTTTAATGATAACAAGGATTATTACTGAGAAGAGACAGGTGTTTTAGTCGAGGCCATCCCTCACAGGCGTCAGACAATAGACACATAGGCTAATACATCTGGGTAATCATGAAACTAATAATGAGGCTGACGTTTATTCGACAGCAAGACACACTACCCTGATAAGGCCTAAAAAGATGCAAAACTGAACAATAACTGGTGTTTATTTTTATTAGGTATTTAGTTTTTTTTCTAATTCTTAGTGTAGAGGTACTCTGTTTTAGGGTAGCTCTACACTGCGTGGAAGGCAAATGAATTTCTGTAAATCAGGAAATCATTGACAACGCTGGATGGTAACCTTATAACTAACCGACACGTGTTCCCTACGTGACAACAAGTGGGTTGGCGGAGGGTTAGAGCTCCTCCACGGAAAACAACTAACTAAAAATACGAACAAGAAGCCTCCGGACCAGGACTGACCAACAGGTGACGACTAAGGACCGAGCAAAGGACATGGTACGGATTGCGACATGGAATATAAGGGGTGCAAATAATGAGGTGAAAGAGAGAAAGATTGTCCAGGTGCTTCAGGGTGCAAAAGTGGATGTATGTGGATTAACTGAAACTACTTGGGGGGGTGTGAGTGAGAGAAAGGGAGTATAGATGGGTCATATGTGCGGGAGTGGATGGTAATGCGGGGGCAAAAGTAGGAGTGTATATTGCTGCATGTAAGAGATGGAAGGAGAATGTAAGAGAGTATGGGTCAGTTGGCTCAATGATTGTGGGGGTAAGACTGAAAGTTTGACTACAAATGTGGGCGATTGTGTGTGTATATGCGCCAACAAAAGATCGTGCAAGCAGAGTGAAAGAAGAATTCTGGACAAATGTGGAAGCATGCATGGAAAAGTTTGAAAAGAATGAGAGAGTGTTTTTGACTGGAGATGTGAATGGAACAGTGGGGAATGTGAAGGTGGATGGAGTAGCTAGTCGGTGAGTGGGGTGTGCTTGCAGAAGTGGATGAGAATGGCAGTGCTCTAGTGGACATCTGTGCCGGGAGGGGGTTGGTGATAGCCAATACCCTCTTCAGACACAAAATGATCTACAAGCATACGTGGCGAGTGATGAGAAGGGTGGGTGGTGAACTGAATGAATGGAAGGCAGTAATTGATTATGTGTGTGTGGATGATAGAATGAGAAGGTATGTAATAGATGCAAGAGCATATAGAATTTGGGGGGAATGGACTTTCTGACCACCACTTGGTTGTGGTGAAAGTCAAGGTTGAAATGAAGTGGAGGAATAGAAAGGAAGGACAGGAGGAAATAGTTTTTACAAGGTGGGTGGAAAGGTTAAAAGAGTATGGAAAAAAAAAAAAAGCAGAATATAAGAGAGAACTGGAGGAGCAATTGGGAAAATATGATCTGTAGCAGACTGGGGAAATGGAAGGTGTGTGCAAGATATTCACAGAAGAACTCTGTGCAGCATACGAGGTAGTGTGTGGGGTGAAGAGAAGACGAAAGGGAATGTAAGGAACAGCATGGCGGAATGAAGAGGTGAGACAATCTGTGGCACAAAAGAAGAAAGCATGTAGTGAGTGGATGAGAAACGGGTGTAGAGGAAGTTGAGAGACGGAAGAGAGAGTTATATGTATAGAGGAAGAGAGAGGTGAAAAGATTAGTGAGAGAGGGTAAGAGAAGAGTGGATGAGGAATTTTGAAGGAATTTAAATGTAAAGTGCAGGAAATGTATGAAATTGTTCTGGAAAGAGGTACAGAGAGTTAGACAGGGTGCCAAAGTAGATAGTTGGAGAGTGAAGGATAAAAATGGTAGATTACTAGTGGAGAAGGGGGGAAAAGTGAGCAGATGTAGAGAACACTTTAAGAAATTGTTGAACATACAGAATGAAAGTAATGCGAGTATAAGTGGCTGAGGAATGGCTGGGAGAAGAAGGGATGTGAGAAGAGAGGAAGAAATCAGTGGGATGGAAGTTGTGGATTCAAAGCAGAAAGTCAACATGGGAAAAGCCCCAGGAACTGATGGTGTGCGTGATGAAATGCTGAAGCATGGGGGAGAGATACAATGGATGTGGAAGATGTGCAGATTGGCATGGGAGGAAGATACAGTCCTGGAGGATTGGAAGTCAGGTATAATTATTCCCCCGTACAAAGGAAAATGGGAAAAAGAAGCGTGTGGTAATCATAGCGGCATTTGTCTTCTTAGTGTAATAGGAAAAGTAGGATGCTTATTGACAAATTTAGGAAAATAACAATGGAATTAGTTCGAGAAGAACAGGGAGGTTTTAGGAAGACAAGAGGTTATGTAGATCAGATATTCATTCTAAGGTTTTTAGTGGAAAAGTTTCTAGAGAAGGGAAAGTTGTATGCAGCCTTCATGGATTTGGAGAAAGCATATGACAGGGTGGATAGACAAGGACTGTGGAAAGTTTTAAAAATATATGGAGTAGATGGGAAGGTGTTGAATGCCGTGAAGGGTATGTATAAGGGTGCTAAGGCTGCAGTGCGTGTGGATAGTGAACTGAGTGAATTTTTCTTTTTGAAGGTTGGATTGAAACATGAATGTGTCATGTCTCCGTGGTTGTTCAGTCTGTATATGGGTGGGGTTATAAAAGAGATACAAGGTAGGGCAGTGGATGTTGGAGCTGCCCTAATGAGAGAAGGCAGTGTGTGGAAACTCCCTGTACTCTTGTTTGCAGATGATACTGTGTTGTTAAGTGAAGACGAAGGGGAGCTGTAAAGCTTAGTGAATGAGTCTGGGAGAGTGTGTAAGAAATGGAATCTAATGGTGAATGTAAGGAAGAGTAAAATTATGGTCTTCGAGAGAGATGAAGTCACTGAATGTGCAGTGAGGTCTAATGAGGAGGAAACTGAAAATGTGAGTGCGTTTAAGTACTTAAGTAGTGTGATGAGTAAGGATGCAAGTTTAGAGGATGAAGTGCTTGAAAGGTATAACAAGGAAGAAAGGTTGCTGGTTCTTTGAAAGCAGTAATGAAACAGGGAAGTGAGCATGGAAGTGAAAATTTACTGCATGACAGTTTTGTGATACCATCTCTAACACGAGGCTTGAACCTGGTTGGAGGGACGCAAGAGTCAGAGCAGTAGTAGTAGTAGTTGTTCCCTAGGCAGTCTGGCCGAACATCCCCGAGTCCCTTAGGAAGGCCATGGCCGAGACTGGGCTTTCCCACAGAGCTCTCATAGAGTGTATGTTGTGTTGTTGGCGTAGGTGATTGTGTGCAATGCACTCTTCCATAATGTGCTTAATAGTATGGGGTGCTGTGTTGCATCCTGGACAGGCATCAGTGACGGAGTCATCCAGCCTCTTCTGGTAGCTTAAGAGGGCTGGATGGTGCCCACATCTCAGCCTGGCCAGGTGGATCCTGTCCTCACGAGGGAGATAGGATTCAGAGGGGTGGATGTCAGGAGGCCGTGCATGCATCTGTGTGTTGTCTTTAAGTGACTGAATGGAGCGGCGAGTGATCTGAGTGTGGATATGCTTCTGGAAGCTGGTCTGAGGTGGGCGAGGGGGGAGAGATGACAGTATTTGTGTATGGTATCGTGTGCTGGGTGTTGTTTTGATGTTCCTTGGTGTGGGTGGATGTGGTGCCATGAAATTTAGTGGATGTTGTGGGTTTGTGGAGGCTGCAGCAAGAAACTGGGTGCCTCTCATGTCTAGGTGATCCTTGACTTTGAGGACTTTGGTTTCATGATGTAGATGGTCTGTGGGTGTAGCAACTGTGCAGCCTGTGATTATTTTTAGGGCCTTGTTCTGTATGGTCTGTAGAGTGTTGTAGTGTGTTTTGGTGAGGTTAGGGGCCCAGGCAAGGCTTGCATAATTCATCACTGAAAGTATGTATTGTTTGTATACTGTGGTGGTGGTTTCTTTGTTGTGTCCGAATGTTGTATTGGCAAGTGACCTCAAGGCATTGAGTCTTGGTGTTATTTTATTTTTAATGTTTGTGATGTGTTGTTTAAATGACATTAATGAATTGTATGTTACACCAAGGATTTTGTGTGTGTGTGTGTGTGTGGTAGGGGAGTGTTGTTTATGGTGAGGTGTGGGATGTGCCTGTGTTCTGCTGTCCAGTTTGTGAGAAGGGTCACTGTAGATTTGGCAGGGGCTATTTTGAGCCTGTTTGTGGTGAACCATTCGTGTTGTGTGTTGAGGTAAGGTTGAATGATGTGTGCAGCTGTGTTTTCGTTTTGGTGCATACATGTAAGTGTTATGTCATCTGCATAGGATGTTATGTGTATCTGTGGTGTGTGGGGTGTGGGTATGTCGTGCATGTATAGGTTAAAGAGTGTAGGAGACAAAACAAATTCTTGGGGGACGCCATTTGTTTCTGATGTTAGAAGACTGGCCGGCAAATGTTACGTGTGCACATCTGCCTGCTAAGTAGTTAGCCAGCCATCTTTTTGTGTTATTGTGCATGTTTGTGTTGAGTATTTTGTTTGTGAGGTTGTGGCGGGGGATGGCATCAAAAGCTTTGCTGATGTCTAGTGTGATTAGGAGTGTTCTGTGTGGTGGCCTAGCTGAATTCATGCCATCGAAAACTCTCTGTGTAAGATCTGTAAGAAGGGTGTTTGTGGAGTGTAGTGGCCTAAAGCCATGTTTTGACTGGGCTAGGGGAATGTGAGGTGTGACTAGTTGTAGTACCAGTCGTTCAGTGACTTTAGAGGAGGTGCAGAGGAGTGTGATGGGGCGGTGTGAGGCGTGTAACGTGGGGTCTTTGTTGGGTTTAGGGATAGTGATGACAATGCCAAGCTTCCAGATGTTGGGTATTATGTTGTGTGAGTAGCTGTAGTTTGATATGTTGGTGAGTGCTTGTATGCCTTGTGGTCCCAGGTGTTCAAGGTGAATGTTGCTTATGTTGTCTGGTCCACAGGCAGATGAGTGCTTGAGGTTGTTAATGATGTGCCTCGTCTGGTTGTAAATGAAAGGTGCGTAGTCTGGGTCTGTGGGGAACTGTCTCTTACGTCGGATGATACGTCGGTCTTTGGGATGGGGGTTTAGATGGCTGATTTGTGAAAAGTGATTGATGAGAGTGTTTGCTTGTTGTTTGTTTGAGGGTATGGTGTCTGTTGTTATGATGGCAGCATGTGATTGTGTGGTGTTGCTGTTGGAAAGTGTGATGCTGTTTAGTGTTTTGTAGAGTTTACTGGTGTTTGTTTTGTGGTCAAGTGTTTGGAGATAATTATTCCAGTTTAGTGTTTGCTGTTCTGATATTTTATTGTTTATTTGAGTGTTGAGTTCTTGTATTTGTTGTACGGTGTCTTGTGTATGGGGTGTTGGGGAGTGTCGCAGTGTGTCCCGTTGTCTGATGAGGCCTTGAATTTCTGGTGTGAAGTTGGGATTTTGTCTCTTTCTGTTTCCTCTAGGGATGTGTCTTTTGTCTGTGTTTTGTATAATTGTACTGAAAGTGTGTACAGTGGTGTTGATGTTTGTGATGGGTTTACTGTTTAGTGTTTCGAAATGTTGTTCTGTTTCAGTTACAAAGGCCTCCCAGTTGGCTCTCTTATAATTAGTGTATGTGTGTTTGTGGCCAGCTGGGGTGATTCTGGTTTTGGTAGTGACGGTGATTGGGAGGTGATCAGAACCTAGGGTTTTGACCACTCTCCATGATGTAGTGGGGGCGAGGTTTGGGGAGCAGAAGGTGATGTCTGGAGATGATGGGAGGAAGAGGGCTTGGTGTGGGATATGGGTATGTTGGTCTAGATTGTTCAGTATGAGAAGATGATCTGTCTGGGATTGTAGTACCAGCCCTCTGTCTTTGTCAGGGTTGTTGACATGCAGTGGAAATGAGTTATTTGAGAGGAGTATGTGGAGTCACATGGAGACACAGACTGACAAATGAGGAAGTAAAGGAGGGTTGTGGTGTGGATGTGGATGTGATAGGAAGCGTTAGGAGAAATACACTAGGGTGGTGTGGCCATGTGGAGAGGATGGAGAGCGAGAGACTGACGAGGAGAGTGTATGTGAGTGAGGTGGAGGATGGGAGAGGGAGGGGGAGGCCAAGGGTGAGATGGAGGGATGGAGTGGAGCAGGGATGGATCCAAGGGGGGGATGGGGGGGATGCATCCCCCTCACCGGCCATGCATCATTAAATAAAGAGGCAATTTCAACATCGAAATATCAGTATGTCGCGTCAAGTCTTTGGTTGAATCAGCGAATCAGACCCCCCCATCGAAAATTCCTGGATCCACCCCTGGAGTGGAGAGGTATATGAGAGAGGAGGGTGTGAGCTGGGAACAGGGCAGTGAAATGGCGGGGGACATGGCAACAGGGAGGCGGTTTGTTTGTGGCCACCCCTTCCGGGATTAAGGCGTCTGGAAATTGAAAGTCTCTGGACCTGAGTATAAATGTGTGACGCTGTGAAAGAACGTTAAACACAGTAAATTAAAGTTAACTGTATACAAACTTTAAGTGGCTTGTATTAATTTTACTACAACAATACTGTCTAATTTACCATTTCATTAAAATCTGATATACAGTATGAAAGCCAATCAAATACACTCTTTACATAAAACTTTAGTGTTGACATTAACGGAATAAAATATTATACTTGCTAGATTCATGTACTGGTAAGGTAGTATATTTAATCCCTTGACAACTAAAACAATATTTATCTGCTTTTTCTGCCCTCACATGCACGTCAAACTATTTAAACTCTTTTACTTTTTCGACATATGAAAAAAATATTTTTATTTACTTTTATGAACTAGAATACTAGTGCTTACCCTGCTTTATTTCATGTTTGGTACTGCCAGACAATTTAGTAAACTTTGAGAGATTCCTTGTGGTGATGGGGTTAGGGCTGCTCTTCCTATAATTCCTTCACCCTGCGAGGCCTTCCCTAAGTAAAAATCGTCCCGCAGTAACAAGAATACATCAGAAACTAATTCTCTGGCTAAAGAAGTTAACTACAAGTTTAATAAACTTAGGTTCCTTCTCAAGGATTTATTATTTTCCTCTCTTTACATTTATTCTTTCATTAACACTCTCGGGTTGCTGCGACTAACTATCAGCTGAATTTTGTAATCTGGCACTTGCAGTGATAGAATACTAGAGTTGTAGCGATCATGGAAAGGTTAGTGGTGGTAGCAATAACACTGACTCCCTTTCAGGTAAATAAAGCAGTTTACCGTTACCTGGAATATGACTGGAGCAGGCACCACCACGAGAGTCAAAGGGAAGGAATGAACGAGGTAGTGATGAAGTAAAGGTGTTGGGCTGGCTCGAGCGATATTATGCTACTGCGACGAGATTCTCCAAGGTATTTACGACTAACTCCCTCTCGTAACTCACGTTTTGTTATGTAGGAAGAACAAGAGACGTGAGAAGTTTCTGTATTTACTCCTTATCCTTTCATGATCATTCTCTCTCTCTCTTTCTCTCTCTCTCTCTCTCTCTCTCTCTCTCTCTCTCTCGTAACTATGATTTCTTGTCGCAGAAGGAGCAAGACACACGGAAAGATTCTACACTCTTCTTGTCCTACTTGTAAGTAGATTTCTGAGTAACGACAGGTAAGTGATTGTACCGGTGTGAGGGGCGTATAGTAAGTGAATTTGGAGATGTCGAACATTATCCCCGTAGAGCTTTAATTCTGCAGTAATCCCTTGTATGCTGTTGACCTTAACTATGTGGATATTAAAGAGATATAAATGAAATGCTGTGGAATGTTATGGTGTGAGTGCAAACTAACTCGCAAAGAACAAGGTGCAACGAAATTTTCAGTCACCAAGAATGATGTATCCGTGAACTTTCTGCCTCGCAACTCCCCAGATAACGTTTGTACCTGCTAGGAACACATGTCTTCCATCTCATGACACACACACACACACACACACACACACACACACACACACACACACACACACACACACACACACACACACAATCATGTGATCCTGACCGACCAGGTGAATTACACACACACACACACACACACACACACACACACACACACCTATTGATTTATTTACTCCTAGGAGGTGCTTAGTGGGCACGTTTTTATTTTTCAGTTTTATTGGCTTCAAGATATCGTACACAAACGTATCTTTTCCAGAACGCACTGAGGTTACGTACAGTATTTCACTGACAGTTGCAAAAATGATTCTGTACAGTATAAAATCCTCCAGGTATTGGCGATGCTTGAACGATTAGTGAGATTGGGAGGTTTTACTTTTGCACTGAGCTAATTCATACCTTTTTTTAAATTATTGGCTTTTGACAGAATTATCATCAGTTCTTTGAAAGGAAGTTTTTCTCATGCTTACTCCTTGCTCAGTGCCCTACGGCTTAGACACCGCTCCGTACTGCAAACAATACTGCCTGACAAAAAACTGTGCTCACACTGACACACAGATCCGGCACTTTGAAAACTGTTACTGGACGTTTATTTGCCAAGTATACTGAGTTGCCACGGCAGGTGCCACTTTTAACCTAATCGGTACCAGAACACTGATTATTTTAACGCCAGACATATTAATAAACTGTGGATACCAGAATTAAAAATCAGCTAGGCTACTTTCGAGTATCATTCAACATCAGGCCAAATAAGAAAAAATATTCTATACATATATATATATATATATATATATATATATATATATATCTTCTGATGTGACCTGGATCTAGAGTCAGTCAGCCCTTTCATTTACACCAACAATAACAGGTACTGCATGTATGAGTGACGGTTCAGACGAGGTGTTGAGGAGCAGGACAGAGGAGGTGAGCAAATCTCGATCCTGGACAATGTTCGCTGACATTTGTAGTCAGTTTTCTTTAGGGATTCTCCATTTCATTGCCAGGAGACGAAAAATATAAAAGCTCTTTACATATACTTCCACGGCAAATGTTAATAACGAGACTACTAAAATTTAGTATTTTGCGGATATATTGATCATATTCGTTCAAAATGCACGGTGGACTTTAAAATCGAACCTTGCATCCCAGTTTGCCACAAAGGTACAGTGCAGTCAACCAAAAACGTATTGGTCCACTTGCTGCACGTAACATTCTGAAACATAGGTCAAGCATTGTGATATACAAGAGACCCTCTGATAATAAGTGTAAATATTATTATTGATAATTATTAGGAATCGAAATCGCATACATCGTCACATATTGAGTGGTATGTATTTTTGACGCAACATGTTAAAAGATTAATCTGCGTCTACAAAACTGGAGCACATTCACAACCATCAATCCCCGGGGAGTGTAATACTTTTTTGGTTGATTGTCCCTTTGATGGCAGCGGTTCAGCCAGTTTACTTTACCATTACCTTTGTACAGTGTGATGAAAATGATGAAGTGATATTCTGTTAATTTTTAACATTTCAGAAATCTGGCGATCCCCAGAATCAAGGTGATACAGCATCGCACGCTCGTTGGCTTTCAAACCTTTGTAGCATCCCTCCCTTCGATTTATTCTGCATAAGGAACGTTTATTTTTTTATGTCATTTACACAAACCAAGTAAATATTAAAACAATGTAAATACCATAAAGAATAATATTGCACAATTTGCATAATAATTTGATGGTGAAGATGCGCTGTGAAATCTCCTAAGCGAAAAGATGGTCCAACTTCCTCAGCTTCCTGAACACTGAGTTTAACCCGAGGCATCTCATCGACGTATGGGTACGTTGCAACATTTTGTCACAGCTAGACCCGCTGATGTACTGGTATGTTGTGCAATTGCAAGGTTCATAATTTGCAAAATTTTCAGTTTTCGCGCGTGATTTTTGGTACGTATACACGGGACACCTTTCTCTATTCCTCTACGAGATGCCAGGCAGGGACAATGCCTTATCCCGCATCACCTCCCCCCCCTTGCACGCCATTGTCTCTCCAATTCACCTGTTACCAGTGACCTGGCCAGTAAAGACATTCAGGGCCAGAGTGATTCCCCAATCTATGACAATGTGGAGGACAAAGTTTACATAGCATTAGAGGAAGAAACAGTCAGAAATGATGATTAGGTAATGAAATCAAAAAAGGTCAGGTATGTTATGTGTTAGTGAGTGAAACGATGCTTATATTGCCTATATTCATGTTTGAAACCAATATGCTCTCGTACTACATATAAATTCGTACCAAATAAATAAATAAATACCGTTTATGAGTGGTGTGGAATAGTTATCCTCCCATAGAACTCGTTTTCTTTGGAGCCAGCCTGATAGAAAACACAGTAAGGTAAGGAGGTACTGCTACCTGTATAGAGTATTTTAAACCTCAGGTGAGCGATTTCTCTATGAATTTTCGATGTTTCTCACCAAAAACGGAGGTTTGAGGCAAAAATGTTTTTTTTTTTTCCAAAATTGGTCGGGACTGGGGGGAGTCAGTGGTGGAAAATCGGTCGGGACGTGACGGGTTAATTCTTTATACTGTAATCCCTTAAGTACATGGGGGTTTGTTCTTTAGATGAATTCATCCGTCTGGCGCTAGCAAGAATAAAATAAAAATAAAAAGACGTCACTGTATTGAAGGAAATATGGCTGTTTCTAACCACTTGGGGTGTCCCTCAAGCTGAACAAAGTCATTGGGTGGCAGTAATAATAAATTAATACAGTGCCAATGAGATAAATGCTGTGTCTGTTCCGTTTTCATTACCGTACTACTCTCTAAAGTAAAGGTGACGAAAATATTTTAAAGTCTTCAGTGTTAATCTTGTATATCAGTATAATTATCATGGGGCTGAGGAAAATGTGGAAGAAATAAGTGTGTGTGTTGAAATGAACATGAGTGTATCTGTAGGCATGGCGGTGGCCACCGTGCTGTACGGATAAGAGACGTGGCTCTTGAATGGCAACAGGTGCGTTGATAGGATCTGAGGACATACTGGGTTTCACTCAGCGCCAGTAAGACCCTTGGGGCATCCTAACCCAGGATGACAAAATAGAAATGAAAGAGATAAATGCATCAAGCTGGTTCACTCTGAGCTTGAGAAGAACACTAAAGACATGTAAATCTACTGTAATTTAAATTTTGTAAATTGGAAAAGATAACAGAATCAACCCACGTCAATTCTGCTTATAACATATTGTTTTGGGTGAATGGATAAACACTGTATCGTTGTTGAATATTGATCAATGGGGATTGCAGAGTGGAAAAAGTTAATCAACTGACGGTAGAGTGTGTGACAGTTAACCCAAGACGAACACAGTAAGCAGTCTTTGTCACAAACAAATGCTTTTAAATAAAAAAGAAACATTGCAAGTATATGCACTCCCCTAATCCTGAGCTTCATTAAAACCGAATTATAAACTATGATAGGGAAATGGATGCTAGAGAAATGAGAAGATTCTGCACTACCATTATGGAAAGAGTAGGCAATCTCCTTTCTGTCCTTCCTGCTTAGTTATGAGAGAGAGCTGAACGTAGTATTTGAACAAAATAAACCCAAATATCAAAAAGATGTCTATTGTCAGAGTACAGCCGCGGTAACTTAGTGGTTTAGCATCGCTGACTGATAGGCTGCCGGCCCGTCAACGTCAGGATTCGATTCCTGGTGTGGGAAGCTGGCTTCACACGACTCAGGTGTCCATCCACCCCTTGTAGCTTGGTGCGCACAAGGAGTGCCTTGGGTACACCTAGTGAAGGTAGCCTTGGTAATCAGGATGATGCAGTGACTTTGTTTCTCAGGATATTGGGTGAACACCCTGCCACAGGCTCAAAGGCCTACGCTACAGAGATGAACACCGCGGCTAAGCGCCTCATGGCGTCTGCCCCACGTTTACGTTTGCCTTACAACAGTTTGGGTCCGAACTAGACCCTTTTAAGGGATGAAGAGGTCTCAAGTCTGGGACGGGGTATAGGATGGGTAGGGGAATGTGAGTGTTTTAAATGAGTGGGGAGGGTGGATGTGTGGTTGTGGTTAGGAGTCCGTGTTTGGAGATGGTGGGTCTGTGGGGAAGGTGGGTGTGTGGGAAAGGCGACTCTGTCGGTGTGGTGTGGGGAGGGTACTCGTATGTGGGGATTGTGTGGGTGTGTTGAGAGAGTGTGTGAGGCGGGTATGAGTATGTGAGAAGGTAGGTATGTGGAGAGTGAACGCGTGTACAGTAGGTGTATGGGGAGGATGGGTGTGTGGGTGTGTGGGGAGGGTGGGTGTGTGGGTGTGTGAGGAGGATATATGTATGTGTGGAGGGGGGAGGATGTGAGTGTGAGGGGAGGATTGGTGTCGGGGTGAGGGTGGGCTTTTGGGGGGAGGGGGGTAGGTGTGTGCGTGTGTGGAGAGAGTGGCATTGTGGGTAAGTGGGGAGGGTGAGTGTGTGAGGAGGTTGTAGGCGTGTGGAAATGATGGGTGTGTGGCGAAGGTGTGAGTGTGTAAGGAGGATGAGTGTGTGAAGGGTGTGGATGTATGGATGTCTGGTTGTACTGGGAAGTCGGGTGTGCGGGTGTGTAGGGAGGATGTATGTGAAAGGGAAGAGTGTGGGTATGTAGGCAGGATGTGGGTGTGTAGGGAGGGTGGATGTGTGAGGAGGATGTAAGTGTGTCATAAGAGTGTGAGTGTGTGTGTGAGTGTTTGAGGAAGCTGGGTCTGGCCGTGTGGAGATGGTGTGTATGTGGATGCACTGGAGTGTAAGTGTGGAGGACTTGGATGTATGTGGGTGTCGGATGAAGTGATGCAGGTCAATCACAGGGGTGTGGGGGGTGGGGGTATGGGACAAGGCTGGGGCGGGGAGTGATGGCCTTAATGGAATACGTTGATCGCTACATTAAAATGACAGACTTTTCAAATTAGTGGATGCGTGTGTATTGGTGTGTACTGAACGATGGCCCGGTGCAGCTCACTCACCCAAACATATTTTATGCTTCCGTTAATTATGAAAGAAAATAACTGTTCGTTCAAACATTTTTATATGGATCATAACACCAGATGATTACCCGCCTGCGTCAAAGTCTGCCACTCTCAGCTCAACCTGATAATCTGGACAAAGATTTTTTTTTTTTAAACGTAGAATATTGACTTCATTATTAACGACTGTAATAAAGTGAGTGAAACGCTGTGCGCCATGGTTAAAGCAGTTACGGACAAAGGCGAATCCAGGAATACAGGAGTCTGGTTTTCACATAGTATACATCCTCGACCTTGAATGTTGTGATGGGGAGGGGGGGAGAGGGCGTAAAATGATGTGAAAAAAAAAAAAAAAAAGATTCTGCAGTGGTCCTTTGAAGATGTTGGTAATATCTGAAACGGTCTGTCATAATTATGTATACGTTTGGTTGTATACGTCCAGTGGAAGGCGGGGAGAGGAGACAGGAGGTCTCAAAACACCTCTAGCAATGGACACTGGAAACGTCCCTATGTCGGGTATATCAGTGATGCCTGAACAGCGACTGGCCATGACTTGTTTCTTCTGTTTTGCTTTCTATTGTAATATTGTTTTTGTCTAGCCTAATGACATTTTTATAGCCGAATGTTGGTAAAGGAAGTACACTGAAAAGAATGTGATTGGAATATTGGATGGTGTGTGTGTGTGTGTGTGTGTGTGTGTGTGTGTGTGTGTGTGTGTGTGTGTGTGTGTGTGTGTGTGTAAGCAGAAAATTAAGCAACCTAGTAGCTGCGATGGATGTTAGGAAGGTCATGATACTATCATTCGTTTTATCTGGTAATAGTGTGTGTGTCTGGTGGCCCTTAACCCCTTCTCTTCATTTATGGCAATGGAAGCTAAAGACAGAAAGCCAGTTGTGGTGAAGGAGGTTTTTAGGTCCTTTTGTGCTGAATAGCTGTATACTGAAGTTATTCAAGCATTGGAAACCCTTGAAATGTGCTGGAACCGATTATCAAAAATATAGAATTACACACACACACACACACACACACACACACACACACACACACACACACACAACCCGCTCGCTGGTGCAGTGGTAACGTTCTCGCTTGCCAACTGGTGGACGGGAGTTCGCACCTCGCTCAGGTTGAGAAAAGTTTCACTGACGAACTGGGTGGTTACTGTCCCCCTTGAGCAAGGGGACGAGTGTGTGCTTGTGTGAAGGTCACAGCCTTGCCCTTAGATCGGACTATATGAGCTCTCAGCTCCCTTCCGGGAG
Organism: Coenobita brevimanus; assembly: GCF_032717465.1. Classification (NCBI taxonomy): domain Eukaryota; kingdom Metazoa; phylum Arthropoda; class Malacostraca; order Decapoda; family Coenobitidae; genus Coenobita; species Coenobita brevimanus. Next base: position 20,862,157 of record NC_137044.1, read on the forward strand.
GGTAAAAGCTGACGATCACGACCATCAAGTGATCCTGACCGACCGGTGAATTACACACACACACACACACACACACACACACTCAACTTATGAACTGGCCAAACGCTATGGAGCCCATTCTCAGGTGCCCAAGTCAAAAGCTGTCTCATCGTTGGCCATTCTAGTACCACTTAATCCACCCGTGTGCAGCATATAACGCCAACAGACCTCCCTTACCATATACAGGCTTTTCACCTTCGGCTTACTAAGTTGTTATTATGATATGAGGTCTTCTTGTGTTGAAAAGCTGCATCAAACAGGAATAAAAGGTAAAGGTGGAGAGAAACTATTTCCCCTTGACTCTTCTTACAGCATTAAGAATACATCTCGGATCATACTGTTACACACCCTAGGGTTCGTTGGATACGTTGAGCACGGTGCGATGGCAGATACTGTTAATCAGAAAATTGCACTTTGTTAGCGCGTGACGAGTGGGCGAGCACCATGTTATCACAATTTCCCTCTGATGTATAATCTCTTCATGATGGTAGCTGAACAATGAAAAATATACTAGAACACAAAACATTCACAAACACCTAGCACTCACACACACACACACACACACACACACACACACACACACACACACACACACACACACACACACACACACACACACACACACACACACACACTCTGATTAGAGCCATACACTCCCTTGGAAAACTCGAGATTTAAAGGGGTTCTTACTTTTTATGGGTTAGTTTTTAGATGATAACAAAATTTGCTAAATGAATGTATTACATGTAGAAAAAATTTGAACACTACTTCACACAGGAGTAAATTCATTAGCTTCTGCCTAGCGTGATGGTTGTGTCGGGCTGGGTCAGGCCGGGAGGCTCATTTCCAAACTCAACTGAGAGTAAACATTGCTCGCTCGCATCGCTGTCTTGCTCATAATTAGAGGTTTTATTCCATCCAGGCAAAGCTGAGACATATAAGCGAAGTGCTGTGGCTTCTCTCTCTCACGCTGCCTCCATCCTGCACTCTCTGTTTGTTACAGACTGTCGCTCTCTGTCACAGCCTCACTGTCCATTACTGACTGCCAATAAGCAGTGCCGTCCTTTTAATACCCCCGAGAACAATGCAAAATATTATAGAATGTAGGAGAGAACTCACATTTTCCTGCACAATAATGCACTGAAATAAACGATAAACAATACCAGCAATGACAAGAACTAATATATAAGATAATCTGTCTATCTATCTATATACCTATGCTGCTTCCCCCAAGGAAAGGGAGGTAGCCGAGACAGGACGACACACTCCCCATTTACTCATCCATTCAAACACATTCATTCGCATCTTAGCCCCAAAGGGGAGAACGGACAACTCTTCACTGCACCACACCGCACAAGGGTCAACTGCGCAATGCAATCAGTGACATCCGCAGCAGGGCCCGACAGCAGAGCTGGTTTACCCCTGCCACATCATAACAGACCCATCCCCTTACCCGCACCTAACCTGACTAGCTGATCAGACCAAATGTGGGAGAATATCCCCTCAGGGCTGCGTCATCACTTATTCATTCACAATTTCTCTCCATTTATTTCTGTCACGCACAGCCACTCTTCCTTGCTCAACAGACATCCCTCTTGCATCCAGCACTCTCTTCACACTGTCCATCCATCCTATTCATGGTCTTCCTCTCAGCCTTACACCTCTCACATCAGATCTAGTTATCTTTTTCACCAATCGCTCATTATCCATTCTCTCCATATGCCCAAACCATCGCAACACCCTCTGCTCAACTCTACCAGCCATCTCCCAAACAACTCCAGTTCTCCTTCGCACTTCATCATTTCGCACTCGATCCATACGTGTCACTCCACACATACTCCTCAGACACCTCATCTCCATTATATTCAAACTTTTCCTCTCTGCTACACCCATATTCCATGTTTCAGCCCTATATAATGCAGTCGGTAGAGAGTTGGCCTGCAGTCCTGACGGACCCGGGTTCAAATCCCGCTGAGGCAGGGAACAGTTTAAGGATTTGAATTTCAGAAAAATCAGACTTTACTGATCTACCAGAAGGCCCGCCGACATGTCGTAAAAATACCCCTGCTAATACCAATACACCAGTCCTGTATGAGACAGCCCTAGCATGTATTCAGTATGGACGGTGGGTGTTAGCGCCGAAGTGGTGACATGTAGAGGTGTGCGGTACGTAGGAGGACTACTGGGCCTTGAAAGCAGGCTGTGAAGCCTATGCCCAGAGTCGGTCACATAAAAAAAAAAAAAAAAAAAAAAATACAGCCTTCTCTTTACATCCATTCGAAGCGAATGACATCTAAACACTTTTTTCATACCTCCCAGCACCTTTCCTACTTCATTTATTCTAAACTTCACTTCTGCATCTTTTCTTCTATCCACAGCAACATTTGACCCTAGATATTTAAAACACCCTACCTCCTCAAGCAACTCGCCATTCAAAACTATATTCATCCCCCTAACATCTACCAACCTCGTACACTTCATCACTTTACTCTTATTCTCATTTACTTTCAATTTCCTCCATTCACACACCCTTCCAAACTCCCCTACCAACTGTCTCAATCTCTCCTCTGAATCAGCCACTGGTGCAGTATTATGTGCAAACAGCAGCTGCTTCAGATTCCACTCTCCACCATCAACATTCACTAGACTCAGACCTCCATCTAAAACTCTTGCATTCACCTCCCTTACAACACCATCCATGTAAATATTAAACAACCAAGGCGACATCACACATCCCTGTCGCAGCCCCACTCTCACGGGAAACCAATCACTCACAGCATTTCCCACTCTTACACACGCTCTACTATTTACATAAAAACTTTTCACCCCTTTTAGTAACCTACCATCAAGTCCATACAATCTTAAAACAGTCCACAAAGCCTCCCTATCAATTCTATCATACTCGTTCTCTAAATCCATGAATACCCAAAACACATCCTTGCCTTTCGCTAAATACTTTTCACACACTTGTCTCACAGCAAACACCTGATCCACGTATCCCCCCCCTCTCCTAAAGCCACACTGCTCATCACCAATCACTCCCTTTGTACCCTCTCTAACTCTCATAATTAACACTCTACCATAAACCTTACCTACAACACTCAACAGACTTATACCCCTAAAGCTAGTACATTCATACTTATCACCCTTGCCTTTATACAACGGGACCACACAAGCACTTGCCCAGTCAATTGGCACCATACCTTTCACAAAGCACACATTCAACAATCTTACTAACCAGTCAACAATAGTCACTCCACCACCCTTCAGGCATTCCACAGCACACCCATCCATACCTGCAGCTTTCCCTGTTTTCATCTCCTTTACTGCCTTCTCCATTCCTCCTTCGTGATCAAAGAATCATTCAACTCTCCCAACACATTTATTCCTTGCATCCTTCCATCTGCCACAATCTCAGCCACCCTTTCCTCCTCTACATATAACAATCTTTCAGAAAACTTTGCCCATCTCTTCCTTACTGCATCCTCAATTAACATCCTTCCATCCTCTGCTTTTACTCGTTCTTCCTTCCCAGACTCTCCCTTTTGCACCCTTTTCACCTCCTTCCAAAACATTTTCTTATTCTGTTGAAAATTCTCTGTCAACCGCCTACCCCACCTCTCATCTTCTGCCACTTTAGAATAATGCACAGCCCTTCTTGCCCTATTCCTCTTTTCCTTATACCTTTCATATGACATAAGATAAGAAAGAGGAAAATCAACAGACATGTCAAAACTTCTACAATGTTTCTCACATCTCCAGATATAAATCATTAATCTAATCCTGCAGCACTGCACTGCTCCTTCCTCAAAACTGTATGGTCTCTGACACAACCACCTAATCCCACCCATGTGCAAGTATATACATGGTAATCTTCTACCCTAATGGGTCGTCGTCATTGCCTCTGCTGTCTAGGTCCCACAGAGTGTGGAGCACCCTCTGTTCCCAAACCATCCACTGCGTTGTTCCTTCTAACTGTAGTGTCCTGAGTGTCGAGCATGGGAAGACTGACCACTTCTGTGCCCATGGAGAAAAGACCTGGATCACCAGTGCTGTCAATGACTCCACCATTTTCCTGGGCCCTCCTTTCATCTCCAGTGTCCAGCAGGTCCTGAGCTTTACTCCAATTGTACTTTCCAGGTCCAAGTCTCCTGTGGAAAATACATCAACATACTTCACCTAGGCCTTTTCAACTGCTCCATCTGTGTCTTTTCCAGAAACTGGGCACTCCTGAAAAACAGATCCCACAAGTGGTCTAGCAGTCCTTCCTGGGGCTTAACCATATTCCACTTGGATGCACTGCTTGGCGCCTCCTGAACGATTTTTTGGTATTACCCTACATCTGTGCCCTCATGTATCTTCTTAGGACGAAGTGAAAAGCTGGCTATGACGTTGGGTACTTCTGCCTTAGAGTCAAACAAGGTGCTACCCACCATCATTCCCTCTTCTATCATGCCATGACTTTTGTGCTCCACCAATTCCATGGCAGTGTGCAACGCACTATCAATCCTGCGGGTAGTGGCATTTCTGAGTCAGGGGAGATAACAGTAGTCTGCCTGGTCACAACTAGTAGATTTCTATGGTCCATGGCCCTCAGTGCAACATTTTTTTCCTCTTAGCTTCATTTTCATCGAATGGAAATCAAGATTGCAGCAATGGGACACCAGGTAGTCTAAGCCCTGGATGCAGAGGTCCTCTGTGTCGGCAACATACATGGCCAGGATCTCTTCACTTCCTCCCAGCCATATCCTGACACTCACTGGTCCCCTTAGCTCAGCTCAATGCCCTGTGACTCCACACAGCTGCTGTGATGTCTCTGGAAATTGCTGATTTCTCATCACAAACAACCACACCAAGTCTTCTCTGATCCTGTGCCAATGGCCACTGGGCATGCTACTCCTTCAGTTTAACTATTCCCCACCACACACCTGTCACTGGTACCTAAAGGGTGTGCTGGCTGCAGACCTTCAACAATGCAATTCCAGGACTTTGACCCTGTTACTTACTTCCTGTATTTCAATTCTTAGTTTATCCTCCACTTACAAGAAACCTCTTCCCTTACTTCTCTTACCTGATCGCCTGTTCTCTCTGCCTCACTGTATGCCACTTCTTGTTGTTGCTTCAGCTTCTTGGTTGCATCCTGAAGCTTGTCTCGTAGCTGTTCTTCTGGTGTTGTGTGGGTTGTGCATGGGCTTCTTTTTGTTCTTTTTGGTATTTGTTTTGTTTCTTTTTATATCTCTTTTGTTCTTCTTGCTGTGTTCTCAAAACTGTGTGTGTATCTGTCAGAGATATGTCCGCCGTTTTGGCAGCCTGTCCACACAAGACATGTCCCTGTCCTGACACCAAATAATTAATCAATGGCTGCTCAACACTTCAGAGTTTTATTCCTTCCAGGCAAAGCTGAGGTACATTAGCAAAACACTGTGGCTTCTCTCCCTCATGTTACCTGTATCCTAACTCATTCTCTGTCTGTCATTCCATCTCACTGTCTGTCATTTATTGCCAGAATGTGGGACCGCGCCTTGGTTGTGTATGGCATTCCAGAAATGCCAATTAGTTGTACATTCTGGAAGAGCCATGCAACATGCTGTGAAAGTTTCGGTCATTTTTCGCACCTACTGCATGCTTATACTTGATGAGTGGGTCGAGAATCGACAGTATGGAGTGTAAACTTTGTCTGACAAAAATGTTATCATGTTTAGTTAGACATAAGTGGGTCAGAACACTTGATGAAAACACGATTTCTTAAAACCGGTTTTCCCGCACCATGAATATAGGAAACGTTTGGTACCGCTGAAGCCTAGGGGTAAAATACCCACTGACTCTGCCACTAGAACAGTAGAGAATATTCTAGAATCTAGATAATAACTCACATTTTCCTGCACAATAATGCACATAGATAAACAATACTCAATGGAAACTGACAAGAAGAAATTCCGAAGCTGCGAAAGAGAGAAACTCAAATAGATACATCGAAATTTCTAGAATGTTCCTCACATCACCAGATATAAACCAATAACCTAATTCCACAGCACAAAAATACAGTGGAGTACACAATCACTTGAAATCTCGGAAGCCATAGCCTCAGACTGGCCACCGTGCTTCCCCCTCCTTTTTCATTTCAAGGCTAGAGTTGAGTAAGGAGTTTGCTCTGAGGCCATTTATTTCCCATGCAGGAGAGATTGACAGCTCCGGCAAGCCGTCCCACGAAAGGTAAAATGTTTATGAGACAGTCATTCAAAGACCTTGAACATTGCATGATGGCATCGGGATTTTCCACGCCCATTACTTGCTAAGGGACCTCCAGGTCCCATGTGCTTCTGATTCATGGCCCATCGGAGCATCTGAACTCAAGTGAAAATATTTAGTTTTCATTGGTTCCACTGGAAGGGAAAATTTAAATGGGACACACTATGGGGCTCAGTCTCCATGGCAATGGGATTGGCCCTATTGCACCTAAATATCCTTTATACACTGATACTGTGATCACTCAAGCCCTGCAGCAGAGAAGGTTATGCACCAGGGGATGGCTCGTACAGGCAGCCTTAGAACCCATGCACTGAAGCTCTGAAGAAGGACTCTGGAGAGTAAAGTCTGGCCTGCTTCATGCCATGCCTCACAGAGGACAGCCTTACTCCAGTTTTCGTCCTGGGAGTATTCTCAGAGCCAGTCAGAGAGAGAGTTACAGAGGTTGTGCTAGAGGTGTACATTATACTATACATTCACTCATGAAAGAACGTGGGGGTCTGCACGAATATGCGGATGCAGTTCCTTCACCTTTCTGAAGAACGATTCAATGGACATTTGACAGTGCAGACACAAACCATGCCATGCTTCAGTGTGCGAAGTTGAAGTTGTACGATGGTGGGGCCGTGGAAAAAATATTGAAGGTCCAGTCGCACTTGCTTGAAACATGTATTCGAGACAAGTTCCAGACATTGTCACAAACACTGTCACGCACGTGTTGGGGAATACTTGTGTCTCGGATATGTCTGCTTCAATATCTGAGTCATGTTCGTAGCATAGATGTGGATTGTGGACAAGATATAGTATTGTAGCCATTTGCTTACAGGCAAGTGGTGAAACTGTATCTCAGAAAAGAGTGGTTCAGAGAGCAAACCTTAATGCTGATTGACTTATATCACACATAACAAGTTTTCTGGGATGTTAATGAGGACTACTTGACAAGGTCAATACGGCAAATGCACTATTACTCGATAAAACGGAGGTAAGAAAGACAAGAACATTAATTTGTTAACTCAGGAGGGAGGCTAAGAAAATGAAGTGTACATTTCGTGTTGGAAGAGATGACGCATATTATCAGTAAACGACTTGTACTGTCTGTCTATCTATAACCAGACGCCTGAATCTCATAAGCGGTGACCACAAGCAAATCGCCTGCATGTCGTCCTGTTCCCTGCCACTTTGCTGCCCACCCTCTAGCTCACACACCCCTCCCTCATATACCTCTCCATTCCATACCTCTCTCTCATCCTCGGTCTCCCTTTCCCTCTCCCCCTTCTACCTCACTCATATACACTCTCCTCGTGAGTTCCTCGGTCTCCATCCTCTCCACATGGCCAAACCACCTAAACGTATTTCTCCAAACACTTTCTATCACATCCACATCCACACCACAACACTCCTTCACTTCCTCGTTTGTCAGTCGATCTCTTCATGTAACTCCACATGCTTCTCTCAAGTAACTCATTACCATCACTTTCACTCTCGAATTGTGTCCTTCCAGCAAGGTCCAAACTTCGCCTCCAGACGTTAGGGTTTGTATCACAATACTGTCATAGTGAGTTTTTTTTTTTTTTTTTTTTTTTTTTACTTCCATGCTCACTTCTCTATTTTTTATCACTGCTTTCAAAGAACCAGCAACCAGTCTTCCCTATTATACCCTTTCAAGCAGTTTATCCTCTAAACTTCCATCCTTACTCATCACACTACCCAAGTACATAAATGCACACACATTTCCATTTCCTCACCGTCCAGCCTCACTGTGCATTCAGTGAATTTATTTCTCTCGAAGACTAATTTATTCTTTTCTACATTTCCATTGAGATTCCGTTTCTTACACACTCTCCCAAACTCATCCACCAAGCCTTGCAGTTCCCCTTCGTCTTCACTTAACAATACATTATCATGTGCAAACAACAGAACAGGAAGTTTCCAAACGCTTCCCTCTCTCATTAGGGCCGCAACAACATCCACTGCCCTGCCTTTTATCTCATTTATAACTCCATCCATATACAGATTGAACAACCATGGGAGCAGGACACATCTCAGCACAATCCAACATTCAGACAGCAAAATTCACTGAGTTCACCATCCGTACTCACTGCAGCCCTAGCACCCTCGTACATGCAGTACATAATCTTCACAGCATTCAACAACTTCCGATTTACTCCATATATTCTTAATATTTTCCACATTCCTTGTCTATCCACCCTGTCATATGCTTTCTCCAAATCCATGAAGGCCGCATACAATTTCTTTCCCTTCTCTAGATTCATTTCCACTATAGACATAAGGATGAATATCTGCTCTACACAACCTCTTCCCTTCCTAAAACCTCCCTGTTCTTCTCCAACTAATTCCTCTGTTATTTCCATAACTCGGTCAGTAAGTATCGTACCATATATTTTTCCTACAACATCCGGAAGACAAATGCCCCTATGATTATCACACACTTCGTTTTCCCCTTTTCCTTTGTACAGGGGAATAATTATACCTGACTTCCAATCCTCTGGGACTGTACTTTCCTCTCAGGCCAACCTCTCCCATATCCATTCTACTACTATCTCTCCCCCGTGTTTCAGCATATCACCGCACACTCCATCATGTCCTAGGATTTTCCCTGTTTTGACTTTCTTCATTGCTTCCACTACTTCCATCCTACTGATCTCTTCCTCCTTTCTCATCACTTTCCTTCTCCCAGCCATTGCCCAGCCACTTATGTTTGCACTACTTTCATTCTCTAGGTTCAGCAATTCCTTAGTCTGTTCTCTCCATCTGCTCACTTTTTCCTCCCTTCACCAGTAGCAGTCTACCATTTTTAACTTTCGCTCCCGTACTACCTTCTTTATCGCTATATCTAACTGTTTATACCTCCCTCCAGAACATTTTCTTGCACTTCCTGCACGTTACACTCAAATTCCTTCCAAATTCCCGATCCACTCTCCTCTTTTTCTCTTTTACTAATCGTCACCTTTCTCTTCTTCTCTACATAAAACTCTCTATTCCATCTCCCAGCCTCCTTCATGCCTCTGCTTGCCATCCACTCACTATATGCTTTCTTCTTTTGCGCCACAGCTTGTCTTACCTCATCATTCCACTGTGCTGTTCCTTGCACCCCCTTTCGTCTTCTCTTCACCCTACACGCGACCTCACATGCTGCACAGATTCCTGCTGTGAATAATTATCTCGCACACATCTTCCACCTCCCACATCTGCTCTTAATCATATTTACCCAGTCACTCCTCCACTGCTCCCTCATATTCTGCCTTTTTAATCATCTTTCAATCTTTCTACCCTCTTTGTATGGACTGATTCCACCTGCCTTCTGTCTTATTACCCATTGAATCTGTACCTTGACTTTCACCACCACCAAGTGGTGGTCAGAAAGTCTACTCCCTCAACCTCTGTATGCTCTCGCATCCAGTACATATCTTCTCATTTTCTCATCCACACATACAAAATCAATCATTGCGTTCTGTTTATTTAGTTCACCACCCGCCCTTCTTATCACTTGCCATAGCTGTGGATAATTTTGTGCCTAAAGAGGGTATTGGCTATCACGAACCCCCTGTCCGCACAAATACCCACTAAAGCACTGCCATTCTCATCCACTCTGCAAGCACACCCCACACATCAACCACTTCATCCACCTTCACATTGCCTACTTTTCCATGCATATCGCCAATCAAAAACACTCTCTTACTCCTCTCAAACTTTTCCACGCACGCTTCCACATTTGCTCAGAACTCTTCGTTCACTCTGCTCTCACGGTCTTCATTGGTGCATATACACACACAATCGCCCACGTTTGTATTCCTATTTTCAATCTTACCCAAACAGTCCTTGAACCAACTGATCCATACTGTCTTACATTTTCCTTCCATTTCTTGCACACATCAATATATACACCCTCCTTTGCCCTCTCATTCTCACTTACTCCCGCACCTACAGTATACTCAATCCATATTCCTGCTCTCACACTCCCACTTCTTCATTTGGTATAAATCAATCCACATATGTACACTTTTTGCATCCTCAAGAACCGGACAATCTCTCTCTTTCACCTCATCATTCGCACCCCTCACATTGCACGTTGAAATCTGCACCATGCCTTGCCATGCCCTTTGCACGGTCTTTGGTCGTCCCCTTTTTGTCATATTTGGTCTGAGGCGTTTAGTTTGTCTTTTTAGTCATTTTTTTTTTTCCGCCAACCCACTTCTTGACACATAAGAAACACGTGTTTATTGGTTATAAGGTTATCCCCAAACGTATTAATTACGTTTTTGGCTTACGGGAAATCATTTGGCTTTTCACTCAATGCAGAGTCACCCTGCAGTACGTAGAGTAGCACTACACTGAGTGAGTGGATGATGGATGCCCCCTCCCACCACATACTGTACTGAGGAGCCTGTATATGTTAAACACCAACAAACCACACCTTACGTACGACGGTTCCCTCCTCTGTATTGTATCACAGCAGCAACTGCAACAAGAACCACATCTTCATCTGCCTACCTTTTAATGGGGAGTGTCTCAGAAATGTATGGACTGCGTGTTCTCTGCGCATCTGCATGTAGCACGCTGATGGCTTTACATCTAAGGGTGCGACCACTTGCCCGAAACATGTGATCGACAAGATGAAACGATGTACCGTGCTAGAACCATTACAATATCCGAGTCTGAACGTTGGACGAACCCCTGAGCCTGGTTTCATCTCGTCGATCATCGATCACAAGTTTGGAACAAATGTGGCCGCACCCAAACATTGCTCTGGATATTGCCGCAGTCATGTATGTGTATGTGGCGTGCTACTAACCTGTGTGTGACATCTTTCATGCATGTTTCTAGCAGTGCTTGAGACAACGTTTCAGGTAAATGTGGCCGGACCTGAAGAGCTTTTGCAAAAATGGAAGATGTGGAAGCCAAACGATTAACCGAAGCTTTTATGATAGTAAATACAGGTATGATACTTTATAGTGATCAGAGAATAAGAATAGCCTAGACTATTCATCAACCAAGTTGCATTGGTCAATGTTTTTCAAGTAATTTCTTCGGCTACTCCTATAATGCCAGATGTTGTACAGTACGTTATCGGTAAAGGAGTAACTGGCTGCACTTGTTTCCAAAACACATGCACACTTCAAGCTTAAAGTTTCCTATCTACACCGCAGCAGTCACCGCACATCTACCGGAATGGTGTATCGGTGATATTCCGGCAACTTTCGAATTAGGTATATGTTAAACATTGTACGAAAGGTAGGCTACTGCCTGGCTACCTGGTAAATATGGATGCTATAAAACCATTTTCTGAAATCTACTACCCATTATTACAATCAGGGGCAAAGCAGTTAGACAGTGAGACCACCTCCCTCTATCCTCCCGCCCCCACCCCTCTCATAAACACACACACACACACACACACACACACACACACACACACACACACACACACACACACACACACACACACACACACACACACACACACACACACACACACACAACCTCTGAGCGCGTCCACACGTGTACTCGAACATATGTTGGCAACATGTTCGGGAACATGTTTGCAGCAGTATTTGGACAAATGTATGCAAACATATTTCAGTGCAGCTTCGAACACTGGCAGCGGAGATGATGGGATAAGTGTGTCCGTACGAGGCAGCTGAGACTTCATGATGTTGCCAACATGATCTGGACGCTGCTGTTCCCAACATGTTTGTAGCGTGTTCGTTACTGTGTCGCTTACATGTTGCCAACAGTTGTTTGAGCACACGTGTGGATACGCCCATAAGCACTCTCACACAAACACTCACATACATAGCCACACGCCGACACCCTGAAACACGCGCACATGCTAATTTTCTCACATATCCACACACAGGCATCCACACACACACATTCATATCCACACACAAGCACGCAACCATACACACACCCACTCCCACACACTCACGCTCAGATAGATTCACACACACACACACACACACACACACACACACACACACACACACACACACACACACACACATATGGCGACTTGTATGATCATACACATTCACGCTCGCACATGCTCAATCCCCCCCCCCCTCTCTCTCTCATTTCAGAACGTGAGAATATAAAAAGGATAATTGCAATTATCCAGGTTGGGCAGCGCTTTCCAGCTCCAGTAATATTGTGCCTAGCCTACTAGAAAAAGAGAAGGATAGCAAAGAAGGCTCCACGCTTCCCACCCACCAAAGCCTCCAACAAAATATGGCAGAAAATAATAATATAAAACATTATGCCCGACAGAAAAACGAACATGAAAATGTTATAAGGAATGAGGAAGGAAAACATAGTATCGTCTGGCAGTGTGAAAAAAAAAAAAATGAATTCACGGCTTAACCGAGGTTTATATGCAATCATTTTCTGGCATATATCAATCTCGCCTGTTTCTGAAGTTATTAATGGGAGGTATGCCTACTGCTTTCCTGGGTAACATATTTCACTCATCTACCAAACCATTTCCAATTTATCTTCAGACTGGCACCAATTTTTTCTAGCATGAGCCATTCTATTCATATTATATCTTGTCCCGTCTTGTTTAATAGTGCTGCTACTGTCCTAACTTCTTTCTTTCTTCCACTTTATTACTTCTGTTAAATCACCTCTTATTCTCTACATTTTTGGTGAGTGGCAATTTTATCATATGTTCATTGGAAAGGTGTCATAATTATATATTTTTGTTTCGTTAATGTTTTCATACTTTCCACGGTCATAATATTTACTCAGTCATACGGACGCAAAGACCTCACGATAATCCAAATTTGATCTTTGTTATGCAAGACAAAGATATGGTATTTTATTTAATATAATGTTAGTAAAATACAATATAGTGCCACGGAGGGCGACCTAACACCCCCAGAAGGAGCCCACCGTAGAGCACTTACAGCATGCCGGGACTCAGGGTGACAACGACATAAGTCCACCCTGGCCGTGCGCCCCTGTGACCTGAAGCTCGCCTGCCGCCACCATAGCAGGAATACAAGACTACCTTCCGGGCGAGCTGACCACAACCAACTACGGGGTGGAGCTGATACTCCAGCTCCAGTCAGCACCCCTGGGATGGCCGGTAACTGCTCAACCCTCCTACAGGAGACGGCCTGCAGCCGCTCTGGAGGAAAACAGGAGATGGCCTGTAGCTGCTCCCGTCATCATCAGGAGACGGCCTGTAGCTGCTCCTGTCATCATTAGGAGACGGCCTGTAGCTACTCTGAAGGTGCCTCTCGAGAGATGGGCTGTAGCCGCTCAACCCTCCTGCAGGAGATGGCCCGTAGCCGCTCCTGCCTTCGTCAGGAGATGGCCTGCAGCTCGCTCTGAAGGTGCCCTGAGTCAGCCTGTAGTCGCTCTCTCTCCCAGGCCACGGCCAGTAGCCAGGCCTTAGTGATGGCCTGCTGCCATGCCCCCCAGAAGGCCACGGCCAGTAGCCGGGCCCTATGGCAGGAGACAGCCGGTAGCTGCTCCTCCGTCAGGTGCTGAATCCTGTTCACCAACCTATGACCCAGAAGGAGCCTCCAGCCTGGAGGAGTACTGGAGAGGCCTCGTGACTTCCACCAGGCTCTTCTCCCTGCAGCTGGATCCAGAGAGGACTAGCCTGACGGACCCCGACTTTGGTCGACACCGCAGCCCTCTCCTGATGGCACCTCCAAACACTGGGGACCAGAGCCCTCAGGACCTCCAGACCATCCCCAGGCTCCCCGGGCGGGACTTCCCTACACCCAGACGCCGGAGATCTTCGTCGTCTGTCAGGTGCCTGAGTGAGAAATTCAGGCAACTATTCGGCCCCAGCCCAAAGGACCAGACTCCCTCCCCAAGCCCCGAAAGTGCGGGACCCTTCACCACCAGCAGCCCCGAACGAGAGAGGACGCCCCTACGCGTGGTTTCGTGGCCCCTGAACACAAAGGCTCCCAGTGGAACTCAGCCCTGTCAGTAGTGAGGCTGAGTCACCTCTGCTGCCCTTGTACCTGACTGCCACAACGCCCAGACCCGAAAAGAGTGACAGTGAAAGCACAGTGTCTGTGATGTAGTGAAGTGAAGGCAGAGCAGTGAATTAACAGTATAAAGGAAGTCTGTGAGGAAAGCATCAGTGCCAATATAAAAGAGTAGTGGAGTGAGTAAAAGTAACAGTGAAATTGTTAACACGGCAAGGCAGTGAAATACGGGTCTATTACAATGACTACGCTACCAACTAATAATGCTGCATCATCCTAAGATCATACACAGACCTCAGTGTTAAAGCAAAAATTACCAACAGTGAAATAGCCCAACCCGCTTCACCATTATATAAAACTTGGACTTCCTGTAGTAATAGTATATAACCCCTCTGCCCTAAGTGCTATTCACCTTACCTGACCTTGACCTGAGTAGTATCTTGCACGATACTAATAACCCATATCTAGGCCTAAGAATTATAACTGTCCAGTATATCTGTATTTGTGACATCTTCCCATTCCACTGCAGAATTTAGTAATACACGTGAAAGGTTGTTGCCCTGAGTTTTGTGTCCTGCCTCTCTCATATTTGTCTGAGCTCTGGTCTAGAAAGAGAACCCAGGTACACACTAGGCGTTACAGGGACAGGAAGCCGACCCTAAAACACCTAGCATTTCACTGGTGGACGGTGGTGTTTCTTGACCCGGGCATATGAGAGAGGTAATCAGGAAATACCGTCAAAATGGGAACCAAACCGCATATGCAATTACCTAAATTCGACCCTGAACAGTGTGATGTTCACACATACTTGGCAGTTATTAAACCTTTGCTAGATATCGGGTTCGAGGATGACAAGCAGAAAATTGCAGTCACACTCCCGCTACTGGGCATAGCGGCAGCTAATATAGCACCCAAGATCGTTCCGGGGCTCACCTGGCAGATTTTCACAAAACTCGTGATTCAAGCCATCACTCCATCACTAGGTAAAGTGGTGGCACTATCCCAGTTGGATAGCCTAACCTTTGATGGCAATTTGGATGATACTCTAATCCAGGCTAGATGCCTGGTCACTGCTGCCTACCCGGAGGCAGATGATGAAACCTGGGAGCAACACACCTTTAACCAGCCCCATCCCGACGTTTTCTGGGCAGTGGTACTCCCCAGTCCCGACATTTTTGGACCTTTTTTTTTTTTTTGCTCAAACATCTGCTTTTGGTGAGAAACATCAAAAATTCATAGAGAAATCGCTCACCTGGGGTTTAAAATACTCGATCCAGGTAGGAGTACCTCCTTACCTTACAGGGTTTTCTATCAGGCTAGCTGCAAAGAAAACGAATTCTATGGGAGGATAATTATTCTACACCACTCATAAATGGTATTTATTTATTTATTTGGTACGAATTTATATGTAGTACGAGAGTATATTGGTTTTCAAACGGTAATATAGGCATTATAAGCATTGATTCACTCACTTACTCATCACCATTCCTGACCTTTTTTGCCACATTACCTGATCATCATTTCTGACTGTTTCTTCCTCTAATGTTTGTCCTCCACATTGTCATCGATTGGGGAATCACTCTGGCCCTGAATTTCGTACTGTGGCATGACATGGTTTACTGGCCAGGTCACTGATAACAGGTGAATTGCTGAGAAAAGGTCATGCAGGGGGGGGAGGAGGTCATGCTTGGTAAGGCATTGTCCCTGCCTGGCATCTTGTAGAGGAAGGTGTCCCGTGTATACGTGCCAAAAATCACTCGAGAAAATTGAAAATTTTGCAAATTAGGGACCTTGCAATGTTGCCACGTTAATTCACGTCTCCTGGATATGAGTGCACATCATGTGAGGACATGAATTCACGTCTCCGGGACAGGGCGGGTTAATGCTCTTCTGAGAGTGCTCCCCAGCATGGTCAAGGAGCACTTCACACTCCATGACCCTACAGGAGACATGGATAAGGATATCAAACTGATACGCTGCCTCCTGACCTCCCGCCCTGCACCCCAGCAAATTAACATGATAAAAAAGTTTCCCATGAATATTACAGCTCCCACGGTCAAGCCACCTCCACCTGTGCTCCGCACCAGCCCCACCCCAGCACCCAGTCCGCCTAGGGTGCACCCCACCCACCGGTGCCCCAGTCACAGGGAGAACCCCAACGTCATCCTGGTGAATCCCTGGGAGTTCTCTGTTGGCAGCTTCAGGTGCCCACTGCATGATATCAGGGACCAGTTGAAAGCTGCCAGACAGAAAACCACCACCCTAGGCCAATGTAAAGTTTCCTCTCTAAAGAATGAGGAACCAGAGGATGAACTTGCACCTGTGGAGGAGACCAAACCTGGGGAACAGGAGCTGGAGGAAGAAGAAGGAGGCCCCCAATTATTGGATTTTTAGGACTGCCCCCGCACTTTCCCACTGTGGTGGGGGCCACTTCTCCCAAATACCGCCCCCCAGTTAACCACAAGATGAAGCTGAATGGCGTGAAAGGTAGCCTTCTGGTTGATACGGAAGTGGCCAGGTCATGCCTGTATGGCCACTACTTCTCCCGTCACAAATCAACCTTTGCCCGCTATTCCCAAAGGCTACTCACCTTGTGGACGTGGGGGATGGCCCCCTGCCGATCCATGGGGAAACACGGGGCCCTGCGCGTCGACACCCATCAGCCGGCATCGACCCAGCATCTGTTCATCATATCTGACTCTTCCTGCCACAATTACGATAGATATCTGGGGTTGGACCTGTTGCAGAAGTTAGGAGCCACCATTGATTGCTGCAACAGACAGCTCCAGTTCCGAAAATCACCCGACCCCCCCCCCTCCCACATGGGCTATTTGCACCTGCGCGACACTGCCCCGGCTGGAAGACTCTATGCCCCCCTCCTTCCCCCCCTGCCCTCCCTCCCCTCTCCCTCTGCCCCCTCCTCTTTCCCTGCAACCATTTCCTCCGTTCTCACCATTCCCCCCAACCATGAAGCCTGGGTGCCTCTCAACTGGCCCTCAGGTACCTCCGTCCTCTTCTCCTCATTTCTGCCACCTGGAACCCTCTCGGCCTGCCTTCTGCCCCCAGCCTTCCTTCCCCCTCATCACACGGCAGTTTGGATTGCCAACCTTGCCCCCTCGCCCCTCACCCTCCCTAAAGGGCTCATAATCGGAGAGATGGAGGAAGCTGAGCCCTGTGTCCCCTCCTCCTCCCTCTTCCCCGCCCCACTGCGCCCCATCCCCGACCATCTCTCCTCTCACCAGTCAGACACCCTCTGCCGCCTCCTCCTGGATTTCCAGGATCTGTTCGTGGCGGGACCCACCGATATTGGACACACCACCTACCTTGCTCACGAGATTCACACGATGGGTCCACCGATCCGACAGCCATCCCAACGGAAGAAGCCCAAACAGCGGAAGAAGAAGACCGCCAGGTACAGGAGATGATCGAAGCTGGAGTCATCTCCCCCTCCACCAGCTCCTGGTCCTCCCTCGTCATCCTCGTGAAGAAAAGGATGGCACGATGCAGTTCTGCATCGATTACCGCCAGCTTAATGATGTGATCTCCAAGGACACTACTCCACTCCCGCACATAGACGACTCCCTGGATTCCCTTTACGGCGTCTCTTGGTTCTCTACCCTTGACCTCCAATCAGGGTATTGGCAGGTCCCGGTGTGTCCGGAGGACAGATGCAAAACCGCTTTCTCGACCAGCAACGGAAAACATTATGACTTTAATGTGTTACCCTTCAGCCTCTGTAATGCCCCTGCCACCTTCTCCAGACTAATGGAATCCGTCCTCAGCGGCCTCACATGGGAGATCTGTCTTGCTTACTTGGATGACATCATAGTTTTCAGCCAGACCTGGGCTGACCACCTGCAGCTCTTCCACAGGGTTTTCACCAGGATTTGACAAGCAGGCTTCAAACTCCAGCCTTCCAAGTGTGTCCTGGCCAGCAGAACCGTCTCATTCCTAAGGCATGTTTTCTCCCAGGCTGGCATATTTCCGGACCCAGACAAGCCCCGCACCATCACGGACATACCCCCACCACAAAATGTTCATTGGATTCGAGCCTTCCTTGGCCTGACGTCCTATTACCGCCGTTTTGTGAAGGGGTTCACCCTCATTGCCAAGCCACTCCACGACCTGACCCGTCAGGGAGAACCGTTCATCTGGATGGATGAGAGACGAGCCGCCTTCCAACAACTTAAGGAAAAGCTCGTTTCCCCTCCTGTCGCGGCCTTTCCTGGCTATGCCCCCACATTCCAGCTCTACACGGACGTTTCCTTAATTGCGATCGGTGCTGTGCTGGCACAAGTCCAGGAGGGCCGCGAGCACATTATCACCTGAGCCGGCCATTCCCTCAGTCAAGCGGAAAAGAATTATGCCGCCATCAAGAGGGAGTGCCTGGGCATCATCTGGGCACTTGAGCACTTCTGGGCATACCTATCAGGGACTCAGGTTACTATCATCACTGATTACCAGTCCCTCCAGTGGCTGCAGCTCATCAGATGACGCGAAACCCTGGAGGAGTTCATCTATGATATCTCGTACCGCCCCGGCAAACTCCACACCATCGCGGACGCTCTCTCTCTCGGCTCCCCATCAACACCGCCCAGCCAGAACCCAATCTCCTCCAGCAGTGGCATTGTAAGGAACGATCCCACTGGGTTCCGCAACACCTTTTCAAAAAACTGTATTGCCAGGGTGACCACCTGCTTATCCCATCCGGGCATATCATCCTAGCCCCTGACGCCACCGTCGACGCCCTCCGACACCTGCACATTCACAACGGCATTCACTTGGGCACAAAAAAACTCCTGCAGGTCTATAATGACACCCACGCCAAGGAAATTATTCAATCTTGCCGAGCGTGCTCCCTCGGTAAGGACATCACCCATACTGCCGGTCCATCAGGTCATATTACCGCCCACAAACATTGGCAGTTATTGGCGATCGACACAGCAGGACCCTTACCTCCGAAATCAGGCTATAGGTACGTGATCACATTCGTTGATGCGTATTTCAAATTCGTCGTAGCCTGCCCAGCGAAGGAACACCACGCTGTCACAGTGGCTGACGCCCTGATTCGGCACGTATTCCCGTACGTTGGTATCCCACGAGCAATCCACTCAGATAATGCACGAGAGTTCACCAGTAAGATCTGGGAGGAGCTGGCCCACAAATTTGGCTATAACATCTCACACTCGTCCCCTTACTGGCCCGAAGGAAATGCCATATGCGAGTGAAGCCATCGTATGCTGATGAATCAACACCACACCTGGATAGAAGCCACCAAAGACGACAACTGGCCTGCCCATGTAAAATTCGTGCAATGGGGCATCAAATCCTGCCCCTGAGAGGATGGAATTTCACCATACGAACGAGTGTTTGGAGAAACACCCCTCCTCCTGCCCCTTCAGCAGCATTTGCAATCCCCCACTTCTACCCCCACATCGGACCCATTACACCATCTCAAGCGTCGGCTAACCCACCTCCAAAACAACCTGGATCTCCACCCCGAGACTACCTCCAACCCCTATGAGCTGGGCGACACTGTTATGATTGCACAGCTCCCCACCCCCCACAAGCTCGTGCTGCACTTCACAGGGCCCCACACCATCATCCGTGTCCCTAATCCCTATCAGGTGATAGTCGAATACCACAGCACTTCCCGCACTCTCAGAAACTGTCATGTATGCCCTTTTCACACTCCTGTCTCCCCTGCCCTGGCCCCGCACCCCACCCCAGCCACTACCCCCGCGCCCCTTCCCTCTACCTCCTATGATTGCTACATCTCCCCCTTGCTATCTCTCTCTCCCTCCCCTTCCCCCGCCGCCTCCACCTCACCTGACAACTCACTGATGCCACCATCTCCTCGCTGCTCCCCACCTCTTCATCACTCACTGCCTCGTCTCCCACGCTCAGCACCGCGTGTCCCGCACACGTCCCCGCACCCCTTCAGCCCACCACACCCCCGCCCCAGCCATCACCCACCACTGCCACCAAATCTCCCCGACTGCTGCCCACACACGCCCCCTCAACCCCGCCTACCCTGTCCCCCACCTCTGACTCCACCAGAGCCACCCACACACTCACTACATCACCACCCACTAAGCCTACACTCCACTCCATGCGCCATTCTGCCCACACTCCTACCATTCCACAGCCGCCCTCGCATGTCCCATGCACCTGACACGTGCCAACACAGCACACCCACATTGCCGCCCACACCCACCCTTAAAACAACCATCAATTGCTCTGGCTGCCTCTCCCACTTACCCTCCCATTACACCCACTCTCCCACCCCACCCACCTCGCCACAAAATCACACCCCTACCCCTGCCCTAAATCATCTCACACTCATGATACACCAGGCCCAAATCCCAGCCACCTACATTCCCCAGAGATGCAGCGCCACATTACTCTGGCATAAAACCCCACACTTACTGTCCATCTCCAACATTCAGCACAGCCCTGCACAGAAGACAACACCTAGCTCCATGAGGATTTGCCGAGCCATATGGGTGCCGCCCTTCAGACCAAAACAATGAGTCCGAGGACCTCACCACCTCCTACGACTCCTTCGCTCCTCCACCGACCCATCCACCCTCTTCATCACCTGCGACGAGCAGCTAGACGAAAACTCTGGCACCACAGCCTGGCAAGCCCTCCTCCAACACCTACAGCCAGTCTACCACACCTATGACACCAAAATTTACCACCTCCAGTGACAGGGACGTGACTTTTTCCCAGCAGACGGTGGTAAAATGCAGTATAGTGCCACGAAGGGTGACCTAACACCCTCAGAAGGAGCACACCAAGGAGCACCAACAACACACTGGGACTCAGGGTGACAACAACATAAGTCTGCCCAGACTGCGCGCCTCTATGACCCGGAGCTCTCCCGCTGCCACCATAGCAGGAATACAAGACTACCTTCCGGGCGAGCTGACCACAACCAACCACGGGGTGGCGCTGTTACTCCAGCTCCAATCAGCACCACTTAGACAGTCGGTAGCCGCCTAACCCTCCTACAGGAGACGGCCTGTAGCCGCTCTAGCCTTCGTCAGGAGACGGCCTGTAGCCGCTCTAGCCTTCGTCAGGAGACAGCCTGTAGCCGCTCTAGCCTTCGTCAGGAGACGGCCTGTAGCCGCTCTGAAGGTGCCCCTACTGAGACAGTCTGTAGCTGCTCGACCCTCCTTCAGGAGACGACCTGCAGAAGCTCTAGAGGAAAACAGGAGACAGCCTGTAGCCGCTCCCGCCATCATCAGGAGACGGCCTGTAGCCGCTCCTGCCTTTGTCAGGAGATGGCCTGTAGCTGCTATGAAGGTGACCCTAACAAGACGGCCTGTAGCTGCTATGAAGGTGACCCTAACAAGACGGCCTGTAGCTGCTATGAAGGTGCCCCTAACGAGATGGCCTGTAACCGCTCGACCCTCCTACAGGAGATGGCTTGCAGCTGCTCCGGAGGCAAACAAGAGACAGCCTGTAGCCGCTCCTGCCTTTGTCAGGAGATGGCCTGTAGCCACTCAACCCTCCTGAAGGAGACGGCCTGTTGCCGCTCGAGAGGGAATCAGGAGATGGCCTGTAGCCGCTCCCGCCTTTGTCAGGAGATGGCCTGCAGCCGCTCTGAAGGTGCCCCTGAGTTGGCCTGTAGCCGCTTCCTCTCCTAGGCCACGGCCAGTAGCCGGGCCTTAGCGACGGCCTGCAGCTCCCCCCCCAGAAGGCCACAGCCAGTAGCTGGGCCCTATGGCAGGAGATGGCCAGTAGCCACTCCTCCGTCAGATGCTGACTCCTGTTCACCAACCTACGACCCAGAGGGAGCCTCCAGCCTGGAGGAGTACTGGAAAGGCTCTGTGACTTCCACCGGGCTCTTCTCCCTGCAGCCGGATCCGGAGAGGACTCGCCTGATGGACCCAGACGTAGACTGATGCCGCAGCCCCCTCCTGACGGCATCTCCAAACTCTGGGGACCGGAGCCCTCAGGACCTCCAGACTGCCCCCAGGACCTCCCTACACCCAGACGCTGGAGATCTTCATCCTCCGTCAGGCGCCAGAACGAGAAGTTCAGGCAGCTATTCGGCCCCAGCTCCAAGGGCCGGACTCCCTCCCCAAGCCCCAAAAGTGCGGGACCTTTCATCACCAGCAGCCTCAAATGAGAGAGGACGCTCCTACGCGTGGTCCCATGGCCCCTGAACACAGAGACCCCCGGCGGAACCCAGCTCTGTCAGTAGTGAGGCTGAGTCACCTCCGCCGCCCTTGTTCCTGACCGCCACGATGCCCGGACCCAAAAAGAGTGACAGTGAAAGCACAGTGTCCGTGACTTAGTGAAGTGAAGGCAGACCAGTGAGTTAACAGTATAAAGGAAGTCCGTGAGGAAAGCATCAGTGACAATATAAAAGAGTGGTGGAGTGAGTAAAGGTAACAGTGAAACTGTGAACACGGCAAGGCAGTGAAATACCGGTCTATTACAATGACTACGCTACCAGCTAATAACGCCACATCATACTAAGATCATACACAGAACCCAGTGTTAAAGCAATAATTACCAACCGTGAAATAGTCCCACCCACTCCACCAATATATTAAACTTGGACTTCCTGTTTTAATAGTATATAACCCGACTGCCCTAAGTGCTATTCCCCTTACCCGACCTTGACCAGAGTAGTATCCTGCACGATACTAATAACCCATATCTAGGCCTAAGAATTATAATTGTCCAGTATATCTGTATTTGTGACATCTTCCCGTTCCACTGTAGATTTTGTAATACACGTGTAAGGTTGTTGCCCTGAGCTTTTGTGTCCTGCCTCTCTCTTATTTGTCTAAGCTCCGGTCTAGAAAGAGAACCCAGCTACACACTAGGCGTTAGAGGGACGGGAAGCCAAGCCAAAAAACACCTAGCATTACAGTTAGCAACGCCTCAATAAATATATTGTGGTACCCTTTTGTTCATCTGTATATTTTTTGTAGAAAGATACACTAGTACCTCAGCTGTTGAACTGCGCTGATCACGATTTCAGGGTCTTTCTCACGTTCTGAGTGACTGATTTCTCTGTTGTTTAATTTATATACAGAACCTCCGATAATTTTTGCCTATATTAAATGCTTTTATACATACATATACATATATATATATATATATATATATATATATATATATATATATATATATTGTAATGCTAGGTCTTTTAGGGTCGGTTTCCCGTCCCTCTAACGCCTAGTGTGCAGCTGGGTTCACTTTCTAGACTGGAGCTTAGACAAATAAGAGAGAGGCAGGACACAAAAACTCAAGGCAACAACCTTACATGTGTATTACTAAATTCTGCAGTGGAATGGGGAGATGTCACGAATACAGGTATACTGGACAATTATAATTTTAAGGCCAAGATATGGGGTGTTAGTATCGTGCGGGATACTACTCAGGACAAGATCGGTTAAGGTGAATAGCACTTAGGGTAAAGAGATTATGCACTATTATTGAAGGAAAGTCAAGGTTCTGTGTACTGGTGGAAGTGGTGGCACTGTTTCACTGTGGGTAGGCTAACGGGTTATGTTGGTCTGGTCGTTAATTATTACTTTTGCACTGTGGCCTCCTTATGATCTTAGTGTGAGGCGGTGTCACCATCTGGTAGCGTGTTCACTGAGATAGACCTGCGTTTCACTGCCTTCCCGTGATCACTCTTACTGTTACCTTGCTTATTCCACCATGCTTTTATATTATTACTGATGCTTCTCTCACTGACTTTCCCTATTCTGTTAACTCACTGCTCTGCCCTTACTTCACTATGTCACGGACACTGTGCTTCACTATCACTCACTTTCGGGTCTGGGTGTAGCGATGGTCAGGTACAAGGGCGGCGGAGGTGACTCAGCCTCACTACTGACGGGGCTGAGTTCCA
This sequence comes from Coenobita brevimanus, assembly GCF_032717465.1. Lineage (NCBI taxonomy): Eukaryota > Metazoa > Arthropoda > Malacostraca > Decapoda > Coenobitidae > Coenobita > Coenobita brevimanus. Next base: position 20,886,292 of record NC_137044.1, read on the forward strand.
CCAGGGGCCTCTGTATTCAGGGGCCACGGGATCACGTGTAGGGGCGTCCTCTCTCGTCCGGGGCTGCTGGTGGTGAAGGGTCCTGCGCTTGGGGCGGGAGTCTGGCCCTCAGGGCTGGGGCCAAATAGCTGCCTCAACTTCTTGCTCAGGCACCTGATGGAGGACGAAGATCTCTGGTGTCAGAGAGTAGGGAGGTCCCACCCGGGGGTCCTGGGGCAGGTCTGGAGGTCCCAAGGAATGCAGTCCCTGGTGGTCGGGGACACCATCAGGAGGGAGCTGCGGCATCAGCCTACGTCAAAGTCCATCGGCGAGTCCTCTCAGGAACCGGCTGCAGGGAGAAGAGCCCAGTGGTAGTCACGGGGCCTCTCCAGTACTCTCCAGGCTGGGGACTCCCTCTGGGTCGTAGGTTGGTGGGCAGGAGTCAGCACCTGATGGAGGAGGAGATACTGGCCGTCTCCTACCATAGGGCCCGGATACTTGCCGTGGCCTTCTAGGGGTGTGGCTACCGGCTGTCGCTAAGGCTCGGCTACTGGCTGTGGCCTGGGGAAGGAAGCGGCTACTGGCCGACTCAGGGGCACCTTCAAAGCGGCTACAAGCTGTCTCCTTGTTACCTTCGGAGCAGCTGCAGGCCGTCTCCTGTAGGAGGGTCAAGCAGCTACAGGCTGTCTCTTGAGGGGCACCTTCAGAGCGGCTACTAGCCGTCTTCTGACGAAGGCAAGAGCGGCTACCAGCCATCTCCTTGTTACCTCCAGAGCGGCTGCAGGCTGTCTCCTGTAGGAGGGTCGAGCAGCTACTGGCCGTCTCGTTAGGGGCACCTTCAGATTGGCTTCTGGCTGTCTCCTGACAAAGGCAGGAGTGGCTGCTGGCTGTCTCCTTGTTACCCCCAGAGCAGCTGTATGTTGTCTCCTGTAGGAGCGTTGAGTGGATACCGGCCGTCTCAGGGGTGCTGACTGGAGCTGGAGTACAGCTCCGTCCCGTGGTTGTCGTTGGTCAGCTCGCCTGGAAGGTAGTCTCGAATTCCTGCTATGGTGGCAGTGGGTGAGGTCCGGGTCATAGGGGTGCACGGCCCAGGTGGACTTATGTCCCTGTCGCCCGGAGTCCAGGCGCGCTGTATATGCTCCTCTGTGGACTCCTTCTGGGGTTGTTGGGTTGCCCTCAGTGATATTATACTGCATTTTACCTCCATCTTCTGGGAAAATGTCACATCCCTGTCACTGGAGGTGGTAAACTTTGGTGTCGTAAGTGTGGTAGACTGGCTGTAGGTGTTGGAGGAGGGCGTGCCAGGCTGTGGTGGCAGGATTTTCATCTAGCTGCGTGTCACAGGTGATGAAGAGGGTGGTTGGGTCAGTGGAGGAGCAGAGGAGTTGTAGGAGGTGGTGGGGTCCACGGACTCGATGTTTTCATCCGAAGGGCGGTGCCCATATGGCTCGGCGAATCCTCATGGTGGTAGGTGTTGTCTTTTGTGCAGGGCTGTACTGAATGCTGAAGATGGACAGCGAGTGTGAAGTTTTATGGCGGGGTAATGCAGCGTGGCAACTCTGGGGAGTGTAGGTGGCTGGGATTTGGGCCTGGTGTTGCATGAATATGAAATGATTTAGGGCAGGGGCTGGAGTGTGATTTTGGAGCGAGGTGGGTGGGGTGGGAGTGTGGGTGTATCGGGCGGGTGGGCAGGAGAGGTGGCAGGAGCATGTGATGGTTGTTTTAAGAGTGGGTGTGGGCAGCGATGTGGGTGTGCGGTGTCGGCATGTGTGTGAGGTGTGCAGGGTGTGCAAGGGCAACTGTGGGGTGGTTGGAGTGTGGGCAGCATGGGGCGTGGAGTGGGGTGTAGGCTTAGTGGGTGGTGGTGTAGTGGGTGCTTGGGCAGCACAAGTGGAGTTAGGGGTGTGGGACGGGGTAGGTGGGGTCGAGGGGGCATGTGTGGGCAGCAGGCGGGGAGATTTGGGGCCAGGGGTGGGCGATGGCTGGGGCGGGGGTGGGGTGCATTGAGGGGGTGCGGGCGCTTGGGCATGGCATGTGGTGCTGGGAGTGGGGGACGGGGTGGTTGAGGAGGCGGGGGAGAGGCAAGGAATTGGTGGTGTCAGTGAGCTATCAGGTGAGGTGTGGGATGGTGTGGCGGGGGGTGAGGTGGAGGCGGCGGGGGAAGGGGAGGGAGAGAGATATGGCGAGAGGAAGATGTAGCAGTCATAGGAGGTAGAGGGAAGTGGTGCGAGGATAGTGGGTGGGGCGGGGTTTGGGGCCAGGGCAGGGGAGACGGGAGCGTGAAAAAGGCGTACATGACGGTTTCTGAGAGTGTGGGAAATGCCATGATATTTGACTGTCACCTGGTAGGGGTTAGGGACACAAATGATGGTATAGGGCCCATGAAGCACGGTGCGAGCTTGTGGGGGGTGGGGAGCTGTGCTATCGTAACAGTGTTGCCTGGCTTGTAGGGGTTGGAGGCAGTGTTGGGGTGGAGGTCCAGGTTGTTTTGATGGTGGGTTAGCCGTCATTTTAGATGGTGTAGTGGGTCAGATGTGGGGTAGAGGTGGGAATTGTAAGTGTTGCCGAAGGGGCAGGAGGAGAGGTGTTTCCCCAAACACTCGCTCATATGGTGAAATTCTATCCTCTCGGGGGCAGGAGTTGATGCCGCATTGCATGATTTTTACAGGGGCGGGCCTGTCATCGTCTTTGGTGGCTTCTATCCAGGTGCAGAGTTGATTCATCAACGTACGATGGCTTTGTTTGCATATGGCATTTCCTTGGGGCCAATAAGGGGATGAGTGCAAGATGTTGTAGCCAAATATGTGGGCCAGCTCCTCCCAGATTTTGCTGGTGGACTCCGGTGCATTATCGGAGTGGATTGCCTGTGGGATACCAAAGTATGGAAATACGTGCCGAATCAGGGCATCAGCTACTGCGACAGCATGGTGTTCTTTCGCTGGGCAGGCTATGACGAATTTGGAGTATGTATCAGTGACGTGATCACGTACCGATAGCCTGATTTTGGGGGTAGAGGTCCCACTATGTTGATCGTCAAAATCTGCCAAGGTTTTTGGGCAGTAATATATCCTGATGGGCCAGTGGAATGGGGGATGTCCTTACCTAGGGCTCACGCTTGGCAAGATAGGATAATCTCCTTGGCGAGGGTGGAGGGATTGGGTGCCCAGTAGGTGTCGTTAAAGACCAGCAAGCATTTTTTCGTGCCCAGGTGAATGCCATTGTGAGTATGCAGGTGTCGGCATGTGTCGAGGGCAGTGTCAGAGGCTAGGATGATATGCCCGGACGGACTGAGCAGGTGGTCACCCTGTCGATACAGCTTCTTGAATAGGTGCTGGGGGATCCAGTGGGGTCGTTCCTTACGATGCCACTGCTGGAGGAGGTCAGGTTCCGGCTGGGAGGTGTTGATGGGGAGCAGGGAGAGAGCATCCACTTTGGTGTGGTGTTTGCCGGGGCGGTACGAGATTTCATAGTTGAACTATTCCAGGGTTTCGTGCCGTTGGATGAGCTGGGCATTGTGGGTGACAGACTTCTGCAGCCACTGGAGGGACTGGTGATCAGTGATGATAGTAACTTGAGTCCCTGATAAGTATGCCCACAAGTGCTCAAATGCCCAGATGATGCCCAGGCACTCCCTCTTGGTCCTGGCATAATTCTTTTCCGCCTGATTGAGGGTTCTGCTGGTGCAGGCGATGATGTGCTTGCGGTCCTCTTGGACTTGTGCCAGCACAGCGCCGATAGCAATTAGGGAATCGTCAGTGTAGAGCCGGAATGGGAGGGCATAGTCAGGAAAGGCCAAGACTGGGACGGAAATGAGCTTATCCTTAAGTTCTTGGAAGGCGGCTCGTCTCTCGTCTGTCCAGATGAACGGTTCTCACTTATGGGTCAGGTCGTGCAGAGGCTTGGCAATGTGAGCAAACCCCTTCACAAAACGGCGGTAATAGCACGTTACGCCGAGGAAGGCTCGAATTCCATGAACGTCTTGTGGTGGGAGTATGTCCATGATGGCGCGGAGCTTGTCTGGGTTGGGAGATATGCCAGCCTGGGAGATGACATGTCCCAGGAACGAGACAGTTCTGGGGGCCAGGACGCACTAGGAGGGCCGGAGTTTGAGGCCTGCCTGTTGGATCCTTGTGAAAACCTGGCGGAGGCACTGAAGGTGGTCAGCCCAGGTCTTGCTGAAAATGATGACGTTATCCAAGTAAGCTAGACAGATCTCCCATGTGAGGCCGCTGAGGATGGATTCCATTAGTCTTGAGAAGGTGGCGGGGGCATTACAGAGGCCAAAGTGTGAAACATTAAATTCATAAAGTTTCCCTTTGCTGGTCAAGAAAGCGGCTTTGCCTCTGTCCTCCGGATGCACAGGGACCTGCCAATACCCTGACTGGAGGTCGAGGGTGGAGAACCAGGAGGCGCTGTTCAGGGAATCTAGGGAGTCGTCTATGCGCAGAAGTGGAGTAGAGTCCTAGGTGGTTATGTCATTAAGCTGGCGGTAATCAATGCAAAACCACATCGTGCCATCCTTTTTCTTCACGAGGATGATGGGGGATGACCAGGGGCTGATGGTGGGGGAGACGACTCTGGCTTCAATCATCTCCTGAACCTGGCAGTCTTCCTCTTCCCTCTGTTTGGGGTTCTTCCGCTGGGATGGCTGTTGGATTGGTGGGCCCGTCGTGTGAATCTCGAGAGCCAGGTAAGTGGTACGTCCAATACCAGTGGGTCCCTCCACAAACAGATCCTGAAAATCCAGGAGGAGGCAGTGGAGGGTCTCTGATTGGTGGGCAGAGAGATGGTCGGGAATGGGGGGCAGAGAGGCAGGGGAGCAGGAGGGGGAGGGGTCACAGGGCTCGGCTTCCTCCATCTGTCTGAATATAAGCCCTGTAGCCCCTTAAACGCGACCGTGAACAGTCGACCCCCCTGAGTGGCGGGGTTGTATCACGGTCTGAGTACCTGTAGGAAAATATTAGCCAAAAATCAGTGATTAACCCTAGAACATTATACTTGGTATCGCAGATAGTACTTACATTCAGCTTTCTCCAGAGACAGGTGTTGAGCCTTCGTGGACTACCCAAGGACTTGTGGAGACTTGCAAAGTTGGGTAACCAAATCTTCACTTTCACACCTCCAGCAACCCGGTTTCCCCTCTACCACAGCCTCATTCTGTCACAGTAAACTTTATACTACAACGTAAAGGTAGTTTGGAATCCGTCTTTGTACAATAAGCACTGAAAATAAGGCTAAAATCAACGGAGCGTACGGCCGACATGCACTGCGGCGGCGGTCTTCCTGTCACTCAACAAACATTTCCATTTTCACAGCTAAAAACATGTATACTACATTATTTTCAATCATATTACTTCCCAAAAGATCACCACGGCGCGCTTTTTATTCTGCCTTATGCCCGCCACTTTATTCTCGTTCCTGTCGGCTGCTTGCACTGACTTGGAAGAGCTAGAACTCGCCATAATGTCACTTTGAAAGCCTGCGGTAAACAGGGGCAAACCGTGAGAAAAAAAGCTAGTGTTACAACTGGGGAAACAAGCGTTTCCTATTAGCATAAACTGCTTGTGAGAGGAGAGCGCAGATTTACAATTCTGAGCACTCAGAGCGCTGCCATGTATCACAGCCAGGCTGGCCGGGCCGTGTGGGGGGGGGACGGGGGAAAAACGCGATACTTGGCAACAACTGAGGTCAGTAGTACAAAGGTAAAGTATGCTAATTGTAGCTAAAGGGTGGTGGTACTGATAGACAATACCAGCTGGAGCCTGCTTGCCCGCGGTTATTCAAAATTTACTAGAATCGCAAATGCGATGATCCGCAGTTATGTCCTTTTTGCCGAGCGTTGCAAACGAGACGATCTGCGTTTAAGGGGTTAAGGAAAGTGAGGGGTGAGGGGGCAAGGTTGGCAATCCGGACTGCTGTGTGATGAGGAGGAAGGAAGGCTGGGGGCAGGAGGCAGGCCGAGAGGGTTCCGGGTGGCAGGAGTGGGGAGAACAGGACGGATGTACCTGAGGGCTGGTTGAGGGGCACCCAGGCTTCATGGTGGGGGGTTATGGTGACAGCAGAGGAAATGGTGGTGTGAAAAGAGGGGGGGGTGGGGGGAGAGGAAAGGGAGGTCAGGGGGGGAAGAAGGGGGGGGGCATGGATTCTTCCAGCCGGGGCCATGGCATGCAGGTGCAGACGGCCCGAGTGGGAGGGGGAGGTCGGGTGATTTCTGAAACTGGAGCTGTCTGTTGCAGCAATCAATGGTGGCCCCTAACTTCTGTAGCAGGTCCAGCCCCAGATATCCACTGTAATTGCGGAAGGAAGAGTCGAAGACGATGAACTTGTGGTGTGTTGATGCCGGCTGATGGGTGTCGATGCGCAGGGCCTGTGTTTCCCCGTGGATCGGCGGGGGGCCATCCCCCATTTCCACAAGGTGAGTAGCCGTCAGGAATAGCGGGCCAAAAGTCTACTTGTGACAGGAGAAGTATGGCTATACAGGCAGGATCTGGCTGCTCCCGTGTCGACCAGAAGTCTGGCTTTCACCCCGTTCAGCTTCATCTTGTGGTAAACTGGGGGCATTATTTGAGGGAAGTGGCCCCTGCCACCGTGGGAAGGTGCAGGGGCAGTCCTAAAAATCCATCCTTCTTCTTCCTCCGGCTTCTGTTCCTCGGGTTTGGTCTCCTCCTTGGGTGCAGGTTCGTCCTCTGGTTCCTTGTTCTCTAGAGAGGAAACTTCACATCAGCCTGGGGTGGTTTTCCGTCTGGCAGCTTTTAATTGGTCCCTGATATCGTGCAGTGGGCACCTGAAGCTGCAAGCAGAGAACTCCCAGGGATTCACCAGAATGAGGTTGGGGTTCTCCTTCTGACTGGGGCACTGGTGGGTAGGGTGTGCCCTAGGCAGGCTGGGTGCTGGGGTGGGGCTGGTATGGGGCACAGGCAGATGTGGCTTGACCGGGGTAGCCGGGATATTCGTGGGGAACTTTTTCACCACGTTGATTTGCTGGGGTGTAGGGCGGGAGGTCAGGAGGCAGCATATCAGTTGGATATCCTTATCCAAGTCTCTGGTAGGGTCATGGATTGTAAAGTGCTTCTTGACCATGCTGGGAAGCACTCTTAGGAGAATATTAAAGGGGTGTCGCTCCCAGGTTTCATCATCTGCCTCCGGGTAGGTAGCAGTGATCAGACATCTGGGCTGGATTAGAGTGTCATCCAAATTGCCATCAAAGGTTAGGCTATTCAGTTGGCATAGTGCCACCACTTTACCTACTGATGGAGTGATGGCTTGAATCATGAGTTTCGTGAAATTCCGCCAGATGAGCTCCGGGATGATCTTGGGTGCTATATTAGCTGACACTTTGCTCTGTAGCGGGAGTGTTACAGTGATTTTTTGCTTGTCATCCTCGAACCCGATATCTAGCAAAGATTTAATAATTACCAGGTATGTGTGAACATCATACTGTTCAGAGTCAAATTTAGGTAATTGCACATGCGGTTTTACTTGCCATTTTGCCGGTATTTCCTGATTACCTCTCTCGTATGCCCGGGTCAAGAGCCACCGCTGTCCACCAGTGTAATGCTAGATGTTTTAGGGTCGGCTTCCCATTCCTCTAATGCCTAGTGTGCACCTGGGTTCTCTTTCTAGACTGGAGCTTAGACAAATAAGAGAGAAGCAGGACACAAAAACTCAAGGCAACAACCTTACATGTGTATTACTAAATTCTGCAGTGGAATGGGGAGATGTCACGAATACAGGTATACTGGACAATTGTAATTCTAAGGCCTAGATATGGGGTGTTAGTGTCGTGCAGGATACTACTCAGGACAAGATCAGGTAAGGTGAATAGCACTTAGGGCAGAGAGGTTATGCACTATCATTGTAGGAAAGTCTAGGTTCTGTGTACTGGTGGAGGTGGTGGCACAATTTCACTGCGGGTAGGCTAACGGCTTTGTTGGTCAGGTTGTTAATTATTACTTTTGCACTGGGGTCTCCTTATAATCTTAGTGTGAGGCGGTGTCACCATCTGGTAGCGTGTTCATTGAGGTAGACCCATATTTAACTGCCTTGCCATGTTCACTGTTACTGTTACCTTGCTTTTTCTACCATGCTTTTATATTATTACTGATACTTTTCTCACTGACTTCCCCTATTCTGTTGACTCAAGGCTCTGTCCTTAATTCACTATGTCATGGACACTGTGCTTTCACTATCACTCACTTTCGGGTTTGGGCGTAGTGGCGGTCAGGTACACGGGCAGCAGAGGTGACTCAGCCTCATTACTGATGGGGCTGAGTTCCGCCAGGGGCCTCTGTATTCAGGGGCCACCGGATCACGTGTAGGGGCGTCCTCTCTTGTGTGTGGCAGCTGGTGGCGAAGGGTCCCCCACTTTCAGGGCTTGGGGAGGAAGTCTGGTCCTCAGGGCTGGGGCCGAATAGCTGCCTGAACTTCTCACTCAGGCGCCTGATGGAGGACGAAGAACTCCAGCGTCGGGGTGTAGGGAGGTCCCGCCCGGGGGTTCTGGGGGTGGTCTGGAGGTCCCAAGGGCTGCAGTCCCCAGTGGTCAGGGACGCCGTCAGGAGGGAGCTGTGGCATTGGCCTACGTCAGGGTCCGTCAGGCGAGTCCTCTCAGGAACCGGCTGCAGGGAGAAGAGCCCAGTGTAGTCACGGGGGCCTCTCCAGTACTCCTCCAGGCTGGGGGCTCCCTCTGTGTTGTAGGTTGGTGGGCAGGAGTCAGCATCTGATGGAGGAGCGGCTACCGGCCATTTCCTGCCATAGGGTTCAGCTACTGGCCATGGCCTTCTAGGGGCGTAGTTACCAGCCGTTGCTAAGGCCAGGCTACTGACCGTGGCCTGGGGAAGGGACCAGGTACAGGCCGACTCAGGGACACTTTTGGTGCAGCTACCAGCCATCTCCTGACAAAGACGGGAGCGGCTAATGGCCATCTCCTTGTTACCTCCGGAGCGGCTGCAGGCCATCTCCTGTAGGAGGGTCGAGCGGCTACTGGTCGTCTTGTTCAGGGAACCTTCAGAGCAGCTACCAGCCATCTCCTAACGATGGTGGTAGTGGCTACCGGCCATCTCCTTGTTACCTCCAGAGCGGTTGCAGGCTGTCTCCTGAAGGAGGGCTGAGCGGCTACCAGCCGTCTGGTTAGGGGCACCTTTGGAGCGGCTTCTGGTAGTCTCCTGACGAAGGCGGAAGCGCCTACCAGCCATGCCTTGTTACCTCCAGAGCGGCTGCAGGTTGTCTCCTGTAGGAGGGTTGAGCGGCTACCGGCTGTCTCAGGGGTGCTGACTGGAGCTGGAGTACAGCTCCATCCCGTGGTTGTCGTTGGTCGGCTCGCCTGGAAGGTAGTCTTGTATTCCTGCTATGGTGGCGGTGGGTGATCTCCGGGTCATAAAGGTGCGCGGCCCGGGTGGACTTATGTCCCTGTCACCCTGAGTCCAGGCACGCTGTATATGCTCATCTGTGGGCTCCTTCTGGGGGTGTTGGGTTGCCCTCGGTGATAATATACTACATTATATCTATATCTATCTATCTATCTATCTATATATATATATATATATATATATATATATATATATATATATATATATATATATATATATATATATATATATATATATATATATATATATATATATATATATATATAACTTATTGAGGGAATGAATCCCATACCCTCAAGTTTTTGTCCCCATACTCCCAAGGGGTATGGATACCCAAGGTGAGCTTCTCCCCCACCTGGTAGCTGTGCTTGAAATGAGGATCCTCAGTGTAGATGTGTTCACTTATTTCCACATTCATACCACTTGCTTTTCACGTTTGGTCCTGTCTCTGTGCTTTTCTGATGCACGAGCAGACTTTGGTTGGGTGGTGAACATTGACCCCCACAGTAGCACACACTTTCCCATCTACCTTTCCTTCACTGGTGCCCTGCCACCTTCGGTGCTACCCCAGTGGTTCTTGGCTCAGGTGCAAAGGCCCTTTTTCCAGGAACTGACGGAATTCGATGTCTCAGCTGAAGAGTTGGGCTCGTTGGACGAGGCTGTGGAGTTCTTCTCCGTGACACTCATTTCTGCTGGCCTTGTCTCAATTCCTCAGCCCTCTGGCTGCTTCTTGTGATGTCCAGTCCTCTGGTGGTTTGATGAGTGCAAGGCTGCCCTTTGACAATAGCGGTTTGCCTATAAGTGCAACAAGCACCGTCAGTGCAATTTCACTGTAGATGAGTTTCACTGGGCGAAGGTGAGGTTTCAGTATACTGAAGAGTAGGTCCGTGATTCTTCTTGGTGTGTCTATGTCTCTTTCTTTAGTTTTCATATGCCATTGACAGAGGTGTGGAAGCATGTCAAAAGGATTCGGGGTAGGTCTGCACTGGACTCCCTCCAGTTTTCCAGGTAAATGGGACTGTTATATTGGATCCTATATCTGTGGCAGAACCCTAAGTGATTGCTTTCTCCACGGTCTCTAGTGGTGATGCTGCTTCACCAGCATTCTGAACTCATTGACCTGTTGTTGAGGGCTGCCCTTTGGACTTCTCCTTCTGGGGTGATCGACTCTACAGTGACACGTTTTTGCAGTGTGAGTTGTACTCTGCTTTCATGTTGTGCATGGATACCATCCCTGGTCTGGACGATAGCCCTTATACCATGCTTCAACACTTGAGTACACAGGGCCTTTATGATAGACTGGCAGATTGCTACTGTGCCCACTTTCCACAAACTGGGAAGAGAACACTAATCCCTGGCCAATTTTTGGCCAGCCACGATGACTTCTTGTGTATGCAATATTTTGGAGTGGTTGGTCAACATTCGCTTAGTCTGTCTCCTTGAGTAGAGAGGTTGCCTGTCTGTCACAGAGTGGTTTTTACATTTTTCACTCCACAGCGGATGCCTTAGTCCAGCTGTAGTCCACTGACTGAGAGGCCTTGCTTTGCAGACAGCACTTCATCACAATGTTCTTTGATTTGGAGAAGGCTTATGATAATGTGTGTGGTGGCATAGTATCTTGGACACCCTTCGCTCTATGAGGCAAGGGGATGTTTGTTGGAATTTCTACGAGGTTGTTGTTTCTGCTTGTAAGTTGGCAGTGCTTACTCTGGGTCAGTAGCATAGGAAGAAGGTGTACCGCAGAGTATTAATGGCCAAACTTCAGTGTTGCCCACTCAGTGTTTTTGCCACTTTGTATGTGGATGGCTTTTCGATCATCTTTGGGAGGGTTTGAATGTTTACTGTGGGGCACCATCTCCAGGGAACTCTGAAGAATGTATCTCATTATGCCGAAGCACATGGGCTTTGGTTTTCGTTGTCAAGGACCAAAGTGGTGCACTTCTGCTGCTGCAGGGGTCACCATGCAGATCCAGATCTCTACTGAGATGTGCATCACCTGGACGTGGTGGAGTCTCACCGGTTCCTTGGTCTTATCTTTGACTAGAGTCTCACCTGGGATGCATATATTCGCAGCCTTAGGGTCTCTTGCACCTGCACCATGGAGATTCTCTGGTCTGTGGCACACAACACATGAGGTGGTGTTAGGGCTCTACTGTTCGTTCATTCAGTCTAAGATAGATTACAGTTGCGAGGCTGAACGTCTGCTGCAGATGGTGGATTTGGTCCACCATGTTGGCATCTGCATCTGCTTTGTGACTGGTGCATTCTGCTCATCCCCAGTTGAAGCTTATGTGTCGATGCTGGTGAGCTGCTGCTGGAACTCTGCTGTGTACAGCGCATTATACACTTGTACACATGGTCCAGCACCTGCCCAAGTTGACCATGGCTTCAGTATTGCTTGCAACAAGACTAGATGGTGTCTGTGCCGCTGAGGGACATACAAAACAAGAAACCTTATGGGGTTCAAGTGAGGAATCTCCTTCATGAGTTCTCAGTTACTCTTGGGCTGGTGGCACCATTGGCTCCATCCGTGATACCACCCTGGAAGGTTACCTCAGTTGACAATTTGTCGCTATGCCATGGTTTCCAAGGCTTCCACGCCAGCAGAAATATTGCATTTGGCTTTCTTGGAGCATGCCTCATGCCATGTCGGAACAATGCCAGTGTGCATGGACAGCTCCAAGTCTGCAGACAGCATCAGCTTTTCTGCCACATCATCCCACTTTGAAGCTCATGGCTTGCTCCCTGCAGTTGCTCTCTACCATGCAGTCCAAGAGAACACAGAACGTGGGCAATTTGGCGAGCATTTTACTGTTTTTTGTGAGTCATGCAATGTTTTCAAAGCCTTCGATGCACTAGTGTCTTCTCACCCTCTTGTCCATGATATTCATGAATAGCTGGCCATCGTGGCTCGGGTGCTTGTGGAGATTGTCTTCTGTTGGGAACCAGTGCATGCATGTGGGGGGGGGGGTGGCAATGAGTGGGCTGATATGGTGGCTCGGTTGGTTGTTCAACTTGAGCTGCCAGATCCAATTATTGCTCTTCCATACACTGACTACATCACGGCAATTTGAATTGCCCTACAAACTAGCTGGCGCAAAATTGGGAAACGGTTGAAGGGAATAAGAAAATGCATGCCATTACACCATACCTTTTCCCATGGGCCTACCCCCAGTGCCTAATGCCTTGACTGGCAGAGATGGTGTTTTGCCACCTTCGGATTGACCACACCCAGCTGACATTCTGTTACCATATGTAGTGATCCCCACAGCCCATTTGTGAGGACAGCCTTGTTTCCAAGACTGTTTGGCACTTGCTTGTTGAGTGTCCCAGTCTGGGGGATATCTGTGTGTGCTTTTTGTCCCAGTACTGGGATAGCTTTGACCACTTTGGCTGTCCCTCATGCTGAGACAGGACTCCTGCAGCCGCAGCTGCCGGGTCCTTTAATTTTTGGAGGAGGTGGACCTCCCCCATAAAATGTGATATTGTTAAGATTGCATATATTTTAATTATTACCCTCCACCTGACGAAGGCAGAGGAGGGTATTATTATCACTGGTGTCCGTCTGTTGAGTTGGGTGGATTGGCGGCTGGCCAGAATAGTCTAAGCAATTGGTGCCAGATAGAGCTAGAATTGCTCAGACGATGATACAAATATGGAACTTGGCACAAATATCTTTCACAACATACCTTACTATTTCAGGGGTGGTGGCAATAAAAAATGTAACAGCCTTGGCAACAGTTGCTAGGCAACAATTTCACTTTAGTGACTAACTATGTATGCCTATATAATATAACCAGTTGAAGTTCTATTATCATAAGACAATTAATACACAAAAATATGAACTAGAATGCCATGTTTGAAAATTATAAAAGCAAATTTATTATTTTTTCAGTTATAAGGCAATGTAACTACCACAAATGAAGTAATCGAGTTATCCTTAGATATCGCCCTCTTAAGTTTAATGCTGCAAATATCTTGTGTATGATAAATAATGTGTCAGATGATTGTTTTTCAGTATGAATAACAGTTTAGTACATCCATGGTTGTGGTGTGAATACCACTTTACAGTTCTCAAAATACAGGAGTACCAGGGATCAAGCATTGTCACAGTCTCCTTTGCAAGTACAATAGACAGTGCATTTGAGATTTGCCTGTGTGCACTTGCAGTCTGTGCACCTGGATCTGCATCTGCACTGCAGCAGCTCTGAGCATGATGCACTGGCCTGAGGCAGTGTGGTCCACAGGGGTGTCCACTGCTCTGGGCATGTCCATCCCCAGTCTGCAGGGGAGGGTAACTGGCGATGTGGCCTTGTAACATGACCCCGATAGTGACCACCTTGCAGTACTGCCTGCAGTATGTGTTGTCGTAGGGCAGCCTTAGTAGGAAGAAGAGCTGACATTTGACGCCCCTTGTGTATGAACAGAAGCTTTCTGACTTCATTAATTGACGTACAGGTTGCTGTCCTATTATACAGCAAGATTGCAAAGTACTCCAAGGATGCATATACGTCTACTGGTATATCCTCTGGTGCATTGTGCTTTTCATAGAATGTGTCTGCGAATTCCTCAGGTGTCTCCCACACCTTCCAAACTGTCTTCTTTCTCACTTGAGCAAAGTGAGAAACGGTGTCGCACCCTGTCAATGCATGAAATGCAGATATTGATAGAGACTTCCCTGGTCCTACAGCCACTGATATCTTATGAGCAGGGATATACCGGAAGTCTTTTCCAGTGCCAAATGCCACCCAGAGCTCAACATGCCTTAGTTCCTGAACTGTTGATACTGCCAGAACCACCACATCTGTGTCCATAGTGAGGACTAGGATTTTCACAATCCCCTGCTTAACAGCATCAGCCACATGAACCATCATCCTAGAATCTGCTTCCTCATGACTGCATGGTGCTAAGTTGGTCGTGTCACGCAGAGGTTTGCAGAGTACATTTTCACCATCAGTTAGCACCAGTACCTTCTCCTCACTTGCTTCTCTCATCATTTCATCATTCAGAAGCTTAAAGAGCTCAACTTTGTTGCTGTCGACACAAAGGAATTGTTGCCAGTTCTTTGGCACTGGGCTTGACACGTCCAAACGACACCTTTGCGTTTGGCCCATTGCTCGCTGTTCTCTAGTCTGTGCTTTGAGACTGTTGAGTTCATATTGGTCCCAGACAATGTCCACACGTTGTGCCAGACCATGTTCTCTGTGGATGTGAGGAACAAAGACCTTCAAGGCATATTTACCAAAGGTTTTGCATTCTTTCTGCCTTAGCATATTCACAATCGCAGAGCCATCCATGATGGTGACTTCAGTCGGAGGTCGTGTCTCAGACCTAGCATGTGTGTGTTGCTCCAAGCAGCACATTAAATCAGACATCTTCCCAAGTCGTAATTGCCCATAAGATGACAGGGAAGGTGGATATGGGTGATTTTCAATTATTTTTCCCACAACGCAAATAATATATGGGACACAAATGGATAAAAATATAATTTTTAATGTATCAAAAGTTAAAGGAAACATAACAACAAAAAGAATTTATTTTTCAAAAGATAAATCAAATATTGTTATTTTTATAGATGGTAACCAAGGAAAATGTGTTGCCTAGCAACCATTGCTAAGGCAGTTACATTTTTGATTGGCCCCACCCTTGAAATTGTTAGGTATGATGTGAAGGACATTTGTGCCAAGTTTCATGCTTGTATCACAATCCGAGCAATTTTTGCACTGATCGTTCAGACTAGAAGTAGAGATTTCGTTTCCAGAGCAAATCTCAAAGTATTAACTATAGAGTCATGAAATTTCATAACATTATGCGTCTTATAGTGAACTGGTGCCTTTTGATAGTTGGAATGGTGTGTTTTGAGTAGTTTTGTGTGAAAAAAAAAAAATCTCAGAGATTTCAGTGCGATCTGAGCACGTAATCTCAAACCAGAAATCAAAATTATTCACAGTAGCGTCATGAAATTTCGCACAGTTATGTGTCTTACGGTGAACTGGTGCCTTTTCACTGGTAGAATGTTGTGTCTTAAGTATTTTTTTTTTTATAATGAAAAAAATCTCAGAGATTTCAGAACTACCTGCTGTCCCTGTGTTATACAAAGAGAGGGTGGGGAAGTGAGGGCCGTTCTGCGCTTGGTTAGGTGTGCAGGAAGGCGGGGAGGAGGGTTTGTGCTTGGTCTGATGAAGAGTTGCAACAGCGTAGCGTTGATGATGATGGTGGTGGTGGTGATAATGATGATGATGATGATAATGATGGTGGTGATAGTAATGAAGGTGGTGGTGGTGGTGATGAAGATGATGGTGGTGGTGGTAGTGATGATGGTGGTGGTGGTGGTGACTATGATGGTGATGATAGTGGTGACGATGAGGGTGATGATAGTGGTGACGATGATGGTGATGGTGGTGGTGGTGATAGTGGTGATTTTTTACTTCCTATCAAACTTCCCTAGACTTTATTAAGTTTTAATGTCTGTGTTATACGGGGAGGGGGGGGGGGCGGTGAGGGCCGTTATGGGTCAGGTGTGCAGGCAGGTCGGGAGTATGTACTTGGTCAGATGGAGGGTTGACACAGGTAGCATTGCCAATGTTTTGAAATTTGCGATTGTGTGAACGTTGTTTCTTAGTCTGACCTTATTTTATTATATTCTTTTTTTAGAATTTTAACTTAACATTGTTTTACGGCTGCTATAGCCCCATAGGTTGCCGCCATGTGGGGTGAATATATATATATATATATATATATATATATATATATATATATATATATATATATATATATATATATATATCCCATTGGAGCCCAGTGTCCGGAGTATTGGACAGAACTGGGATTCTTCAAGTCCTTATAAAGTAATGAACCCCAAGGTAGGGACCTATGAGCTTCGGGACTATGAACCGATAAGCGGAGGGCGGTACGCTTAGTGCCCTCCCAGTGCAATGCCTCGCCCAGCACCCCTGGGATCCAATGGGTTATATATATATATATATATATATATATATATATATATATATATATATATATATATATATATATATATATATATCTCTCTCTCTCTCTCTCTCTCTCTCTCTCTCTCCCTCTCTCTCTCTTTCTGTATATACAGTATATACAAATCCACGATTTCCTTTAGCATGAATCATTTCCTCTGTACTGAATATCACCATCTGTTTGGTAGACGGGATTTTTAAAAGATCATTAGCATACTAAAGGAATTAATAATTTCGGAGGAGTATATTTAGCTCGTACATTCCTTTTTTTTACAATCATCACTTCCTGTTTTATTTACCGTAAGTGGAAGAGCAATATATAAATTTTGTTTTGTAATTCAAGCAGCGTCACATTTTTTTGTTTATTCACATACTAAAGCAGCAATATTAATTAATTAATTAATTTAGTGGGCTAATTTGATCAGTGCCACTTTTCCTTTTCATTTATAGACAAAACGAATAATTTTATATATTTACTTTGTGTTCTCATGTTGTTAGACGCTTATAGTCTTAAGTCTTCCAATACTTTTCTCAGGTGCCAACGGGTGTGAGATCACTTATGCATGAGTCTGTTGCTACAGCCTCTTGCCCTCCTTCTCCAGCTTTTTCACGCACTGCTTCCAACACATTTGATTTTTTCCCCCTCTCTTTCCCTCTCTCTCTCTCTCTCTCTCTCTTTCTTTCCAGCCGGCCCCAGCAACTTTCTCAACAGCAGTGCAACACCTTCATTACCTGCTGCAATATTCTTAACTCCTTCACTGCTATGCCGTCTTTTGCATTTGTTTTTGCTTCTACTCAAGGATTTTATTGAACTTAATAAAATACCGGTAGTAGTTAAAGTATTAAAAATGCCTTTGGTATATCTGAAAAAGTTGATAAGTTTCACCTAATATGAACTAAATATCTGGAGAAGGCAAGATCAAAGTGAAGAGTAAGTCGTCGGGTTGAAGAGGCTAACACCTTCTTTGCCATGACATGTACAGCATTATACTCTCCATCGCCAGGACCCATCACCACCTTAGAAATAGACCCAGACTGAATAACATTTCATTCCTTCACCAGCTGATTACCTCCCTCACTCCCAACTACTAGAACTTCCCTCCCTCCCCCTCTCCCAACTGCCAAAACTTCCCTCCCTCCCTGTGTCCCAACTGTCAACACTCTCCTCGCTCCCTCTCTCTCCTAACTGCCAAAACTTCCCTTCCTCTCCGCCAGTTGTCAGAATTTCCCTCTTTCCTTCCATCTCAACTGCCAGAACTTCCTCCTAACTGCCAGAACTTTCTTTCTTCCGTCCCTCTCTCCCAGCTTCCAGAAATTTCTTCTCTCTCTCCTTCCCTGACAAATACCAGAACTGCCAGAACTTCCCTCCCTTCCTCCCAGGGGCCAGAATTTACCTCCTTCCCCACCTCCTTCCCTCCAGCTATCAGAACTTCCTTCCCTCCCTCCCTACTAGCTGCCAGAAATTTCTTCCCTCCTTTCCCCCTAACTACCACAATATCCCTCCCTCCCTCTCGTCCTGCCTCCCTCCAAACACCACAACTTCCTTCCCGATACCTCCATCTCCTCCCCGACAACCTTCCTCTGTGCCTCCCTCCCCGTGATCACAAGAAGTGGGAGGGAGGTAGAAAGAGGACAAGTAAGAGGAAGAGGAGGACATGGGGCGAAACAGGGAAGGGAGAAACAGAGGGTAAAGGAGGAGGTAAAAGTAAGAAGGCAAAACGGTGGGCGGAGAGATAGTGAGAAAAAAGATGGGAAGGAGAGGAAGGGAAGAGGAAAGAGGGGAGAATTAATGGGAGGTGATGGGAAAGGAAAGGAGAGGTGAGAGGAAGTGAAATATGAGGGAAAGGGAAGGGAGGTGAGGTGAGGGGAGGGGAAGGATGAAAAACGAGGGAAATAATTAGGGAGGGGAAGGAAGGAAGGGAAAGGGGGAAGGGAAATGGGAACAAAGATGGAAAAGGGATCAAGCAGAGGGGGGTGGGAAATGAGAAGCAGAGTGGGGGAAAGACTGAGGCAAGAGAAGATGGAGAGGGAAGGGAAAGGGAGGGAAGGGTAGGGGAAGCAAGACAGGATGAAAATGTGGATGTCAGAAGGACGGGGGATGGGAAAGAGATGAATGAAAGAAGCGGTAAGGGAAGAAGAATGGGAAGGAGGAGGTTGAGGGATAGGGGTAGGGCATCAGTGTATGGATGCTGGAGGCAGGGAAACGGGAAGGAAACGGGGAAGAGAAAGAATGAAGGGAAAGGGAGAGAATGAGAAGGGAGGAAGGATGGGATGGAAGGGGATCAAAGTGTGGTGGGAGAGCAGATGGAGGAGGGAAGGAGACACGGGACAGGGTAAAGGAGAGGAATATGAATGGTGAAGGAGGAAAGGGAGGAGCAGAAAAGGTGGGGAAAGGGGAGGGATGAAGGTTAGGAAGAAGGGAAAAAAAGGGGAAGGATAACGGGCAAGAATGATAACGAGCAGAGGGAGGGAAAAATGAGGAGAGTAGAAAGAGGGAAAGGGAGGAGAGGAAAGCTGATGAGTCAGGAGGGAGGAGGGGAAAAATTAAGAAGAGGAAAGAAAAAAGAAAGTGAAGGAAGAGAAAGGGGGAGGGGGAAGGATGAAAGGGAGGAAGGGAATAAGCAAAAGATGATTGGATAAGATGAGATGCAGGAGGAGGAAAAAGGGAGAGAGGAAGGAGAGGAAGGGGAGGGAGGAGAGAAAATGGGAGAACAGTGTGACTGAGAAGGAGGATGAGAGGTAGGAGAGGAAAGGAGAGGGGGAGTTAGGAACAATTGTGAGGATGAGGGATGGGCGGAGATGGAGAGGCGAAGGATGAGGGATAAGGAGAGAGGATCAGGGGGTGAGGTAAGGGTGGGGTGGGGGTGAGAGAACCAGGTACCCGTCTGCCAAACATCTCGCATGCAAATTAAAATCTGCAGTCGGCGGAGCGCGTCTAGTTCCTTCATTACCATAATCGGGTCTGTTACAGCGCCGACGGGAGAGAGAGAGAGAGAGAGAGAGAGAGAGAGAGAGAGAGAGAGAGAGAGAGACAGAGAGTTTTACAAGGCTTTACAAGAAGTAGTACCTCAAAAAGTCTTATGACCCATACCGAGGAGGTATCAAGAATAAAGTTACCAGACACAATCTGCTACTCTAATGATGAGAAAACAGTGTAGTGAAGGTCGAGGCTCTCTCCACCCACCTATCGTACACGCAGAGAGGGCACAGAAAATGAAGTGCACCTAACCCGGAGGAAAAAAGCCGAGATAAAAATTTTTATAGGAGAGTAAGAAACATTCATTTTGAAGAAAATAGTACAGGACAAAAGGAAAGAAGTAAAGGGCATTGGAACTGAGGAATGGATAAAAAGAAAAACGTAATGAAAAAGGAAAAAGTAACCAATAAAAAAAAAGAAAGAAAAAGGTAACTGATGAGAGGAAAGAAGCAAGCGGATAAGAAGTCGCGAATTAAAGGAAAGAAGTAGCGAAAAAAAACGAAAAATTAACCGATAAGAGGAAGTAAGTAATGGATAAAAGGAAAAACATTACATTAGAATAACGAAGGAGAAGAGAAACATTTATAAGGTATAAACAACATGTAAAGGTCAGAAATAACGAACGAGCGCAAAACTGTGCAGTCCCACTCGGCAGCAGGAAAGTGTGGAAATTAGAGGCTCAAATCAGATGCAAATAACATCACAGGTAGCCACAGCAAGACAAAGGACATATATGCCAGCCACATTCACCACTGCAGTAGGCAAAATAAATAATTACGGTATGTATGGGGACAGCGCCCTGGGACCCCACCATGGTAAAAGCTGATTCGAGTGGAGGCCTACCACTGCAACTATTGTTTTCCAAAGAAAACAATGTCTGTCCATCCATCCATTGCCAGATGCCTCAATCCCGTAAGGGATGGCCACAAATAATCGCCTCCCTGTCGCCCTGTACTCCGCCATTTCACTGTTCCGCTCCCAGCTCGCACCCCCTCTTTCATATACCTCTCCACTCCATCCTCTCCATCTCATCCTCGGCCTCCTCCTCCCTCTCCCATCCTCCATCTCACTCATATACATTCCTCATTAGTCTCCTGCTCTTCATCCTATCCACATTGCCAAACTACTTCAGTGTATTTCTCCTAACTCTTTGTATTACATCCATATCCACACCACAACGCTTCTTCACTTCCACATTTGTCAGTCTGTCTCTCCATGTAACTCTGCACGCTCCCCTTGACTTGTGTCCCTCCAACATTGTCCAAGCATCGCTTCCACATGTTAGAGTTGGTACGCAGTACTATCATGCAGCGACTTTTTTTACTTCCATGCTCACTTCCCTACTTTTTATCACTGCTTTCAAAGAACCAGTGTCACGGGGGGATGTGAAATTAAGAATTAAGGATGCTTTAAATACTTGAAAATGGAGACAAAGAATTGACTTGTGAAAATCCAACAGTAAGTTTACTTTATGCCGGCTTACTTCACCGATTTTCTAAGGACAAGAATTTATAAACTTTCTCAACAGTACACAGCAGAGACTAATTACTCACGAATGCTGTTTGTAGTACTGTTAGCCTCTCGAGAAAGTGACTCCACCCCTGACAATCAATAACTAATGCTAATAATAATAAACAGGTTCTTGCCGGTGCATTAACTCCTGGCTGGCACTTAATACAAAGGAACTGTCCTGAGTACCAGTTATGAATAATGCAAAGCGTTTGTGCAAACTAGGACCGGCAACTAAAATAAGCTTAATGTGGAGAAATAACACACGAGTTTAACTACATTAAGCTCAAAGAAAAAGAACTGTAAATTTATTAATTACAATGAAATAAATTTACGTTACATGAGTCTCAAAATGAATTCAAAATAACAAGGAGAATTCACTCACTCGCTCATTCAAAAGCTAAACACTTAAACCTAGGAAATGAAAAGAAATACTGGTCAGTGGAGGGGAGGTCAGAGGAATGAACTGGGCGCCGGTGCAGGACAGATGCTGCAATATGCTAAACCCTCTTCGCCATTTCACCGTCTAGGTGGAGATTAAAGAACTCGCTGTACAATGGCGGCGCTGCCTTGCGCTGGGCACAACGGTCCTACACTCGCGATGATCCAAACCTGACTAACTTCAAATTATGAAAAGGAGCGAGTGATGGCCGTGTTCACAGGAAATAGGCGTGGCCTAAGTCAACGGTCAATGAGAGAAAGTGAGAGATATATGTTCACAATAAATCACTCAGTGAAGGCACTAACGTCGTGCATACGAATGATCACATGTGAAATAGTGGGAAATGTTCAGAAAACCATCCCAATCGGAGTGAATACACGGACGGTTGAAGTGAGTGATGCGCAGTGGGAATTCCACTAGAATTTGTGGTTTTCTCACTGAAACACAATGTCACGAATTTATAAATACTCGTGACATTACGCCCCATCAAAATCCAATTTTTCTTTAGAAAAATTTTCGATATACATACATATAAATCCTAACTCAGTCACACAAGATTCACGCTGTGGTGTGTGTACTACCCTGCTACAGGAGAAAATCAGTCGCCCATGAGCATAAAAACCTCGTATTTACGTTAATAGAAGCAAGCTTGAGGAAAAAACTCCGTGACGACGGTAAAAAATCCTGTACTCAGGTCAACTGAGCGAAAAGTTCGCTACATTTACATTAACAACTAATTGCTATGTAGCGTGATGTATGTAATACACGGTGTAGGTGTGACAGTTGTGGTGTAGCTGTGCCTACGTGTAAAATTATGAAATACAAAGCAATAGTAAATAATGACGACGAGGGAGAAGAGAAGAGGCGGCAGCATGTGGCAGAGACGATCAGCTGATCACCACAACAATGCTGCACCTGCCAACTGCACCTGCGAAAGCAATCAAGGTGGAGCATCAAAAGTGTCATTTCTCTTTCTCTGCCTAGCGGTCAGTACTTATGTTACAAAAAGTACGCTCTTAGTCTATTAGTGGATACATTATTAACCAAGAAATGTACTCCTTGGATTGCTCAAATCTCTAAGGACCCCTGTAGTTTACTGGTTAAACTTACATTATCAACCAGGAAATGTGCCAGTTCTTGGATTTCCCAAATCTCTCAGAACGGGCAGTTTACTGGTTAACCTACATTATTAACCAGGAAATGTGCCAGTTCTTGGATTGCTCAAATCTCTCAGAACTGGCAGTTTACTGGTTAACCTAACTCTACACTTACGATTAACATTGGCAAGCTGAGAATCCCTACGCAATCTTGGGCAGATCACATTTTAACACCCACCGTGGATAATGTGCATTCTCTGGGAATCCTATTGAGAAGGTCCACAGCTCGAGACACCACAAGGTAATTCATACACAGGCTCGGATTGTCCTTTTGGGGGTCTTGAACTTCCCCTTAACCTATGGTATACATGTATATACAGGTCCTGGACGTAATGTGTCCTGTGGGACCAACGGGCGAGACATCAGATCTTACTGGTAAACTTTTAACTGGGAACCAGGCTGGTCCATGGATTGCATAAATCTCTAAGGATGCCTGTCTTACGGAACCCAGCATACAACAGTTGCCCGTGTTAGTCAGCAGTTAGCAGGCGAGACATCAGGTCTGTGCCTATGTTGTCACTTCCCTTGATGTATCTCACAACAAAGTTAAACTGCTGCAAATACAGTGTCCAGCGTGTCAATCTTGCATTAGTCGTCTTAGTCGTGCTGAGACTAATGAGTGGCATATGATCAGTTTCCAGAGTGAATGGTGCCCCATATAAATAATAGTAATATTTCTGAACACCATCAACCACGGCCAAGAGTTCCTTCTCAACAGTACTGTGATTCCTCTCGGTGGGTTTTAGCTTACGGCTGTGGTATGCCACTGGGAAGATTCCACCTTCCGATTCTTGCATTAATACGGCACCTACTCCTTCTTGTGAAGCATCAGTGCATGGTATGAAAGGTTTGTTGGAATCAGGCAACTGCAAGATAGGCTCCTTACACAGCATATTCTTAAGGGTGGCAAAAGATCTCTCTTGTGCTTCTCCCCATTTAGTGGTGTTTGGAGCATGTTTCTGAAACACCTCGTATAACGGTTGGGCAATGAGAGCAAAGTTGGGGATAAAACTCCTATAATACCCCACTAGGCCAAGGAATGCCCTAACCTGTTTCTTGGTCACAGGTCTCAGGGCTTCCCTAACCTTTCTGATCTTGTCGCCTTGACATCTGCAGCGATTGTTGCCAACAATATGTCCGAGGAACTCTGTCTCACTGTGAGCAATTTTACACTTGCTAGGCTTCACAGTCATGTTGAAACTCCGGAGTCTACTGAAGACAATTTCCAAGAATCTGAGGTGCTCCTTCAACGTGGCGGAATGAACGAGGACATCGTCAACGAACATTTCTACTCCTACAATACCATGGAGCACTTGTCTCATGGCACGATTGAATACTGCTGGGGAATTGGTAAGTCCAAATGGGAGGACTTTATACTGATACAATCCCCTAGGAATAGCAAAGGCAGTAAACTGACGGCTCTTGGGGTGAAGGGGAATCTGAAAGAATCTCTTCGCCAAATCGAGCTTTGTGAAATATCGTGACCCTGCCAGCTTGGAGAAGATGGCAATGTGGTCACCCATTGGCTCAGCATCCACTTTGGTGATTGCACATAGCCTCATATAGTCACCACAGATCCTGACTCCACCATCCTTCTTGTGGACTACTACCATTGGAGTACGGTAAGGAGTTGAGGACTTTTCAGTAATACCTGCAGTCCCCATGTCAGCAATTTCGTTGTCTACTGTGTCCAGCAGTCGCATGGGAATCAGATATGGCTTAAGCTTTACGGGAGTATTGCTGGTCAACTCGATTTTGTGACAATCAACCTTTGCGAGTCTAGGTTGGTTAGAGAAGACATCAGCATACTGACAGAGCAGTGACCTTATGGCATTCTGGTCACCTAATGCTAAGTCAGTGTTAAGTAAAACATCTCCAACAGTGTCCTCCTGACGAGACTGAATGGTTAAGGGCTCGTCATCATGATCATCAACTGGTATCACCGTGGCTGCCCCGGTTTCTTCCAGTGGCTGGTCACTGTCATCAGCTACTTGTAGGCCAGTCTCCTTGGGGTTTGACTCATGATAAGCCTTCAACATGTTAACGTGGAACCTTTTGCGAAGATTCCCCATCTGAATTATTTAGTTGAGGTTTGAAACGCATTCTACTACATCATATGGACCCTTCCACTGTGCCAACAACTTGTTCTGGGCAGTGGGGAGTAACACCAAGCACTTATTGCCTGAGCTAAACTTCCGAAGCTTTGCCTTCTTATCATAATAGGCTTTCTGAACTTCGCGTGCCTTGACCAAATTTTTCCTTAGCTAACTCGCACGTCGACTGGAGGAGGTCAGCTAGATCAAGGACGTAGTTGTAGGTGGTCTTGACTTCAGGGTCGGGTTCTTCTTCGTCCCATAACTCGTGAAGGACTTGAAGTGGTCCACAGACCGACCTTCCATACACAAGTTCGAAAGGTGAGAACTTCCAGGAATGCTGTGGGGCTTCTCGATAAGCAAAGAGAAGAGGAGCAATGAACCACGGCCATTCCTTTGGCTGTTTGGCGGCCACACGCTTTAACATCTTCTTGAGAGTCCCATTGAACCTCTCACACAACCTGTTACACATGGGATGATAAGGCGTAGTTTGCAGGCCTCGGATGGACAACAACCTGAATGCTTCATTCATCATTGCAGAGGTGAACTGCGAATCCCGGTCGCTTAAGACCTCCTTGGGGATACCTACACGATAGAACACTTCAATCAATGCCTCAGCAACAGTGACGGCCTCTATATTCTTAAGGGCCACGGCTTCAGGCCACCGTGTGCTGAAATCAACAGTAGTGAAGATATACCTTGATCCATCACTTGCCTTAGGAGAGATTGGCCCAACAATGTCAATATATATATATATATATATATATATATATATATATATATATATATATATATATATATATATATATATATATATATATATATATATATATATATATATATATATATATATATATATATATATATATTTGTGCTAGGTGGGGGCGCTCACCATCCACTCACTCAGTATAATGCTGCTCTCGGGTGTCTGCTCTGTCCCCTCCTCCATCCTTCTTTCCTTCCATCTTCTATCTTTCCTTCATTCTTTCCTCGTCCTTCTGCCTACGGGTGACTTTACACTCCCTTTCTGTCTTTGATTCCTGAGTCTACACTGAGTGACAAGCCAAATGGTTTCCTGTACACCAGGAAACCATTTTCTACGCTGGGTGGTAACCATATAACCAAATTTTAGCACCTGGTGGTTTAGTGGGTAATTATTATGTTCCAGTCGGATTGAGCCGGCGATGGTTTATATCAAAAGGGTGGTTGGGGTTTATTGCTCACGTAATGCCACTCAGGGATGAGTGAGGTTGGCCACTCTCATCTTAAATGTCAGGACCAACTGCCTAGCCCCGGGCTCCTACGCTCCTCATGGGGCAATGTAGTATTGTTAGATGGATGGATATATATATATATATATATATATATATATATATATATATATATATATATATATATATATTGCCAGACGCCTCAATCCCGTTTGGGGTGGCCACAAACAAATCGCCTCCAAGTCGCCCTGTCTCCCGCCATTTCACTGCCCTGCTCCCAACTCACACCCCCCTCTCTCTTATACCTCTCCACCCCATCCCTCCATCTCATCCTCGGCCTCCCTCTCCCTCTTCCCCCCTCCACCTCACTCACATACACTCTGTCAGTCTTTCACCCTCCATCCTCTCCACATGGCCAAACCACCTCAGTGTGTTCCTCATAACGCTTCCTATCACATCCACATCCACACCACAACGCTCCTTTATATCCTCATTCGTCAGCCTGTCTCTCCATGTGACTCCACAGGCTCCTCTTAAATAACTCATTTCCACTGCTCTCACTCTTGACTTGTGTCCTTCCAACAACGTCCAACCTTCACTTCCGTACGTTAGAGTTGGTATCACAATACTGTCATGTAGTAACTTTTTCACTTCCATGCTCACTTCCCTGTTTCTTATCACTGCTTTCAAAGAACCAGCAACCTTTCTTCCCTGCTGTACCCTTTCAAGCACTTCACCCTCCAAACCTCCATCCTTACTCATCACACTACCCAAGTACTTAAACGTACTCACATTTTCCAATTCCTCACCATCCAACCTCGCTGTACATTCACTGACTTCACCTCTCTCAAAGACCATCACTTTACTCTTCCCTACATTCACCTTTAGATTCCGTTTCTTACACACTCTCTCAAACTCATCCACCAAGCCTTGCAGCTCCCCTTCATCTTCACTCAACAACACAGTATCATCTGCAAACAACAGTACAGGGAGTTTCCAAACACTATCCTCTCTCACCAGGGCCACTCCAACATCCACTACCCTACCTTGTACCTCTTTTATTACCCCATCCATGTAAAGATTGAACAACTATGGAGACATGACACATCCCTGTTTCAACCCAACTTTCAAGGAGAAAAATTCACTTAGTTCACCATTCACATGCACTGCAGCCTTCGCACCATCGTACATACTCTTGACAGCATTCAATAACTTCCCATCTACTCCATATATTCTTAACACTTTCCACAATCCTTGTCTATCCACCCTGTCATATGCTTTCTCCAAATCCATGAAAGCCGCATACAGCTTCTTTCCCTTCTCTAGAAACTTTTCCACTAAAGATCTAAGAATGAATATCTGATCTACACAACCTCTTCCCTTCCTAAAGCCTCCCTGTTCTTCTCCAACTAATTTCTCTGTTCTTTCTCTAACTCTGTCTATAAGTATCCTACCATACACTTTTCCTATTATACTAAGAAGACAAATGCCCCTATGATTACCACACACTTCTTTTTCCCCTTTTCCTTTGTACAAGTGAATAATCATACCTGACTTCCAATCCTCCGGGACTGTACCTTCCTCCCAGGCCAATCGCACATCTTCCACATCCATTCTACTACTATCTCTCCCCCATGCTTCAGCATTTCACCACACATTCCATCAATTCCTGGGGCTTTCCCCGATTTAACTTTCTTCATTGCTTCCACAACTTCTGTCCTACTGATTTCTTCCTGTCTTCTCACCTCCCTCCTTCTCCCAGCCATTCCCCAGCCACTTATACTCGCATTAGTTCCATCCTCTATGTTCAAGAATTCCTGAAAGTGTTCTCTCCATCTACTCACTTTTTCTCCCTTCTCCACTAGTAATCTACCATTTTTATCTTTCACTCCCTTGCTAACTTCACTTCCACCCTGTCTTACTCTTTTCACCTCTTTCCAGAACATTTTCTTACAGTCCCTCCACTTTACACTCAAATTCCTTCCAAATTCCTCATCCACTCTCTTCTTACTCTCTCTTACTAATTTTTTCACCTCTCTCTTTCTTTCTACATATAACTCTCTCTTCCGCCTCTCAACTTCTTCCACCTCCCTATTTCTCATCCATTCATTGTATGCTTTCTTCTTTTGTGCCACAGCCTGTCTCACCTATTCAGTCCACCACACTGTTCCTTGCACCGCTCTCCGTCTTCTCTTCCTTCCACACACCACATCACATGCTGCACATATTTCTTCTGTAAATATCCTACACACACCTTCCACGTCTCCCATCTGCTCCAATTCATATTTGCCCAAACGTTCCTCCACTTCTCTCTTATACTCTGCCTTTTTCTCATCCTCTTGTAACCTTTCCACTCTCCTTAGAACTACTCCTTCCTCTCGTCTTTCTTTTCTTCTATTCCTCCATCTTACTTGAATTCTAATTCTGGCCACCACCAAGTAGTGGTCAGAAAGTCCACTCCCCCAACCTCTATAAACTCTTGCATCCATTACACATCTTCGCATACTTTCATCCACACGCACATAATCAATCATTGCCTTCCTTTCATTCAGTTCACCATCCACCCTTCTCATCACTCACCACGTATACCTGTGGATCATTTTATGCCTGAAGAGGGTATTGGCTATCACCAACCCCCTCCCAGCACAAATGTCCACTGACGCACTCCCATTCTCATCTAATGCAGCAGGCACACCGCACTCACCAACTATTCCATCCACCTTCACATTCCCAACTTTACCATTCATATCACCGATCAAAAACAACCTCTCATTCCTTCCAAACTTTTCCATGCACATTTCTACATTTGTCCAGAACTCTTCTCTCACTCTTCTAGCATGATCTTGCGTTGGCGGATACACACACAGAATCGCCCACATATATATATATATATATATATATATATATATATATATATATATATATATATATATATATATATATATATATATATATATATATATATATATATATATCATCAGCCATAACTAGTCCACTGCTGAACAAAGGCCTCCCCCAACCTTTTCCACGAATTCCTTGACTGAACCAATCTTTGCCACGTTTTCCCTGCATATTTCTCTATCTCATGTCTCCTTCTCCTGTCTGGCCTTTTTCTGTGACGCTTACATTCTCTTGGTGTCCAGTCAGTCAACCTCTTGCTCCATCGGTTATCACTTATTCTTGCTACATGGCCTGCCCACCTCCATTTCTGTTCTTTTATAACTTTTATAATATCTTTGACTTTAGTCTGCTCCCCCACCCAAGTTGATCTTTTCCTGTCTCTTAAAGATATTCCCAACATTGACCTTTTCACTGCTCTCTGAGAAGGGATTAATTTATTTTCCATTGATTTTGTTAGTTTCCAGGTCTCACAACCATACGTGATAGCTGGAATTATACATTCGTTATATACTTTTCGTTTCGTACAAACTGGCAAGCTACTTTTCATTATGTCTATGTTTACCGAAAGCTTTCCATCCAATTGTAATGCCTCTTTTTATTTCGCTATCATGATCTTTTGTTAATTTTAGTATTTGTCCCAAGTAGATGTACTCCTCAACTTCTTAAAGAATTTCATCGCTTATTCTGATGACGCTCTTTGGTGTTTGTGGATTAAACATTACTTTAGTTTTACTTCGGTTCATCTTCACTCCTACTTTCAGACTTTCTCTGTTTAGGTTTTTTAACATTTCTTGCAATGCCTCCGCTGTTTCTGAGATTAGGACAATGTCATCTGCAAATCTTAAATGGTTTAGCTTTTCTCCATCAATGTTCACTCCTTTGTTTTCCCAGTCTTGCTTTCTGAAAATACTTTCTAGGCATGCTGTCAATAATTTTGGTGAAAATGTATCTCCCTGACGCACGCCCTTCTCAATCTTAATTTTTTTTTAGTCCTTATGAAATTTAACTGTAGCACTTCCCTCTTTATATATGTTTTCGAGCAGGTTTACAATGTTCTCATTCACTCCTTATTCTCGCAATGAATTTATAATTGCTACGTGCTCCACTGAGTCGAAAGCCTTTTAGTAACCAATAAAACCTAAGCACAGTGGCTTATTATATTCTATAGTTTTCTCAATTAGCTGGTTCATTGTATGTAGATGAGCAATGGTCGAATACCCGCTTCGGAATCCTGCCTGTTCACGAGGTTGGTTTTCCTCCAAAATTGTTGTTATTCTGTTCGTAAGGACTTTAGTGAAGAGTTCGTAAATGACTGATAATAAGCTAATGGGTCGATAGTTACTAAGATCTTTTGAGTCACCTTTTTTGTAGAGTAAAATAACTATTGCATTACACCATGTTTTGGGAATTTTCTTCTGTTTTATACAGTGGGTAGATAAGTGAGCAAGCCTATTTTGTACTTCTACTCCGGCATCCAACAGTAAATCTGTTACTATTCCATCTTCTCCCGGAGCCTTCCCTCTTTTCATATTTTTAAGACAAATATTTACCTCGTCTGGTGTTACCTCAGGTTTTTCATTTGTGTCAACTGAAAAGTTAGCTATTGGTACTACTGTCTTTGATGCATACAGTTCTTTGTAAAATTCTTCAACTCTTTTCACCATCTTATCTCTGCATTTAATGATTTCACCGTTTTTTTCTTTCAGTGATGTCATTTGTTGCTTTCCTAGTGCCATTTTACTTCGAACCTGTTTCAGACTTTTCCCATTTTTGATAGTTTCTTTGATCTGATCCATGTTTCTTTTTCTTTTTTCTTCTCTTTGTTTTTTGCTGATAAGCTTATTTAATTCTCCTCGTTCTATTTCGTCTTTCTTTGTCTTTACTTTCATTTCCTTTCGTTTTTTCATAAGCTCGAGTGTCTTTTCTGAATACTTCTTGGCTTTGGTTGTCTTGGGTTTTCCTACTACCTCCGCTGATTCTCTTAGCACTTTTGTTAGTCTGTCATTCAGCTCATCAATGTCACATTCAGCATTACTTAGAGCCTGAAATCTGTTCCTTATTTCCAACTGAAAGGCTGCTTTGTTTTCGTTTACTATTATTGGGCATATCTTTTTATCTTTAATCATCTTCTTTCTTTCATTTCTGAAATTGAACCTGGCTGTGCAACCCACCATTCTATGATCACTACCTATATTTACTTTGTTGATAACTGCGACATTTGTGATCGTGTTATTCTTATCTGCTATAATGAAGTCTATTTCGTTCCACTTTCTTCCTGTTCTTTTGTGGAAGAATGTGTTCATTATTCTCATGTTAAACATTTCAGCAAAATTTACCAGCATTTCTCCTCTTTCATTCCTTTCTCCCACTCCGAATTTTCCCATACATGTTTCTCCATTTTTCGACTTCCCAACTTTTGCATTGAAGTCTCTCATGAGTATAGTATATGTTGTCTTTTCTTCTTCCATAATCTGGGAGATGTCATCATAGAATGTTTCTGTTTCTTCATCTGGGTTTTGAGAAGTTGGTGCATATACTTGTATGACTTTCATGGTATATTTTTTGCATAGTCTAATGGCAACAAATGCTGCTCTATCCGATACACCGCTGAATTTAACAATGTTGTCAGGAAGATTTCTGTTACTTAGAAATCCTACACCACCATCTGCCCCTCTCCCGGTGACGACTCGAGGTGCCTGGAACCACTGTCTGACTCTCTTCTTCTTCATTTCTGCAACATTCGCGGCCTTTCATCTAACTTTCGCTCTGTTGAGCACCACCTCTCCTCCTCTAAACCTCACCTTCTTTTTCTAACGGCGACTCAGCTGTCTGAGGCAACTGACAGCAAACCCTTTTCTGTATCCTCCTACTTTCTCTATACTCATTTCAAAGCCAAAGGTGGCTGTTGTGTATACATACGCAACGACTTATCTTGCTCTCGTGTTCCTGAACTTGATTCTTCTGAATTCTCCACACTCTGGCTTCGGCTTTCCTGTCATTCTCTGACTAAATATATCTGTGCTGTTTACTTATCCCCTAATTCTACTGACTATCAAAAATTCTTCAACTATCTTACTTCTACAATGGAACACATACTGTCCATTTCTCCTTTCTCTGAAATCTCCATTCTTGGAGATTTCAATGTTCACCACCACCTTTGGCTCTCCTCTCCTTTCATGGATCCACCTGGTGAACAAGCCTACATCTTTTCTATCCTTAATGACCTAGAGCAGCTTGTACAGCACCCTACCCGTATCCCTGACCGCCTTGGAGAGAGCTCCAACATACTTGACCTTTTCCTCACAACTAATCCTTCTGCTTACTCTGTTAATCTTTTCTCTCCGTTGGGCTCCTCCGATCACAACCTTATTACCTTAACCTGTCCTATCACTCCGGTACAGCCTGTGGACCCTCCAGAGAAACGTCGTCTGTGGCATTTTGGAGCCGCGGACTGGGAGGCCCTCAGGCAGTACTTCTTTGATTTTCCCTGGAATGATTATTGCTTCCATGGCCATGAGCCATCTGAGTGTGCCTTGCGCATTACGGAGGTTATTCTCTCGGGCATGGAAGCATACATTCCTTTCTCATATCCTTTGACTAACGCAAGAAAGCCTTGGTTTAATCACGCTTGTTCTCATGCTGTCCGCAACAAGGAGAAGACCTACAAAAGGTACCGGAGCCAACCCACCCCTTAATCACATCATCTTTACGTTTCTGCCCGGAATCGTGCTAAGTCTGTTCTTTGCTCTACTAAAAATAATTTCTCCCATACTAAATGCTCTCAACTCTCCAACTTGAATTCTTCCCGCTCCTTCCGGCATCTTGCCAGAAACCTTTCTAACAACTTTACCTCATCATCCTTCCCCCCTCTTTTCTACTCTGATGGTTCTGTAGCTATTTCTTCTACTGATAAAGCAGATCTCTTCGCACAGACTTTCTCCTCCAATTCCACCTTAGACGATTCCGGTGCTGTTCCTCCATCACTTCCCCCCTCTGACTTCCTCATGGTTGACATTAAAATTTCTTCAGTTGATGTATTTTCTGCCATCACTGGCCTCAGTACTAACAAGGCATATGGGCCTGATGGGGTCCCTCCTGTTGTTCTCAAGAACTGTGCTTCTGTGCTTACACCCTGCCTAGGCAAACTCTTTCGCCTTTGTCTGTCAACTTGTACCTTTCCTTCTTGCTGGAAGTTTGCTCTCATTCAGCCAGTCCCAAAGAAGGGTGACCACTCCCTACCCTCCAACTATCGTCCAATTGCTTTAACGTCCTGTATTTCAAAAGTTTTCGAGTCAATTCTTAATAGAAAAATTTTAAGGCATCTTTCCTATCACAACCTTCTTTCCGATCGTCAGTATGGGTTCCGTCAGGGATGCTCCACTGGCGATCTTCTCATCTACCTTTCAGACTCCTGGTCATCCTCCTTTCGGGACTTTGGCGAAAGCTTTGCCATTGCACTTGACATCTCAAAGGCTTTCGATCGAGTCTGGCATAAATCTTTAATTTCCCAACTGCCCTCCTACGGTTTCTATCCTTCTATCTGTGCCTTCATCGCTAGCTTCCTTTCTGGTCGTTCTATAGCCGCTGTTGTAGACGACCATCGTTCTTCTCCTAGATCTATCAACAGTGGTGTTCCTCAGGGCTCTGTCCTATCACCAACTCTCTTCCTTTTATTCATCAATGATCTTATAAGCAGTACATCTAACCCTATCCACTCATACGCTGATGACTCCACCCTTCAACTTTCCATTCGGTTCCCGCAACGCCCATCTCAACAGTTACTTCAACAAACAAGGGATGAGGCTATGGCACACCTAATGTCTGACTTGGCTTGTATCTCTGACTGGGGTAAAAATAATATGGTTGTCTTTAATGCATCTAAGACTCAGTTCTTACACCTATCAACCCGACAAAATCTTCCACAGGTATACCCACTAATGTTTAATAATATTCAGCTTAATCCTGCATCATCCTTGAACATGCTTGGGGTTTCATTTACTCGGGACTTATCTTGGAAAGATCATATTACATCTCTTGTAAAATCTACTTCCAAGAGATTGGGTGTGCTAAGCCGACTCCACTCCTTCTTTACCCCTGCACAATTGTTGACTCTGTACAGGGGTTTTATCCACCCCTGTGTGGAGTACAACTCTCATGTGTGGGGAGGCTCCCCACATAGAGCTCTTCTCAATAGGGTGGAATCAAAGGCTTTTCGTCTCATTAACTCTCCTCCTCTTACTGACTCCCTTCAACCTCTGTCTCTTTGCCGCACAGTTGCATCTTTATCTCTTTTCTATCGCTACTTTAATGGTCACTGCTCCTCTGAACTGTCTGCTTGCATTCCTCCACCTCTACGACGGGTGCGTAGCACCCGTCTTGCAGCAAACTCTCATCCCTTTTCTGTCCAACTCTCTAATGCAAGAGTTAACCGTTACTCCCAGTCTTTCATTTATGCAACAGGTTAGCTTTGGAACTGTCTCCCTGTCTGTATTTCCTGCTGCCTACGATCTCCAGTCTTTCAAACGCAGTGTGTCCAGGCATCTCAAAATGATCGGATCTTGAATTTGGCTCTCTATTGTATTTTGTTTTTCTCTTGGAGGGAACTGTTACTGCGGGCTCATGGCCTTTGGTTCCTTCTTCCTCGCATTAAACAAAAAAAAAAAAACTTTCATTTTCCATTCCTCTGTAGTAAAATAGGTGTTTGTTGTCTTTGAGCTGAATTACTTTTTCTTCTTTTTCGTGGATCTCATTCACACCTACAATTATATATATATATATATATATATATATATATATATATATATATATATATATATATATATATATATATATATATATATATATATATTCTCTCTCTCTCTCTCTCTCTCTCTTTCTATCTATATATCTATCTATCTATCTATCTATCTATATATATATATATATAAATATATATATATATATATATATATATATATATATATATATATACATATATATATATATATATATATATATATATATATATATATATATATATATATATATATATATATATATATATAGGTTTCAATATGAGCTGTTCTTCTACCCTTCCAATAAGTTTCATTAATATCAGATAAAAGTTTTTTGCGACATTTCTCTCTCTTCCCCTCTCTCTCTCTCTCACACACACACACACACACACACACACACACACACACACACCGCTCAGAACATAACACTGCTTCTTGATACGTGAGTTGGATGCCGTATCACGAGCTGGACAGAGTGATACTCCCGAGGTGGATGGCCAGTTGGTGGCTGGAGCTCCTGTTTCACTAGCCGCCAGGACTCAGATTCTGACCATCTCCCGTTGCTGAACTTTTTCAGTGTTTCAGTAAACAGAGAGTAAGCTAACATTCTTTCATAAAGATTTTCCACTCTCTGCTCTTAACTACATGCACAGTACGCATCTTGCTTTGAATTTCAGTGTTGTAGAGAATGGCACGTGAACAATCATCTCCAGAGTCCGGGGAGAGGGGAGACCATAAATGCCTTCATCACACCATGAGCCCCCTCTTCCTGTGATGACTCAATGAGATGTCCTGAACCATTGTCTGACACTCTCTCCATTCATCTCTGCAGTGTTTGTGGCACTTTCTTCTAAGTTCCTCTCTGGTGAACACCACCTATCCTCCTTGAAACCTAACTTTCATTTCCCCTCTGTGACTGAGCTGTCTGAGGCCGACAACAAAGGCATCCCTGTATCCTCTTATTTTCTTTATACTGATTTCAGAATCAAAGGTGGCTATTGTGTGAACGTATGAAACAATCCTGAACACGAAATTTCTTAATTCTCTACACAGTGGCTTCTACTGTCCTTTCATGCTCTGACGGTAAATATATATATATATATATATATATATATATATATATATATATATATATATATATATATATATATATATGGAGCCTCTGTGGTACAGTGGTAGAGTGTGCGTTTCGTACACGGGTGAGCCAGGGTTCGCACCCCGCAAGGGTAATAAACTTTGGGAGTGTTCACCCAGCCACGTACTTCATTGGCGGGCACAAGCGGTGTTGTGGTTGAACCAGTGTCACTTATTATAAAGTATACTTACACCCAGTCGGCTTGCGCAGGCCGATTAACTTGGTTCACAGACTACGCACACATTCAAAGCCACTTCAACACTACAATTACACTTACAAGCACTTCTCACCCTACATGTACTCTCTACCAGACAACCTAAGCCACTTGGTAGAGATACACTGGCTGTACCGTCCCGACTTCGGTCGGGATAGGCCGGTCTTGCAGTGGATACTCAAACGGCTGCTGCTGCTGCTATATATATATATATATATATATATATATATATATATATATATATATATATATATATATATATATATATATATATATAATGTGTGTGTGTGTGTTGTTTAGTTTCCTCTAAAAGAAATTGTTTGAATATCTTGTT
The DNA here is from genome assembly GCF_032717465.1 of Coenobita brevimanus. Taxonomy (NCBI): domain Eukaryota; kingdom Metazoa; phylum Arthropoda; class Malacostraca; order Decapoda; family Coenobitidae; genus Coenobita; species Coenobita brevimanus. The sequence continues at coordinate 20,922,369 of NC_137044.1, forward strand.
TCTAAAATGGAACATATTAATTCTAATCTCCCTTTCTCTGAAATCTTCATCGCAAGTAATTTCAATGTTCACTAGCACCTTTCACTCTCCTCTCCTTTCACTGATCCACCTGCTGAGCAAACCTACACCATTCTACTCTTAATGACCGAGAGCAGCTTGTACAGCACCCTACCCATATTCCTGACCACCTTGGAGTGAGTTCCAACATAGGATACCTAATCCCTTTTCTTGCAACTTATCCTTCTGTTTACTCTGTCAATCTTTTCCCATCGATGGGCTCGTTTGGACACAGCCTTGTCACTTTGACCTTTCCTATTGCTTCAGTAAGGCCTATGGACTTTTCCAGGAAGCAGAGTCCGTGTTACTTTGAAGCTGCTGACTGGGAGGTCCTCAGACAGTACTTGGACGTTTCCCTGCAATGATAATTGCTTCCATGGCTGACAGCCATCTGAGTGTACTTTGCTCATGGTGAAAATTATTCCCGTGAGCATCATAGCAAGCATTCACTTGTCCTACTTTTTCACTAATGGAAAAAAAAATTGGTTTAATTATACTTGTCCTAATGCTATCCCTAATAAGGAGGAGTTACGTAAGATAGTGGCACCAGCCCAACCACGATGCTCATCTGCTTTACGTTTTTGCTTGCAATCGTGTCAGATTGTCTCTCGTTATACTAAGGATAAATTCATTCATTAGCAATGCTCTAAATACGCTGGCTGAAATTCTTCCTGTTCCTGGCAGTTTGCAAAAAAAAAAAAAAAAAAAAATCTAATAAATTTACTTCTTCCACCTCCTCTCCAATTTTCCGATCTGATGGCTCTGTAACTGTTTCTTCTACTGATAAGATAAAATTGTTTTCGCCAGACCTCCTCGTTTTCTACTGTGGACAATTCTATGCGTCCAGCTCCTCCCCTTACTGATTTTCTCATGCCTGATAATAAAATTTCATCAAAGTATGTATATACCTTCTTCCCTCACTGGCCTCAGTGCTAATAAGGCACACAGGTCTTATGATGTTCCTTATGTTGTTCTTTGGAACTGCTTTCGCGCCGTTACCCTAGTTAGGGAAATATTTGTGTTTTTCTATGTCAAATTGTACCTTACCTTCTTGCTGGAAGTTTTTTCTCATTCAGCCGGTCTTGAACAACGATGACCATTCCCTGCCCTAAAAGTACTGCCCAGATGCTTTAATACCCTGTATTTATATTCTCTAAAATTCATCCTTAACAGAAAAAAAAAAATAAGCACCTTTCCTATCGTAACCCTCTTTCTGACCGATAGTATGAGACCTGCCAGGAGCGCTTCACTTTTCACATTGCTGTCTGACTCTTGGACATCCTCTTTTCTGGAATTTGGCAAAACTTAAATCATTACACTTACTATCTCAAAGATTGTCGACCGAACCAAGAAGAAACATTTTTTTATTTCGAATCCGCCCTTAAATGGTTTCTATCCTTCTGTCTGCTCTTTCATCTCTAGCTTCCTTTCTGGTCATTTCATACCTGCTGTTGCACACGGCCACTGATCGTCGTCTGCCGATCATTAGTGGTGTTCCTAAGAGTTCTGTTTTATCACAAACCATATTTCATCTTTCAGTAATGGTGGCAAAAATTGGAGGCTTGCCTTCTCCGTGGCAATCTCAGACTTAATAATACGGCTCAGAACCTCATGGATCAGCGTACAGATGAAAACAGGGATCTTATCACACACACACACACACACACACACACACACACACACACACACACACACACACACACACACAGAGACGTATATAAATTACGTCTTTCGTACAGCAGGTAACAAATGGACATCCATGGTAAATGAATGGAAAGCCAGAGATAAGGGGAGAGGAAGAGGCAGACAGAACAAGATGAAGTGATGAAATTCATATATTGACTAAAACTGAAAGGCTTAGGCCAATAGGCAGTTATTCAGAGTGGAGAGAACTGGGAGTGTCTCAGGTTGTTGGTGGTAATATTGGTAATGAAGACTGAAGAAAGCTGTGGAGAAGAAATTAGGAAAAATTTGATAGTAAATGAATGAACTTAGGTTAAAGGGATGCAAGAAAAGAGGAGAGGGGAGGGAGGAAGATAATGCGAGCTAGGGAAAAAAAAAAAAAGGTGAGAAGGCTTAACCCCTTCAGCTCTGTAGCATATATATATATATATAGATATATATATATATATATATATATATATATATATATATATATATATTGTTACATAGCCTATGATTTCATCATCCTTTGTATAATTCTAATGTACAATATGCTGCATGTTTGATCACGATTCGCCACGTGGCTTCCATAGTGCCCAGGCTTGCGTGTTCTACCTCACTCCCCCCTTCTCCCCCTTATAGTAGAGTAAGTTGTTCTTTCTGTTGTTCAGAGCAGGAGTGTCAACTCTTCGTCCTCTATGCCTTCATTTGCGCGTCCTTCTTACAAGTTGAATCAAGCTCTGCCGGCCCCCCATATATAATGAGCTCAGTCTCTGCATTAGTTGCCACTTAGATCTACTCCTCATTCTGTTCACATCTGTGTCATCCCCTGTACAGTATATTTGTGAGTGCTCAGGAAGTCTCCAGCCATCTAGCTGCTGTATAATTTGAGTATAAGTGTTATTACCATTTTTCTTGTACTGTATAGCATAGGGCGTTAATTTGTAAGCCCGGTAAAGTTTTTACTGTCAGCCAGTATTAGTAATATTTTGTATCTGTAATAATATTATATCTTGCTTTAACTCAGCATTATCAGGTTTTCTCATTTTATCAGGGCTGACTTAGATAAATTTGCTCTTGCTAAATTCGTGTTCATAGAGGCTATTGCAGTTAACCATATATGTAACCTGTTTTGCCATTACAGTATCCTTATGAGTCCTGAATGTTTAGTTGTTAGTTTGAGCATTAAACTTTAACATGTAATTTTACCTAAGTCTTTTGTTTTGAACCTGGAACTTTGTGGGACAGTAGTGATTTTAGTATTCTCACTTGAAGTGTTCATTATCTCTCACTGTTCCGTAACATAAATTTGGCGACCTCTTATCAGGATATTATCATAAGGATATTGCTTGATATTTTCTGACTGTGATTTGTTCATGATGTCTACTATTACTACTCTTGATGAAGCCAAAGATTTTTTGTCAAATGTGCAAACAGTGTGTGATGTAGAAAACAGAACAAAGAATGAACTTAAGCTTGTTGCTCAACAATTGGGAATTGCTCTTCACTCTCATCATTCTAAAGATCAAATTGTTGGCATGATTAATAAAAGCTTGTTTAATGTAACCCCTCCAGATGAGCAAACGCAGATTGAAATAGCTAAGTTACAGCTAGCCCTGCAGGAGGCTCGTGCTGAGGAGGCTGAGTTTCAGGGTCGTCCTAAGGAGGCTGAGTTTCAGGCACGTGCTAAGGAGGCTGAGTCTCAGGCTCGTATTCAGGAGGCACAGGCACAGGCACAGGATCAGGCACAAATTGAACTTGCTAGGATTCAGGCAGACCATGAGTATCGCATTAAACAAGGTGGAACTGGATCATCTAGCTCTGATGATTTTGATGTGGCTAAAAATGTTAAATTTGTCCCTCCTTTTAATGAAAGTATTTTCAGTTGTTTGAGAGGGTAGCTACAGATTTTAATTGGCCCAAAAAGTATTGGCCAGTACTCCTTCAGAGTGTTCTCACCGGTAAAGCTCAAGTAACTTATGCATCTTTGCCTCAGGATCAATCTGATAATTATGATGTAGTTAAGAGCTTGATTCTTAAGGCCTATGAGCTTGTTCCTGAAGCCTATAGAGTAAAATTTAGGACAACTTATAAGCAAGATAAGCAATCCCATGTTGAGTATGCAAAAATCAAAGAAGATCTGTTAGAGCAGTGGTTAAATTCTAAGAATGTAAATTCTGATTTTGATAAATTTAAGCAGATGATTTTGCTGGAGGACTTCAAAAGGTGTATTAATAAAGATGTAAGCCTATATCTTGATGAGAAAAGAATAGATAATTTGTCTGATGCTCCAGTTTTAGCTGATGAATATGTTCTCACTCACAAGAGATATTCTAAAGAAAAAAGGAAAGCTGAGAGTAAGTACGTTGCCTCTACTCAGAGTACAGGTAACAGGAAAGAGAATAAAGATGATGTTTCTCAGGAAGTAAATACCAGCTTCACCTCTAGATTTCAGAAAAGTAAATGTACTTATTGTAGTAAGCTTGGTCATACTACGGAGAAATGTTTCAGGAGACAGCGTGATGTGAACAAAAAGGAGTCTTTAAATATTCAGTCAATTGGTCTAGTGTCCACTCTTGAGAGTTCCCAGAATTCTTTAACCGAGTTAACTGAACCTACTTTGAGGGGTAAATTAAATTCTCATGATGAAGCTCCTCTTTTGAGCAGTAACGTGGGTGACACTCTCAAGAGTTCATGTGCTAATTTCCTGTCTGATGGTTTTGTCAGTCCTTTGGACAGTAATGACAGGAAATCAGTTAAAATATGTCGTGATACAGGTGCTTGCCAATCCCTTATGCTGACCACTGTTCTAGGCTCTAATGTTAATTCCTCTGATGAAACTGTGATCTTACAAGGTGTAGGGAATAATTACTTCTCTGTCCCTCTGTGCAGAGTGAATTTAGAGTCTGGTTTTGTTAATGGTTCCGTTATGGTTGGGTTGGTTGAGACACTCCCAATGTCAGGGGTAACTTTCTTACTTGGAAGTCATATTGGTGGAAGTCAAGTGTGTCCAGCTCCTCAGTTGTCTAGTGAACCAGAGACTGCGACCGAGGATTGTGATGTCTCTGATGTGTTCTCTGCATGTGCTGTCACTAGGGCTAAGTATAAAGTTACTGGTGACTTAGAGGATAATGATGATGATGATGTTATCCTAGCTGACACTTTTCTTGCTAATTTGGACCACTCACCAGATGAGGCAGTACCCCGTGGTGTTGATAATTTGTCTCGTCGAGAGTTGGTTGAGTTGCAGGTTGCTGACCCTGAGTTGAAAGGTCTAGCTAACTCTGCTTGCAGTGAGGAAGAGTCAGCTGGTGCTTCTACTTGTTATTATATAAAGTCAGGAGTACTTATGAGAAAGTTTAGACCCCCAACAGCATCAGCCGACTGTGAATGGGAGGTTGCACATCATGTTGTCATCCCTCGTGTTTGTAGGCAGGATATCATTAGAGTGGCTCATGATTCCAGTTTGGCAGGACACCTTGGAGTGAGGAAGACTGTGGCATGCATTTTGAAACACTTCTACTGGCCAGGTGTCTTCAGAGATGTTTCCTGGTATTGTAAGCCTTGTCACACCTGTCAAGTTGTGGGGAAGTGTAATCAGACGGAAAAGGTTGCACCTCTAGTTCCCATTCCTCCTTTTGAGGCGCCATTCACCCGTGTGTTGGTGGATACTGTGGGCCCTCTTCCTAAGACTTCTTCAGGATTTTCTTATGTGTTGACCCTGATTGATATGGCTACTCGTTATCGTGAAGCCATTCTGTTATGAGTCCATATTATATTTATAAATCATAATAGATAGATAGATAAATAGACAGATAGACAGGTCTATGCGAGCCTGGGAATGGGAAATGATCTTGCAAGTTACACTGAGGAAAAGCTGATGACAGATTAGAAAGTAGCAAGTCAGGAGATGATGCAGTTAGTTTGTCAGCGAAACACCAGGTGAACAAAGCCTAGTGACCATACACACATATACACACATACTCACACACAGGCTTCTAGAACTTTCCAACCACAGTGAACACACGTGACACGACTCCTGTTTCACCAGAATTTAGGAAAGAGAGCTCAGAAGAAGAGAGGCCATAGAATCGGCAGTTAGTGGGGAGAAAGACTTAGCAACTTGGAAGAGAGAGAGAGAGAGAGAGAGAGAGAGAGAGAGAGAGAGAGAGAGAGAGAGAGACAGGGAGACAGGGACTCTACTTATACTCACTCGTGTGCGAGAGACTTGTTAATATTTACAAGACAAATAAGAATAGTCCCATACTCTTCTTTATCTCTCCTGTCATTGCATGACAAATGGGAACCAAGATTATCAAAGTACAAACAACTCAAGTATAACAACCGCTCGTCCACAAGTCTAATATATATAACTTCTCTACAAGTAACTACAAAGTCTTTTTATGACATTTAGTAGCAGCGAAAAGAACGCACCTCGTCTTCGAATCAACAGTGAATTTCTACAAAAGCAGGCGACACTCTACAAGATTAACTTCAGTTCTACAGTGAATTCCTACAATATCCAGCCTACAATGCAAATAGCCTACAAGTCTACAAAACAACTCTATAATCTTCACGTAACTTCAAGCAGCGGCAAGAAGAATAAAATACAGAGCGCAAGTAAAGAAAAGTAAATAAGCTAACTAACCCTTACCACTCTCTTCCACCCAACCTCCCTCGCTGATGCAGAGGTCAAGACACACAGCACTAGAATTATCAAGAGATCATCAATCAAACCTGCATTTTTCTTTCGAGATCGACTTTTGTATCGACACACCTCTACGATCTGTATCAAGTGGGTAAAATTATACTTACTCATTTCTTCTCAGTGCCAAAATTAGCTATATTCAACTTTTTTACTTATTTCCATATATACACTTATACACTCACTATCTATCATTTATTTCAACTTATTTACTCATCTATTTTGTTAGGACATAAATAAACAAAAGGCGTATTTCATAACACCATATCTTAATGACAGGAATATTTTCGCCACCACCCACGTTAATACCAGATGACACAATTTGCCACAACAACAGACTCACAATTAAGAGAGCACCAAGGCAACCCACCCCTTGTACAAACCTCACCACAAACTAAAGACCAAGAAACAAATACGGCAGTTTCTGATGATGAGTGGGAAACCCCCTCTGACGTAGCAAGTGCGGACTTTGTCGCTGACTTGCACACGTATGCCAATACACTTAACAGGGTTCACCGGTCCGGTCGTACATATTCCACCATTCCCTCACACAACGATAAACACTTCCAAGTTGAATTAACAGAGCAAACAGTGAAAATGAATCAAGAAACAAATACTGCTGATCTAACAACCACACCTCAAGTGTTTGTGTATCACGAGGATAAAACTGCCCCAAAATTCTCTGGCACAGACAAAGATCGCATTGATGTCATTTCATTAGTCAGTCAGTGCGAACAAATGTTCATCAAGCGCCACATACTAGATGAACAAGAGAAAATTGCTATTTTTTCATCTTGCATAAGCCAGGAAAGATGTCCAGCAAGCAATTTACTGCGCTCAGATAAGCTCCATAAGGCTAGGACATATGATGAATTTAAAACTGAATTTTTGAAGAAATTTTCTGGAGGTATGAACTTCTTGCCAGGTATAATTCCATAATTACATAAAATTGTAGATCTTGTAAGGGAGCACACTACAAACCATGTGCTCAGTGAAATAACTGCTGATGTCTCCATAATCAAAAGAACATTGTTAGTTACTTTGGAAAACTCAAATTGGATAACAGATGATGGAAAGATGTCCCCAGACCTCGTCGTGGACATCATTGGTTATGTAGCTGCCTTGTGTAAATTACCTGATAGGACCCTTAAGATCGCCAAGACAATCGCGTACACCCCAGGAATGTGCTTGCTAGACTTAATGAACGAGGTAGAGATGCAGTGCAGTAAAGCAGGTATGGTCGACACACATGCACATTCTAGTAGAATGAGGGTACCTGAGACAGTATCAGCTGTGAAAACATCTACACCGACCCCAAACAGAGAACAAAATCGATCGCGACCCAAAAGCAGGCAGACCAAACAACCAAACATGACAAGGCCTCGATCACAGATGCCATGCTACAGGCAGTTTCATAAGTTTTCGCGCAGCCCGAGCAGGTCTCGCGCCATAAACAACACTACTTATGGGAAATCACATCGTAGGTCACAGTCAAGGGATAGGTCCATTCTATGTCATTATTGTGCAAAACCAGGACACACAAGGTATGAATGCTTTATCAAGGTAAAAGAGGACAAACAAAAGACACAAGGATTTGGTCCTTACTGTAGGCATCATAGATACCAAGGGCACTGGACCAGTGATTGCAAAACAGTAGAAAAAGTTGTTTCTATGTTCAAGTCGGGGGAAGACCAAGTCATGACAAAAAACGAACAAACGTAAAGAAAAACAAGTCTAAAATTCACATAGGAGGCATGTTGGGAAATGAGTGTATCTTGATACCAGCTGTATGTGAGGATCAAAACGTTTCCTTATTTTTAGATACAGGCTCTCCAGTGAACTTAATAACACATGAAGAACTAAATAGAATTCTTAAGAATAAAAAGAAAGTAACTTTTCTGGATGAAGCTGATTTAGATTTATACACGGTAGATGGACAACAAATTACAGTGAAAGGTATGATAAGATTAAATATCAATTTCACAGAGACTACAAGACCATTCTCTGCATTTTTCTATATCGTTGAAAACTTAGCAATTAAAGCTCATATGTTACTGGGCTTAAGATCCATGAGAGCTGAGAACATAACCATACTCCCACAAATGAATGGAATAGACTTTGACATTGAATTCATAGAGGAAATACCTTCAGAGCCCTCACCGATTGGTAAAAAAGAGCCAAAAAGAATTGGTAATATTAAAGGCTTAAACAAACATATACAAACAGATGAGTGTATAGATCCACTCCCACCACCAACCCCATCCTCCAGAATTAGTGACCCAGATAACAGTACTGATTTATCAATTTTTCCAGCCCATCTCACTAATGATTTAGTTATACCACCTAATTCCTACATGAAAGTTACCATAAAGAGCAAATTACGGAATAGTACTGTTCTTGTCTTAGAAGAATTATGTAAAGTAAAGGGATTGTCAGTAGAAAACGCATTATGTCATACGAACGACGAAGGGCAAACTCAGATATTCATAATTAATCACATGAATGGGGAAGTTCAGTTGAAAAAAGGGACTTGCATAGTTAATATTAAAAAATGTCCTGCCCCTGTGAAGGAAATAGTTATAGCTGGAGTGACAAGTGAGATAAAATCTACGGATAGAGAAAGAATAAAAGAGAATTTAATTCACTCAGGTGAATTTGATGAAGAAAATGATTTGTTAACCCTGCTGGAAACACACAGGGACACCGTAGCATTGCCTGGAGAACAATTAGGGTGTACTAACTTGATTAATCACATGATTAATGTACACCCAGAAACACCACCAATTTTCGTACCAGCTTACCGCATACCACACTTCCAACGTACACTTGCAAATCAGTATGTCGATGAAATGTTAAAACTTGGAATTATTGAGCCTTCAGTCTCCCCGTGGAATGCCCCATTATTCTTCGTGCCCAAACGAAATGGAGAAATGCGTGCGGTAGTAGATTACCGTAAACTAAATAATCACACAATCCCAGACAGATTTCCCATGCCATTGCTAAGAGACGTTCTACAGAATATTGGTCCTGAGAATAATATATTCTCGACCATCGATCTCCTAAACGGCTATTATCAGATTCCGGTATCGAAGGAGTCACGTAAATACACTGTCTATTCAACAAACAGAGGCCATTATCAATATACAAGAATGCCAATGGGACTGAGAACAGCCTCAGGCACATTCCAGCGTCTTATGAATTACGTATTGTCCGGAATTTTAGGACAAGGAATATTTGTTTATCTTGATATTATAATCGCAACGAAGAATATTAAGGATCATCTCAGGAAATTAGACTTACTCTTACAAAAGCTTAGTGATGCTGGTTTAAAAATTAAACTTTCTAAATGCAACTTTTGCTTTAAGGAAATAAATTTCTTAGGCCACATATTAAGTTCTCATGGTATTCACACCACTGATGACAAAATACAGGCAGTGAGAGATTTTCCTGAACCCACTACGACTGACGAAGTTAGACAATTTTTAGGTCTGGCTGGGTACTATAGGTCATTCGTACCACAGTTCTCTCATATAGCCTTTCCTCTATTCCAACTACTCAAAAAAGATGCTGTATTCCAATGGGAAGAAGAACAAAAAAGGGCATTTAACAATCTACAAATTAAACTAACAAATGCACCTTGTTTAGCATATCTAGATTACACAAAATCATTTCTTATTTGTACAGACGCATCAGTTAAAGGATTAGGGGCTGTACTGATGCAGGAAGATAAAAGAGGAAAAAATCAACCAATTGCAGTTGCCAGCAGACAAACAGGAGGTGCAGAGAAAAATTATTGCACTACAGACTTAGAGGCACTTGCAGTGATTTTTGCATTACAAAAGTTTCGAGATTTGGTATATGGTTACGAAATCCACTTATTCACCGACCATAAACCACTGGTGGGTATGTTTAAAGAAAAACTCCTTTCTGGGAGGAGAGCAAGATGGAAATGTACAGTTCTATCTATCTATCTATAGCCAGACGCCTCAATCCCGTTTGGGGTGGCCACAAACAAATTGCCTCCAAGTCGCCCTGTCCCCCGCCATTTCACTCCCCTGCTCCCAACTCACACCCCCCTCTCTCATATACCTCTCCACCCCATCCCTCCATCTCATCCTCGGCCTCTCCCTCCCTCTTCCCCCCTCCACCTCACTCACATACACTCTTTTCGTCAGTCTTTCACCCTCCATCCTCTCCACATGGCCAAACCACCTCAGTGTGTTCCTCATAACCCTTCCTAACACATCCACATCAACACCACAACGCTCCTTTATATCCGCATTCGTCAGCCTGTCTCTCCATGTGACTCCACAGGCTCCTCTTAAATAACTCATTTCCACTGCTCTCACTCTTGACTTGTGTCCTTCCAACAACGTCCAACCTTCACTTCCGTACGTTAGAGTTGGTATCACAATACAGTCATGTACTAACTTTTTCACTTCCATGCTCACCTCCCTGTTTCTTATCACTGCTTTCAAAGAACCAGCAACCTTTCTTCCCTGCTGTACCCTTTCAAGCACTTCTCCCTCCAAACCTCCATCCTTACTCATCACACTACCCAAGTACTTAAACGTACTCACATTTTCCAATTCCTCACCATCCAACCTCGCTATACATTCACTGACTTCACCTCTCTCAAAGACCATCACTTTACTCTTCCCTACATTCACCTTTAGATTCCGTTTCTTACACACTCTCCCAAACTCATCCACCAAGCCTTGCAGCTCCCCTTCGTCTTCACTCAACAACACAGTATCATCTGCAAACAACAGTACAGGGAGTTTCCAAACACTATCCTCTCTCACCAGGGCCACTCCAACATCCACTACCCTACCTTGTACCTCTTTTATTACCCCATCCATGTACAGATTGAACAACCATGGAGACATGACACATCCCTGTTTCAAACCAACTTTCAAAGAGAAAAATTCACTTAGTTCACCATCCACACGCACTGCAGCCTTCGCACCATCGTACATACTCTTCACAGCATTCAACAACTTCCCATCTACTCCATATATTCTTAACACTTTCCACAATCCTTGTCTATCCACCCTGTCATATGCTTTCTCCAAATCCATGAAAGCCGCATACAACTTCTTTCCCTTCTCTAGAAACTTTTCCACTAAAGATCTAAGAATGAATATCTGATCTACACAACCTCTTCCCTTCCTAAAGCCTCCCTGTTCTTCTCCAACTAATTTCTCTGTTCTTTCTCTAACTCTGTCAATAAGTATCCTACCATACACTTTTCCTATTATACTAAGAAGACAAATGCCCCTATGATTACCACACACTTCTTTTTCCCCTTTTCCTTTGTACAAGTGAATAATCATACCTGACTTCCAATCCTCCGGGACTCTACCTTCCTCCCAGGCCAACCTGCACCATCTTCCACATCCATTCTACTACTATCTCTCCCCCATGCTTCAGCATTTCACCACACACTCCATCAATTCCTGGGCTTTCCCCGATTTAACTTTCTTCATTGCTTCCACAACTTCTATCCTACTGATTTCTTCCTGTCTTCTCACCTCCCTCCTTCTCACAGCCATTCCCCAATCACTTATACTCGCATTACTTCCATCCTCTACGTTCAACAATTCCTTAAAGTGTTCTCTCCATCTGCTCACTTTTTCTCCCTTCTCCACTAGTAATCTACCATTTTTATCTTTCACTCCCCTGCTAACTTCACTTCCACCCTGCCTTACTCTTTTCACCTCTTTCCAGAACATTTTCTTACAGTCCCTCCACTTTACACTCAAATTCCTTCCAAATTCCTCATCCACTCCCTTCTTACTCTCTCTTACTAATCTTTTCACCTCTCTCTTTCTTTCTACATATAACTCTCTCTTCCGCCTCTCAACTTCTTCCACGCCCCTATTTCTCATCCATTCATTATATGCTTTCTTCTTTTGTGCCACAGCCTGTCTCACCTATTCAGTCCACCACGCTGTTCCTTGCACCCCCCTCCGTCTTCTCTTCCTTCCACACACCGCATCACATGCTGCACATATTTCTTCTGTAAATATCTTACACACACCTTCCACGTCTCCCATCTGCTCCAATTCATAATTGCCCAATAGTTCCTCCACTTCTCTCTTATCTATCTCTCTATCTATCTATATACCTAGGCTGCTTCCCCCAAGGAAAGGGAGGTAGCCGAGACAGGACGACTCACTCTCCATTTACTCATCCATTCAAACACATTCATTCGCATCTTAGCCCCAAAGGGGAGAACGGACAGATCCTCACCGCATCACACCGCACAAGGGTCAACTGCGCAATGCAATCAGTGACATCCACAGCAGGGCCCGACAGCAGAACTGGTTTACCCCTGCCACATCATAACAGACCCATCCCCTTACCCGCACCTGACCTGACTAGCTGATCAGACCAAATGCGGGAGAATATCCCCTCAGGGCTGCGTCATCACTTATTCATTCACAATTTCTCTCCATTTATTTCTGTGACGCACAGCCACTCTTCCTTGCTCAACAGACATCCCTCTTGCATCCAGCGCTCTTTTCACACTGTCCATCCATCCTATTCGTGGTCTTCCTCTCAGTCTTACACCTCTCACATCAGATGTAGTTATCTTTTTCACCAATCGCTCATTATCCATTCTCTCCATATGTCCAAACCATTGCAACACCGTCTGCTCAACTCTACCAGACATCTCCCGAACAACTCCAGTTTTCCTTTGCACTTCATCATTTCACACTTTTTCCATATGCGTCACTCCACATATACTCCTCAGACATCTCATCTCCATTACATTCAAACTTTTCCTCTCTGCTACACCCATATTCCATGTTTCTTTTATACTCTGCCTTTTTCTCATCCTCTTGTAACCTTTCCACTTTCCTTGCAACTACTCCTTCCTCTCGTCTTTCCCTTCTTCTATTCCTCCATCTTACTTGAATTTTAATTCTGGCCACCACCAAGTAGTGGTCAGAAAGTCCACTCCCCCAGCCTCTATAAACTCTTGGATCCATTACACATCTTCGCATCCTTTCATCCACACACACATAATCAATAATTGCCTTCCTTTCATTCAGTTCACCACCCACCCTTCTCATCACTCGCCATGTATACCTGTGGATCATTTTATGCCTGAAGAGGGTATTGGCTATCACCAACCCCCTCCCAGTACAAATGTCCATTAACGCACTCCCATTCTCATCTATCTCAGCAGGCACACCGCACTCACCAACTATTCCATCCACCTTCACATTCCCAACTTTACCATTCATATCACCAATCAAAAACACTCTCTCATTCCTTCCAAACTTTTCCATGCACACTTCCACATTTGTCCAGAACTCTTCTCTCACTCTTCTAGCACGATCTTGCGCTGGCTCATACACACACACAATCGCCCACATTTGTATTCGAACTTTCAACTTTACCCACACAATCCTTGACCCAACTGATCCATACTGTCTTATGCTCCTCTTCCATCTTTTACTCACAACTATACATACAATGTACAAATTCATGATATACAAGGTAAAATGAACATAGTAGCTGACGCATTATCTAGGAACCCGAACACAATTCAGGTCGCGGCGTTAGATCTCAAAGGAAATATCCCAAACCACGAGGATATCACAAAGGCACAAAGACTTGACCCAATATGGTCTAAAGTTATATACAAGTTAGAAAGTGGAGATGACATACAATTACCCAAACTGCATGTCCCACTCGAACAATTCACAATGGTTAATAATACATTATACAAGATTAACTCTAAACAACCAAAACGCCAAAGAAATACTAACCAGTTGGTAGTACCTAATGACATGATACCCCAAGTATTACGAACGATACACGACAGCCCACATGCAAGACATCCTGGAAATGATAAGACATTCAACCAAGCCCAGCTGTTATATTACTGGCCTTCATTACGAAAAGATATAAACAATCATATAGACAGATGCGAATCGTGTGCGAAACACAAAGGATACCCAATCACACCTGCACCGATGGGTAATTACCCTGTACCACATCAACCATGGGACGTTGTCGCTGTTGATTTACTCAAGATGGCATTATCATACAATAATAACCTATACTTATTCGTAGCAATGGATCATTTTTCCCGTTATGTCAGTTTAGCTCCAATTAAAGATAAGACAGCAGAGACAGTAGCAAAGGCAATAACAGATAATGTAATATGTCGCTTTACTACCCCAAAGGTACTAATAAGTGATAATGGAGGAGAATTTAATTCTGAGATCTTACAAGAAATATGTAAACAATACAACATCAAAAAGGTTAACGTTTTAGCCCATCACCCAGCATCGAATGGGTTGGTAGAGAGACAAAATAAAAAAGTATTAGATGTGCTGCGACACATTCTCAGTGAAAATTATGCAAGCTGGGATGATTGGATTCCCAGAGTAGAAGCCTCAGTTAATGGATCTATAAATAAATCCATAGGTGACACACCACATTTCATTATATATAGAACAGATAAAAAACTACCATATGAGCTCCTAGAAGGTGACAGTATGCCCATATACAATTACGATGATTACTCTAAACTCCGTTTACGTGAATTCCAGGACATTCACAAAAGAGTCAAAAAACAATTAACGATGTCCAAGAAAGAAATGACGGAGGCAATTAACAAGAAGGCAAGAGATTCACCTATCAGCTTAGGAGACATTGTTTACGGTATCATTCATACGAGAGACAATAAATTATCCCCAAAATTTGAGGGCCCATACAGAGTAATTAACATAAAAGCAAACAAAATTTTAATTAAGTCACTGTCAAGTGGCGAAGAGAAACAAGTTCATATTGACCATTTAAAACGAGTTTCAAGGGAATTATCCAATAATTATTCAGCCTCGGATACAACCGAACAGGCGAACGTACCTCAAGAAACCAAGCAAGAAAACAACAATGATTACAAAAAGAAATTAAGGTCATATACCAAACAATCGAACATAGGTGCAACTGTTCCAATCAAATCTACAGTACATCATTTACGAGAATTAAATATCGATTTAAACTCCTTCTATAAATGAAATAACAATCAACCGTAACGCACATCATCACTATCATCGACCACAGCATGACCATATTAGGAAATTAATAGATTTTTTTTTCGGTAGGTTACGATGAAGGAACTTATGCTATGGATTCTCCTCTACATAGCAAGAGGATATGCGCACTTAGACCCCCAACACATAATACGACAAGGATGCCTCATAGCTCCAACGGCCACGACTACAATCGTTAAGGACGTCATGAGTACTGAAATAAGTCTAGATTACTTGTATGAATTACCTACTTATCTAGACAGACTTGCGACGCTGATGCGAACTCTGGACTTCATGATAGGAAATTGTGTTTCACAAGCACATAACACAAAGGAAGTGAATGAAATGGTAAAGTTAGCGAAATGGAAACTAGAACAGGCAAAGTCAACTATGCTCATCATGATCCAAGATCTCCCATCTTATGGAACGGAGGTACTGAGCGACAGGAACAACATCACACGTACTCGCCAAAAGCGCGGTTTGTTCGACCTGGGTGGTGCAGTTCTTGGGAACATCTTTGGATTGGCTACAGAGGATGACCTTAAAGAAATGTACAACAAATTTAATAAGATAGCTCAGGTACTAACATACCAAGATAAATTCATCACAGGACAGAACTCAGCAATGAAGACAATTGTGAAAAATCTGAAAAAAGCAAAAAACATAGCTCTCGAGAGTGTAGATAAAATAAATGAAATGGAAGGAAACATTACACTTTTCCAACACTTCTCCATCATCACAGAACATATTGACACGATTCTACTACAATTAGAGAACACTAGAGATCGCTTCAGGGCACTTATGCAAGGAATTTCGAATGCTGGTGATGGCAAGATCACAATTGACTTACTCCCAGTTCATGAGCTACGTCAGATAATTAGTCAAGGCATACATAAACATAAATTGAAGCAGTTGTTCAGCAGTAGAGAATTCATGCAATATTATCCATATTTAGAAGTAACACTAACACCAACATCAGTAGTAGTTCATGTACCATTCATAACTGAAGACCTGTTCACAGTATACCAAATACATCCCTTCCCCTATAAAAATAACAACACTTTGGTCATCAACATCAACACAGACACCGAACTCATCATGGTCTCCAAGAGACGGGACACTGTCACTTTCGCAAGTGAATCAACGATTGAACGAAAGTGCCGCACATCCTTACATGCTGTTCATCTTTGTCCTGCGTACATTTTCACGTTTCAGCCTACTGATACAGTCCCTTGTGAAATGGGTATCATCAGAAATGACAATATTCATAATCATTGCAACTTCACTTTTGCTCCAGATAAACTTGTACACTATCAACGCATTGGACACTCACAGTTTTTTTATTTCACTCATAACACATCAGTTTACATAGTCTGTCCAGATATACCACCATCTCATACTTCAGCCTCAGGATTATACATAGCACCAGACTACTGTGCGGTATTTACACCATCCATGTCTACTTTATCCACCATCAATCACTACGCCATCCCCAATCATACACACAAACATTTCCACCCACTGCCTGATATGGACTTAAACATGAGCACAAGTATTAAGTTGACTTCACCTAAGTTTGAAACTATGCAGCTGATCAATGAAACAATGAAGCCCTGGGAAGATTTGAGTTTGAGTATGTTCAACCCATATTATGTGTATAGCCCAGCACTTACTGCCTTTATAATCTTCTGCATTGTATTTGCAGTACTGCTGTTCGCAATGCACAGAATGCATGCAAGAATTGGTAATTTGGAGTCAGTATTTAGTGGGGGGAGAGTTAACATCCAAGTTAACCCCTCTGAATGAAGTGTACATATTTTGTATATAGTATTAATTATATATATATATATATATATATATATATATATATATATATATATATATATATATATATATATATATATAAAATAAAAAGAAGAATAACCCATGTATGGCATACCAGTACCATTATCTTTCAATGAAATATCAATAAGTCTTACCATAATCTTAATTTTAAACTTTTTTTTTTTCTTGTATGTATGCATTTCACTACAATAACCCAAGTACATACTGTATTACAGTTAAATAGTTTACTTTTAATGCATTTATTCAAATATGTATACAACTTGTTTAAAATGTAATATTACTGGATAATTACTATTTACTATGAATATTATATGTATACAATATTATAATCAATATTATGTACTAATAGATTAGCATGTGTCAATGATAATTGCTGTCGGAGGACCTTCAGCTGCGTGGACCGAGCAATGTTATGAGTCCATATTATATTTACAAATCATAATAGATAGATAGATAAATAGACAGATAGACAGCTCTATGCGAGCCTGGGAATGGGAAATAATCTTGCAAGTTACACTGAGGAAAAGCTGACGACAGATTAGAAAGTAGCCAGTCAGGAGATGATGCAGTTAGTTTGTCAGCGAAACACCAGGTGAACAAAGCCTAGTGACCATACACACACATACACACATACTCACACACAGGCTTCTAGAACTTTCCAACCACAGTGAACACACGTGACACGACTCCTGTTTCACCAGAATTTAGGAAAGAGAGCTCAGAAGAAGAGAGGCCATAGAATCGGCAGTTAGTGGGGAGAAAGGCTTAGCAACTTGGAAGAGAGAGAGAGAGAGAGAGAGAGAGAGAGAGAGAGAGAGAGAGAGAGAGAGAGAGAGAGAGAGAGACAGGGACTCTACTTATACTCACTCGTGTGCGAGAGACTTGTTAATATTTCCAAGACAAATAAAAATAGTCCCATACTCTTCTTTATCTCTCCTGTCATTGCATGACAAATGGGAACCAAGATTATCAACGTACAAACAACTCAAGTATAACAACAGCTCGTCCACAAGTCTAATATATATAACTTCTCTACGAGTAACTACAAAGTCTTTTTATGACAATTCCACTTAGAAATATCTCAGCAAAGAACGTGGTTAAGGAAATGCTAGGGTTCTTCACCAAGTTTGGTCTGCCCAAGGAGGTACAGTCAGACCGGGGAAGTAATTTCATGTCCAATGTTTTCAAGCAGTCTTTGAAAGAGTTGGGCATCACCAGATCACGTCTTCAACTTACCATCCCCAGACCCAAGGAGCGTTGGAGAGATATCATCAAACACTCAAATCGATGCTCAGGAAATACTGTTTGGAACATCAGAAAGATTGGGATAAAGGTCTTCCATTCGTTGTATTTGCCGCAAGAGAATCTCCAAATGAATCACTGGGCTTCTCACCCTTTGAACTACTGTTTGGCCATGAAGTAAGAGGACCCCTTAAGCTACTCAAGGAATGCTGGCTGTCGGAGGAAGATGACGTCAACCTGCTGGAGTATGTGATGAAGTTCAAAGAACGGCTGTCCACTGCTTTACAGCTGGCGAGAGAGAATTTAGGAGCCACTCAGAAGATGAAGACTTGGTATGATAAGAAGTCCAGGTTACGCCACTTTCAGCCAGGAGATCAGGTTTTGATTCTGCTACCGGTGCATGGGCAACCTCTTCAAGCCAAGTTTAGTGGTTCTTATTTCGTGGAGAAGAAACTCAATGATGTCAACTATGTCATCGCCACACCAGATCGTAGAAAGAACAAGCAACTTTGTCACATCAACATGCTAAAGTTATATCACAGGCGGGACGAAAATAACCCAGTCTACACTGTAGCTGTTCCACCTGAGTCTGCAAGTGAAGTTCTCCCATGCAGTATGAGCCTGAGTGATAGTTTGGGGAAGAATCCTGATATCATGAATGATCTCCAGGCTAAGCTTTCTCATCTAGCTCCCGAGGAAAGGCAGGAGTTTTCGGCATTACTGCAGGAGTACCCGCAAGTGTTCCGTGCCACTCCAGGAAGAACCACTGTGTTGATGCATGATGTCGATGTTGGAGACGCAAAGCCAATTAAACTGCCTCCTTACCGTGTGAACCCAGTGAAAGTTCCTCTCATACAGAAGGAGCTTGGCTACCTGTTGGACCACAAGATGATTGAGCCCTGTCAGTGAGAGTGGAGTTCTCCTGTCACTCTAGTCCCTAAGCCAGGTGGGTCACAGCGGCTTTGCATCGACTACAGACGTGTTAATCAGATAACCAAAACAGACACTTACCCTCTCCCTCATGTGGAAGATTGCATAGACAAGATCGGAAAGGCTAGGTACATAAGTAAGTTTGATCTGTTAAAGGGATACTGGCAAGTACCTATGACTGAACGTGCTAGGGAGATCTCATGTTTTGCAACACTATGAAAGTCTTTTGCATGTTCTGTAATGCCATATGGTATGAAGAATGCACCAGCCACGTTTCAGAAGCTCATGAATGTTGTAACAGAGGGTTTGGCAGGGTGTGTTGTTTATATTGATGATGTATTAATCTTCAGTGAGAACTGGAAAGATCATCTATGCCATGTCAGTAAATTTTTGCCATTACATTATCCTTATGAGTCCTGAATGTTTAGTTGTTAGTTTGAGCATTAAACTTTAACTTGTAATTTTACCTAAGTCTTTTGTTTTGAATCTGGAACGTTGCGGGACAGTAGTGATTTTAGTATTCTCACTTGAAGTGTTCATTATCTCTCTCTGTTCTGTAACAATATATATATATATATATATATATATATATATATATATATATATATATATATATATATATATATATATATATATATATATATATATTATATTTCGTACATGTTGTCTCCAAACGATTTTAGGAGGCTCAAGAGAGTTTTTTTTTTTTTTTTTAATAATTGAGGAGTTATAGTCTTTATAAATTCCTCCATAAAAGAGTTGAATAACTAAGTAAAATCGTCTTGTGATTGAGTGAATAAACAATATAAATGGCTGAAGCTCCAGGCCCAGACGGAATTCCGCCAATTATTTTGAAAAAGTATTTCCCAGAACTTGCCTCTGTTCTTGCTAAATTATTCAGAATATGCATCCGTACTTCTTCATTCCCTAATTCATGGAAAGAAACCAATATCCACCCAATTCCAAAGAAAGGAAGTTCCTCTGACCCCTTTGATTACAGACCAATAGCTGTCACATCTTCTCTTGGTAAGGTTTTTGAAACTGTAATTAATAAGCACATAGTTAAACGTCTTGAATCCAACAACTTAATTAGTGATAGACAGTATGGTTTTCGCCAAGAAAGATCCACCATTAACATACTCAATCTCCTGGCTCATACCATCCATCAATCAGTTGACTTACATGGTGAAACTCACGCTGTAGCCCTGGATATTTCTAAAGCTTTCGATAGAGTGTGGCACCATTCCCTGTTGTCCAAACTCCCTTGCTATGGACTAAACTATTTGTTCCTTTGATTTCCTCATATCTCAGCAACAGAAAAATAGGAGTAAAAGTAGATGATGTATATTCCAATTTCCACTCAGTTAACGCCAGCGTGCTGCAGGGATCAATTTTGGCACCAACCCTGTTCCTCGTTCACATTAATTATCTCTTATCTGTCACCCACAATCCCATCCATTCATATGCAGATGACTCAACACTTCATAGTTCATTCACACTCAGACACCCATTTACAAAGTCTAATATCTCTACCTCTCAACTCAGTACAGCCATCTCTTTAAATCAAGACTTATCCACGATCAGTGAATGGAAACAAAATAACCTTGTCTTATTTAATGCTAGTAAAACTAAATATATACAATTTATTAATAGACAGGTATTGCCAGAATCGTATATTACCTTCAATGCTACAAATATTCCCATTTCCAAAAGTATTGAAATTCTCGGCGTCTCGCTTAATAATGCCCTCAGCTGGACTTCTCATGTCAGATCACTTGCTAAAACCGCCTCAAAGAAACTTGGATTATTGTACAGTGTCCGTTACTTCTTCCCTGACAAGCAGTTAGCTATAATTTATAGGAGTCATGTGCGCTTTCAGCTTGTTTACTGCTCATCCTTGTGGAATGGATGTGGAGAGGTTGCATTAAAACAACTAGACAAAATTCAGAACAAAGCTGTTAGAATTATTAATAATCCTGCCATTACTAACAAACTACCTCCCCTACAAGTAAGAAGGAATGTTGCCTCCCTTGCGTTATTTTACAGATATTTTTATAGCAAATGCTCAGACGAAGTTGCGGTCATTGTGCCACCTCTCCATGCCTTCCATTGTGCTACACGGGCATCTGGCAGCGCTCATGACTGGAATGTCACTCAGCCATTCTGCAGAACTTCTGCCCATCAGAATTCTTTCATTCCCCGAATTGCATCTCTCTGGAACTCGCTTCCCCAGAGTTGTTTCCCTCCAAACTTCAACCTACAGCTGTTCAAGTCTAACTGTTACAGATATTTTATGAACAAAGGACACCAGTAATCTGGTGCATGGATTTTTTTTTTTTTGTTCATTTGTTTTCCTTCTTCTGTTCTATTAAAAAAAAAAAATCTAATGCTGGTATAGTATTGTTTTTGCTTCATTCGCTGCCTCTACATATTTTTGTTTAGTTCAGTGGACACCTGCAGTGAAATGGTTACTTACATTCTTATCTGATTCCTCCAGTTCGCACAGTCTCTCATAAACTGTTTAAACTTGTCGGTGGGCAGCGGGAATATAGTGAACAGAAGACGTCATTGGCTAAAAGGATTAAGAGATATAAATACAGTAATGTGAAAGAAGATGTGGACGATAAAATTAATGCTTTCAGTATGATAAGTTCCATATTTTACTTTTACCACTACCAAATCAGTACATTCAACTTAGGGAGAGATCTCGTAATAAAGGAAGCAGTCTCCATTACCACTGTTACTACTGTAATGTCACATTTATTCTATTCTTATCGACAAAGTTTTATTCAGCTTAGCAGATCTCTCTTGTTGTAAAGTCGTTGGCAACTCCTACCCAAGAGTCATTTATATCCTTGTTCTGTTCCGATGATTTTATTCAGCTCGGATAGATAATTTCAAGTTGGAGTCGTTAAATGTCTTCTTCATTAGTTCATTCAAGATTCGGGGATTCTAATTTAAACAGATACGGAAGGTAGTATAAAAAATAAACAAAGAAAAGACGGGCTTGCAGCGAATGGATTAAAATGGATAAGACAAAACAGTATCTAGCTTACTACAAAAAGGATGAAACTCGAACGGAAGGGGAATGTAAACTGAGAATATAGGACACAAGAGGAAGAGAAGAAACAGACAGGTTGAGAGAAACAGAGAAAGAAAGATAGAGAACTCGTGGATCAAAGGGGAGGGAAATGGAAGAACGCAGATAAATGAAAAAGAGAGAGTGAGAGTGAGAGAAACAAAAACGACTTTGGGAAGGAAAGGGAATGCAATAAACTAGCATGAACGGAAGTGAGGAAGGAGAGAAGGAAGGAGGGGGAAGAGGGGAGAAAAGGATGAGAGAGAGAGAGAGAGAGAGAGAGAGAGAGAGAGAGAGAGAGAGAGAGAGAGAGAGCAGCCTCAGGGTCATTGCATGAAGTCCATTTGTTTTGGTAATATTTCATACATCCCAGACAGCGAGCACACACACACACACACACACACACACACACACACACACACACACACACACACACATATATATATATATAGATAGATAGATAGATAGATAGATATAGATATAGATAGATAGATAGATAGATAGATAGATATAGATACAATAGGTAGATACATAGATTTAGATATATAGATAGATAGATAGACAGATAGATAGATATTAAAAAATCATTTTTGTCCACTATTATCCTGTATTGGGGTGGGCAAGACGAAGTAACAAGGTAAGTACAAGACATAGTAGCAGACCTATTATTACACTTCATGGTGAAGTGGGCCTTGCATTCATTCACTCATGATTGAAACCTTGGAGATTCGCTATTGTTTTTTTTTTTTTTGTGTGCCCGACTCTGACCAAAGACTTAGCAGCCCTTTCCCTGACGCCGAACAGTCCTACGTACTATACATATCACACCCGCCATCCTGCCAAGCTTAAAAAGTTCCCATCCTTTGTGATGTGCATCAACATACATACGAAGTGTGATCAACAAGACGAAGGACGCCTATGACAGCCGGAGGCACCCTTGGTGCACTCTAAAGGGAAAGAAATAGTCATATAAGGGGAGGTGGGGGTGGCAGGGGTCACATTCTGGTGGGAGTAAAGGCCAGACACTGTGGAAAATTGCGTTTCCCTTGGTAAAAATAAAAAATGGTTTTGCATGCCGGCGTTGACCTCGCCGAGGACTAACCTTTGTATAGGGAGGAGTGCCGCCCTGCCTAAAAATCTGGTTCGGATGAAGATACAGCGCTGTAAAAAAATCTCGTTTTCCAAAGTTTAAAAAAATTGTCTGTGCATACGATTTTGTCCAGAGATTCATTAAATTACCGAGAGAGAAACAGCGGCCTATAAGGTGCACTGCCACTAGTAACAGTTTAACTCAGGTAAAATGCATCTATTGCTCATAGGAGAACTGCTAGGTATCAGGAGAACTGGACTGTACTGTCTATATCTGGAGTCGAATCAACATAAATCAAGGCGGTTTGACCGGGGTGACGAAAGGAGTCGGACGTACACACCTCACATGCTGAGCTCGGCCCCATGCGGTCACAATAAAGCCTAACCAAACTTACCCATATATTTTCTCATTTCTTCATAACCTTGCCCAAGGCATTGTTCTTCCCGTGTTCCCTTTCGCAAATGCCTTACATAGCGAGGTGAACAGCCCTTGTGGTCTTTAAAACCCTCACTCACGGTGTAGGGGTGACACACTGACTCGAGCGCTTTTACTTGCTGGCACAGAATCTGCTGGGGGGTCAACCTAAGGCCATGGTTAGGTATACCAAACACCGACACCACGAACCCCCAAAGAGTGAAAATGAAGTGCAAATACAAGGATGATGAAAAATTCCTTGCAATAAAAACAAGAATCCTGAAACTGCTTGGCGACAAAAGCATCCTCAGTGTTGAGATCAGTTAAAGCTTTGGTGGACTCAGCCTATAAATCGCTGATGCGCCATCATATCATAGCCTCTTTGAAGAAATCGTCCTTGAACAGTTAATTGAATCAAGTGATGAAGTCCAAACCGCACCTGATTGGCAGTGCCAGAAATCAGTCAGGATGAAGAGCATCAAGGGGCCGGATGGACATGACAGAATATAAAAAGGAAATAACTGAGAGAGCACAGACACGGGCAAAGGCCACTGAGGTGGTTCATTTCCCCCAGTCACATGATTTCAAAGAGCAGTTTAGCTCTACTGAAATGGCTACCAGAGCCATCCCACCCCATCAGCTAGAGCATGAGCAATACATACTTCAAACCTTTATGCTTTAAATGCTATGAGTTAGGAAACGCACCATCACCTAAAAAAAAGAAAGAAAGAAAGAAAAAAGATCTGTTCAGTCTGCGGTGAGGAGGAGCACAGATGGCGACAGTGTAAGGCTGAAATAACCCCTCACTGTCTATAATGCGGAGGTCAGCACATATGTGTGGCTGTGAAATGACCCATAAGAAAGCACGCAATTAGAGCAAAAAGTGTTAACATGAAGGCCAACAAAGGTCGCCCGAACACGCGCTAATCACACGTGGTTAACAACATGCAAAAAATAATCTTTACTGACCCACAGCAGAGCAAATTAGGGCAGCAAAGTGGCATGTGCACTGCTTAATAACAGACGTAAACGAGGACTTCTCGTACTGACTCTCTGATTTGCGAAAGAGTGAAACACCAGCAGTTGAAGTCACAGACACAGACCCAGTACTCACCTTCCTCATAAATGCAATGGAATTTCCCCTCACTCTCCCTCTTACAGCTAACTCCTTTCAAGAAAGAAACACCCAAAGTCAAGACTGATGGTGAACGTGACCTCAGACACAGCACTTCCACAGCTGAGGCCCCAAGTGAAAATGATTCTCCTAGACAAAATGCAACCATCAGATGTAGAACGAAAGAAAAAACACCAAGTCTGGCCCAAGCACTTCCAGTGACACAAGCGAAATGAGCACGATCAGCCAATACAAGCAGAGCAAATCTAGTTCCACCTACCAGCACAAGCAGGATTATACCACAAGAATAACAAGAGCAAAATCCTAAACGATATTTACACCATATATAAATACAGTGAAGGTAATACAACATAATAAATCACTGGAAAAATAAACGTTTTGATACCCACCCATACGCACATACATGTACAAGCAGCCTGACGTTATCTTACTTAACAGTCATGGTCTGTCCGATGATCAGCATTTAAAAATCCCTGGTTAAACTTTCTACCAACACAATGGTACATGCCAGCAACATGCAGGAGTCGGTATAACAATAAAAAAAATCCATGCAGCATAAGACACACTATTTCAGAGGAGTAGACTGTAGCATCAGTCGAGCAGGGCAGTACTCCCGAGGTGGATGGAAAGCTGATGACAGGGAGTGCTGGAGCTCCCGTTTCATCAGCCCTCAGGACTAGTTCCTGACCATCCCCCTTTGCTGAACTTTTTCAGTGTCTCAGTTACACAGAGAGTAGGCCAGCATGCTCTTCAGTACAAATTTCTCTAATTATCTACACCAAACTACATGCACAGTACACACTACACTTCCTATTCAAAATTCACTAAAATGGCGTCTCATCACCAAGCCTCGGAGTCCCCAGGGGGGGGGGGACCATAAATGCCCCCACCATCCTCCCCTCTCCAGGTGATGACTCGAGGTGCCTGGAACCACTGTTTGACTGTCTTCTTCATTTCTGCAACATTCGCGGCCTTTCCTCTAACTTTCGCTCTGTTGATCACCACCTCTCTTCCTCTAAACCTCACCTTCTTTTTCTAACTGAGACTCAGCTGTCTGAGGCAACTGACAGCAAACCGTTTTCTGTATCCTCCTACTTTCTCTATACTCATTTCAAAGCCAAAGGTGGCTGTTGTGTATATATACGCAACGACTTATCTTGCTCTCGTGTTCCTCAACTCGATTCTTCTGAATTCTCTACACTCTGGCTTCGGCTTTCCTGTCATTCTCTGACTAAATATATCTGTGCTGTTTACTTATCCCCTAATTCTACTGACTATCAAAAATTCTTCGACTATCTTACTTCTATGATGGAACACATTCTATCCATTTCTCCTTTCTCAGAAATCTCCATTCTAGGAGATTTCAATGTTCACCACCACCTTTGGCTCTCCTCTCCTTTCACTGATCCACCTGGTGAACAAGCCTACATCTTTTCTATCCTTAATGACCTAGAGCAGCTTGTACAGCACCCTACCCGTATCCCTGACCGCCTTGGAGAGAGCTCCAACATACTTGACCTCTTCCTCACAACGAATCTTTCTGCTTACTCTGTTAATCTTTTCTCTCCGTTGGGCTCCTCCGATTACAACCTTATTACCTTAACCTGTCCTATCACTCCAGTACGGCCTGTGGACCCTCCAGGGAAACATCGTCCGTGGCATTTTGGAGCCGCGGACTGGGAGGCCCTCAGACAGTACTTCTTTGATTTTCCCTGGAATGATTATTGCTTCCATGGCCGTGAGCCATCTGAGTGTGCCTTGCGCATTACTGAGGTTATTCTCTCGGGCATGGAAGCATACATTCCTTTCTCATACCCTTTGACTAACGCAAGAAAGCCTTGGTTTAATCACACTTGTTCTAATGCTGTCCGCAACAAGGAAAGGGCCTACAAAAGGTACCAGAGCCAACCCATCCCTGAATCACATCATCTTTACGTTTCTGCCCGGAATCGTGCTAAGTCTGTTCTTCGCTCTGCTAAAGATAATTTCATCCGTACTAAATGCTCTCAACTCTCCAACTCAAACTCTTCCTGCTCCTTCTGGCACCTTGCCAAACACCTTTCTAACAACTTTACCCCATCATCCTTCCCTCCTCTTTTCTACTCTGATGATTCTGTAGCTATTTCTTCTACTGATAAAGCAGATCTCTTCGCACAGACTTTCTCCTCCAATTCCACCTTAGACGATTCCGGTGCTGTTCCTCCATCGCTTCCCTCCTCTGACTTCCTCATGGCTGATATTAAAATTTATTCAGCTGATGTATTTTCTGCCATCACTGGCCTCAGTACTAACAAGGCATATGGGCCTGATGGGGTTCCTCCTGTTGTTCTCAAGAACTGTGCTTCTGTGCTTACTCCCTACCTAGGCAAACTCTTTCGCCTTTGTCTGTCAACTTGTACCTTTCCTTCTTGCTGGAAGTTTGCTCTCATTCAGGCAGTCCCAAAGAAGGGTGACCACACCCAACCCTCCAACTATCGTCCAATTGCTTTAACGTCCTGTATTTCAAAAGTTTTCGAGTCAATTCTCAATAGAAAAATTTTAAGGCATCTTTCCTATCACAACCTTCTTTCCGATCGTCAGTACGGGTTCCGTCAGGGATGCTCCACTGGCGATCTTCTCACCTACCTTTCAGACTCCTGGTCATCCTTCTTTCGAGACTTTGGCTAAAGCTTTGCCATTGCACTTGACATCTCAAAGACTTTCGATCGAGTCTGGCATAAATCTTTAATTTCTAAACTGCCCTCCTACGGTTTCTATCCTTCTATCTGTGCCTTCATTGCTAGCTTCCTTTCTGGCCGTTCTATAGCCACTGTTGTAGACGGCCATCGTTCTTCTCCTAGATCTATCAACAGTGGTGTTCCTCAGGGCTCTGTCCTATCACCAACTCTCTTCCTTTTATTCATCAATGATCTTCTAAGCTGTACATCTAACCCTATCCACTCATACGCTGATGACTAACCCTTCACCTTTCCATTCGGTTCTCGCAACGCCCATCTCAACAGTTACTTCAACAGGCAAGGGCTGAGGCTATGGCACACCTAATGTCTGACTTAGCTCATATCTGTGACTGGGGTAAAGATAATATGGTTGTTTTTAATGCATGTAAGACTCAGTTCTTACACCTATCAACCCGACAAAATCTTCCACAGGTATACCCACTAATGTTTAGCAATATTCAGCTTAATCCTGCACCATCCTTGAACATGCTTGGGGTTTCATTTACTCGGGACTTATCTTGGAAAGATCATATTACATCTTTTGTAAAATCTGCTTCCAAGAGATTGGGTGTGCTAAGCCGACTCCGCTCTTTCTTTACCCCTGCGCAATTGTTGACTCTATTCAGGGGTTTTATCCGCCCCTGTGTGGAGTACAACTCTCATGTGTGGGGAGGCTCCCCACATACAGCTCTTCTCAATAGAGTGGAGTCAAAGGCTTTTCATCTCATTAACTCTCCTCCTCTTACTGACTCCCTTCAACCTCTGTCTCTTTGCTGCTCTGTTGCATCTTTATCTCTTTTCTATCGCTACTTTAATGGTCACTGCTCCTCTGAACTGTCTGCTTGCATTCCTCCACCTCTACGACGGGCACGTAGCACCCGTCTGGCAGCAAACTCTCATCCCTTTTCTGTCTAACTCTCTAATGCAAGAGTTAACCGTTACTCCCAGTCTTTCATATATGCAACAGGTCAACTCTGGAACTGTCTCCCTCTGTCTGTATTTCCTGCTGCCTATGATCTCCAGTCTTTCAAACGCGGTGTGTCCAGACATCTCAAAATGATCCGATCTTGAATTTGGCTCTGTATTGTATTTTGTTTTTCTCTTGGAGGGAACTGTTACTGCGGGCTCATGGCCTTTGGTTCCTTTTTCCTCGCATAAAAACTATTTCGATTACTCAGACACCCTCAATCAACGTAATGACGTCACTGGGACCTAGTAACCCCGCCGCCTCATATATGCCCTCAAGGTAGGAGAGAATAATGATGTCAGACTGTTAGGCTATATGATAACAAGAATGCCTGAACCAGCGGCATTATTGGCGACTTTAATGTTAAGCATACAAGTCTAAGACACTCGAAAACAAAATACCTGGAAAAAGTCATGAAATAAATACAGCACTACGGAGTGTAACATATCGGGAAATTAATACAGCACTACAAAGTGTAAAAATAGTAGTGATGGTCCGAATGTATGTTTTTCAACATTCGCGAATGCGAATGCGAATATGAATTTTCAATATTCACGAATGTGAAATACTCTGTTTGATGGGACAGAAACAAGAGTCACTCATATTATTTGTACGAATTAATTTCACTGTAAGGATAGCCATAAAAAACTGAATGAACAAATTTCTATCAGTTTTCTATGTTACCAGGATGCGGGACAAGGACCCAACTCTTACATACATCCCTCAGGGATATCAGCAGCGTCTTGGACCCAGAACAGGACAGTTCACGTCAGACAGGCTCTCTCTCTCTCTCTCTCTCTCTCAGAAATTCTTGAGAGTTAGAGTATTTTTTCTGGTTATGAGCTAAAAATCTGGAGATTACCCACTTTTTAATGAGAATTTCTGAAAAACTGTCATTAGGCAAATAATCTGGAGAAATCTAGACTTTCCTGGGAATATGGCAACGCTGCATAATGCAGAAAGCAGCCCTAGGTAGCTTACCGCAGCTGTTTGGTTGGCAACAGTAACCTAGAACACTCGTTCAGCTCAGGCATTTAACTCTTTATTTGATTTCCTGTAAGCTGATCTATCTATCTATCTATCTATTGCCAGACGCCTCAATCCCGTTTGGGGTGGCCACAAACAAATCGCCTCCAAGTCGCCCTGTCCCCCGCCATTTCACTCCCCTGCTCCCAACTCACACCCCCCTCTCTCATATACCTCCACCCCATCTGATCAAGTAACATTATTAATATCCGCAAAATATTTACATAACATGTGAATTGAAATGCGAATGCGAGTATCGAAAAAATATGCAAATACTTGCGAATGCGAATGCTAAGGCGAAATATTCGGACCATCACTAAAAAATATTAATACAGCACACCGGAGTGTAACATATCGGGAAATTACTGTAGCACTACAGAGTGTAACATCCTGGAAAATAATTACAGCACCACGGAGTGTAACAAATCGGTAAATTAACAGAGAGCTACAAAGTGCAACGTTAGGAAATTAATACAGCACTATAGAGTGCAATTTATCATGCCCTTCTTCCCATCTTCTATTGGACACACGACACTTACCACGCGACATTACAGGTATCCTTAATAAAATAAATAAATAAATAATCTCATAGCCCAGTAGTGACCCTATTCTCTCAACTCCAGAAAGACTATGTACTTACGCTTTTGAATAGGGATTGTAAGAGGTCCAGGAACGTTCTATTTCAGCTTTCGCAGACAAATGCACAGTATTTGTACGCACTTGTTTACTATTACGGATAACCTCAAATGACCTCCGACCGGTGACCTCAGATGACTCGGAGGTCACCGCTCGGAGTTCATGTGAGTCTCCATGCCAAAAATTTGGCTGCAGGGGTCCCCGGCGTTCCCCGGGCCAAAATGGCGAACACTCTACCGGTGACCTTGAAAAGACCCAAATCTGAAATTTGACCCCCCTAAAAACATCCTTTGGTCACCCTCATTCAGAAAATATATGGGTCTGGGGGTCTCTGGCACTTGCTTTGGCCGTGACTGAAGGACAAACAAACAAACAAATAATGTGGCTCTTTTATATATATATATATATATATATATATATATATATATATATATATATATATATATATACACATATATATATATATATATATATATATATATATATATATATATATATATATATATATATATATATATATATATATATATATATATATACACACACACACACACAGGCCTTGTCCCATGGTGGTAGTGCTGCTTCATGCTATAATGAAAATATGTGGATTAACAATGGCTCCAATTCTTAAGCTTACCCATAAGAAATACAATTCCATTCTAATACGTTAGATTTTCTACAACTTCATTGTCAGCCTGAGTTAGTCCAGTTCAGAATAATGGCCTCTCTTATGCTTTGCCACTTTGACCGGTTGGCTGTAAGTCTGTGCCATCCAATCGTGCATCCTGCTCTCCCTTCATGTATAGGCTGCCACTCAGTTACCCTGGTTATCCATCTGTTAATCTTTCTACGATGGACGTGCATCTGCCCACATCCTTTTACTCTACTTTTGTCTCATATCCATGAAGCTCTCTTTTTATCTCTGTGACACAATCCCTTCCGTTCTTTTCCTAGCACTCCTAAATTTGCGTTCCAAGGACTTTGTTGGGCTTCCGATCCATAAGTTAGAACAGGAAGGACACACTGATTATATAACCATTTGGTAAAAAGGAAATTGCTTATCTTTCATGTAGTTATTTAGTTTCCCCAAAGCTCTCCATCTAACTCTGTTCTTCGCGTGATTTCATCGTCATGGACTGGGTCTCCCTGCACTGCCTACCCTAGGTATATACATTCCTCAACATTTTCTAGTTCTTCATCTCCTGTTTCTACTGGACGGGTACAAACGTTTCTGTTAACCATAATCTTCTTCTTCTTCAACTTCATTTTCAAGCCTACCGCCAGACTTTCCTTGTTCAAGTCACCTATCATTTCTTGTAGTTCCTCGCCTGGTTCACTGAAGAAGATTATATCACCGGCAAACCTTAAGATTGTTCAGTCGCTCACCATTAATGTTAATTCAAATTCCAATGTGCAGTTGACACAATTATAAACTTCACTTCATCCAGTTTTGATTACTCATTGTATAATCTAAATTGTCAAAATATTACCAAGTATATCTGTGCTGTTCCTCCATCACTTCCCCCCTCTGACTTCCTCATGGCTGACATTAAAATTTCTTCAGCTGATGTATTTTCTGCCATCACTGGCCTCATTACTAACAAGGCATATGGGCCTGATGGGGTCCCTCCTGTTGTTCTCAAGAACTGTGCTTCTGTGCTTACACCCTGCCTAGGCAAACTCTTTCCTTTTGTCAACTTGTACCTTTCCTTCTTGCTGGAAGTTTGCTCTCATTCAGCCAGTCCCAAAGAAGGGTGACCACTCCCAACCCTCCAACTATCGTCCAATTGCTTTAACGTCCTGTATTTCAAAAGTTTTCGAGTCAATTCTCAATAGAAAAATTTTAAGGCATCTTTCCTATCACAACCTTCTTTCCAATCGTCAGTACGGGTTCCGTCAGGGACGCTCCACTGGCGATCTTCTCACCTACCTTTCAGACTCCTGGTCATCCTCCTTTCGAGACTTTGGCGAAAGCTTTGCCATTGCACTTGACATCTCAAAGGCTTTCGATCGAGTCTGGCATAAATCTTTAATTTCCAAACTGCCCTCCTACAGTTTCTATCCTTCTATCTGTGCCTTCATCGCTAGCTTACTTTCTGGTCGTTCTATAGCCACTGTTGTAGACGGCCATCGTTCTTCTCCTAGATCTATCAACAGTGGTGTTCCTCAGGGCTCTGTCCTATCACCAACTCTCTTCCTTTTATTCATCAATGATCTTCTAAGCTGTACATCTAACCCTATCCACTCATACGCTGATGACTCCACCCTTCACCTTTCCATTCGGTTCCCGCAACGCCCATCTCAACAGTTACTTCAACAAACAAGGGATGAGGCTATGGCACACCTAATGTCTGACTTGGCTCGTATCTCTGACCAGGGTAAAAATAATATGATTGTTTTTAATGCATCTAAGACTCAGTTCTTACACCTATCAACCCGACAAAATCTTCCACAGGTATACCCACTAATGTTTAATAATAATATTCAGCTTAATCCTGCATCATCCTTGAACATGCTTGGGGTTTCATTTACTAGGGACTTTTCTTGGAAAGATCATATTACATCTCTTGTAAAATCTGCTTCCAAGAGATTGGGTGTGCTAAGCTGACTCCGCTCTTTCTTTACCCCTGCACAATTGTTGACTCTATACAGGGGTTTTATCCGCCCCTGTGTGGAGTACAACTCTCATGTGTGGGGAGGCTCCCCACATACAGCTCTTCTCAATAGGGTGGAATCAAAGGCTTTTCGTCACATTAACTCTCCTCCTCTTACTGACTCCCTTCAACCTCTGTCTCTTCGCCGCACTGTTGCATCTTTATCTCTTTTCTATCGCTACCTTAATGGTCACTGCTCCTCTGAACTGTCTGCTTGCATTCCTTCACCTCTACGGCGGGCACGTAGCACCCGTCTGGCAGCAAACTCTCATCCCTTTTCTGTCTAACTCTCTAATGCAAGAGTTAACCGTTACTCCCAGTCTTTCATTTATGCAACAGGTCAACTCTGGAACTGTCTCCTATGATCTCCACTCTTTCAAACGCAGTGTGTCCAATCATCTCAAAATGATTGGATCTTGAATTTGGCTCTCTATTGTATTTTGTTTTTCTCTTGGAGGGAAATGTTACTGCAGGCTCATGGCCTTTGGTTCCTTCTTCCTCGCATTAAAAAAACAAAAAAGTCTATCGCTCCCCCAATGCTTCTTTGGAACCCAGTGTATTTGATTCCATATCCACACAGTTGAGTAACCTTAACCTTGCCCTTAGCACCGAAATTACCATTTTGGGTGATTTTAACGTACATAATGTGGAATGGTTATTGCACACTGCAAGGACTGATGACGCTGGTCTAGAGTGCGAATTGTTTGCAGAATCGTTTAATCTCACCCAGTTGGAAAAGCAACCAACCAGAATACCTAATAATCCTGACCATAATGTCCATCTCTTGGATTTTTTCTTGACAAATAATCCAGATTAATACAGGATAGAGGTACTGTCACCACTTGGATCCTCTGACCACAATCTCATCAAAGCCTCATTAGATAACCCCCCCCACCACACCTCCCCGTTCTGAACCTGTCAGGATGACCCGATGGCACTTTGATAGGGCAAACTGGGATGGATTTAGAAATTATCTTGCTGACATTCCATAGCAGTCTTTCTTCTCTAGTGATCCCAATTCTACCCAGTCCCACATTTGCGACTTAATACTAGCTGGTATGGATTTATTCATACCAAGTCAACAGTTCACTAAAAGATCGAACTCTCCAAACTGGTTTGATGGCAACAGTGCCAGAGCAACAGCCCAAAGGTCATTGGCATATAACTCTTACTTAAAATAAAAAACATCTGAATCACCCTCTCAATTTAAAATTGCTAGAAATCTTGCAAAAGCTGTAATAAATCTAGCTAAGTCTAACTTTCTTCAAAAGCAAGCATCAAAACTACTTAACAACCCTAATGACAATTGAATATTTTTGTTAGGACTCCATATTATAATTACAAATCATAATAGATAGATAGATAAATAGATAGATAGAGAGACAGATAGAAGCAGGGAGTCAGATGATGAGAAGGTATTGTGTCTGCGAGAATCGAGCAATGCTAAACATGCTTACACACTCTTAACTCAAGGAATGCTTGATAGGTACATGACAGCTCCTAGTGACCATACACACACATACACACATACTCACACACAGGCTTCTAGAACTTTCCATCACAGGGAACACACGTGATACATCTGTTTCACCAGAATTTAGGAAAGAGAGCTCAGAAGGAGGTTAGCCACAGAACAGGCAGGAGGGAAGGAGAGAGGCCTTAGAGGAGACAGGTCGCAGGGAGAAGGGCTTGGTAACTTGAGAGAGAGACAGAGAGAGCGAGACAGAGAGATAGCTAGCGGGACTGGACTCTATACTTCGCTCTATGTGAGAGACTTGTTAATATTTCCAAGACAAATAAAAATAGTCCCATACTATTCTTTACCTCTCCTGTCACTACATGACAAATGGGAAAGAAGATTATCTACTACAAGCTACTCCAGTATAATAACCGCTCGTCCACAAGTCTAATGTATATATAACTCAACTACAAGTAACCACAAAGTCTTTTATGACATTTGGTAGCAGCGAATCTACGGACATCGTCTCCGAATCAAAAGCAAATTTCTACAAAAGCAGGCGAGACTCTACAAGATTAGCTTCAGTTCTACATTGAATTCCTACAAAATACAGCCTACAATGCAAATAGCCTACAAGTCTACAAAACAACTCTATAATCTTCACGTAACTTCAAGCAGCAACAAGACGAATATAAAACAAAGCAAGTAAAGAAGAGGAAAGACCAAAGCAACAAGCACACAAACCCCCACCACTCTCTCCCGCCCATGCTGACGCATAGGTCAAGACGACGAAGCAAACACCAAGTCCATATTCACAACTCATCTTACTCATCTTCACTCAAGTTACTCATCGCTACTCGTTTACTCACCACAGCTACCAGTGTGGGAAGTTGACGTCACCATACGTGTGCTGAGACGACGCCAAGCCGTGTGTCTGACACCTCACAACACGCTAATCAACCCGTGAAGAACAACGCTATCACCACGTGTAACACCACTCACACCATTCCCACCACGGTAAAAATTAGTGAGTTACATAGTTACTTCATTTATACAATACACAGTGATAGACAATAAGCTTCTGCACAAACATATAAAACGTGCTGTATAGTTACAGCTTAAATACACATACTTACTTCAGTTATCTGCATAACTCAAACACTAAATAATCACCAACAATAAATATTCTACACTGTATATATTCATTCAACAATAAATATTCTACACTGTATATATTCATTCATTTATTATAACATTTATTTACTACCAACGAGTGTTACCATTTATACCTACATAAAATACGTGTTTCATATATACAACTATACATTATTACATCTACAAAGTAATAAAGAAAATATACCATCACAGTTACTCAGTGAGCGATTAAAAGAACTGTATTAAACATTTATTAATTAAAGCTACCTAGTGGAAACATATAAATTAAGTTACAAGGTAAACTAGAGAAAAAAAAAAAATGGCCAACACAAATGACGTTAGCAAGAGTGAACATCTTCAACACAATCGTGAAGACAATGATTTCCACACAGTGCTGACACACATATTACCCACGATAGGTACAAGTGAACAACAAGTCAGTGTATATAGTTAATACTGTATATAGTGTATATATATATTTTTTATATAAAATAACAAAATATGGGACTATATAATATCATTTTCAATAATATCTGTGCAATATAAACTAAACTTTAAAAAAGTACCCCAAGGAAATTAGCCAGTAATTATGCAACCATGAACAACATGGAAAAAGCGTACACAAGCGAAGAAAAACAAACTATAGAAAATCAATACATACAAAAAAAGAAAGAAAGAAAGAAAAAGTAAGAAAGAAAAAAGAGAGAAATAGAGTAAGATCACATAACAAACAAATGAAAATAAGTGTAAGCGTTACTACAACAAATGAAAATAAGTGTAAGTGTTACTACATATGTCAAAATACCACATAAACTACAAACTAAAAAGCAAATTGTTGTCTCCACAAGCAAATGGCATGACACATCATCACTATCATCGACCGCAGCATATGTTAGGGCTGCAATTATAACAATTATGTAACTCCATATTATAATTATGTAACGACAAACGATTGCATTATGTTACACTTGCTACAATTATGTAACTACAAACAATATGTACCAATTTATGTAACAGTTGCATTAACAAGATGTAACTTTTATGTAACTTTAACTACAATTTGATCAACTCTTATTTCTTTCAACAATAACTTTAACAAGTCATCATCCATTCCCCCACTAAAATCTTCAGATGGCAACATTACAAATGACCCTCGTGCGAAAGCAGATTTTCTGCCAGTACAGTTGCCAAAAATTCTACTATAGACGATGCCAGGCAGAACGTTCCAGTACTAGAACTTGACTCTCCCGACATTGTTCCACTTAAAATACAGACAAGATACATAAAATCCATCCTAGACAATTTACCTACAAACAAAGCTCCAGGCCCAGATGGAATTCTGCCAATTGTTTTGAAAAAGTGTTCCCCTGAACTTGCCTCTGTTCTAGCAAAATTATTCAGACTATACATACGTACTTCTTCATTCCCAAATTCATGGACAGAAGCCAATATCCACCCAATTCCGAAGAAAGGAAGTTCCTCTGACCCCTCTGATTACATACCAATAGCCGTCACATCATCTCTTGGTAAGGTATTTGAAACTTTTATTATTAAGCACATTGTTAAACGTCTTGAATCCAACAACTTAATTAGTGATAGATAATATGGTTTTTGTCACGAAAGATCCACCATTGACATACTCAGTCTCCTAACTCATACCATCCATCAATCAATTGACCTACATGGAGAAACTCATGCAGTAGCCCTTGATAATTCTAAAGCTTTTCTCATGTTAAATCACTTGCTAAAACCGCCTCAAAGAGACTTGGACTAATGTACAGAGTCCGTAACTTCTTCACTGACAAGCAGTTAGCTGTAATTTATAAGTCATGTGTGCTCTCAACTTGAATATTGCTCACCCTTGTGGAATGGACGTGGAGAGGTTGCATTAAAACAATTAGACAAAATTCAGAACAAGGCTGTTAGAATTATTAACGACCCTGCCATTACAAATAAACTACTTCCCCCACGAGTAACAAGACAAATAAAAATAGTCCCATACTATTCTTTACCTCTCCTGTTACTACATGACATTTGGTGGGGAAGCTACTACAAGATATAAAAGCCGCTCGACCACAAGTCTAAAATATACTTCTCTACAAGTAACTACAAAGTCTTTATGACATTTGGTAGCAGCGAACGTATACGAACCTCGTCTACGAATCAACATTAAATTCCTACAAAATATCAAGATTGAAAACAAGAATATCTCTCTCAACCAACAACATAACCAGCTCCTGACGCTTCTTTCCATCCAGCCCCCTCCGTCTCCCAGATCATCATGCTGATGCAGAGGTCAAGAGATCACACGACGCCTTGCAAGTAGCTTAACGACAAACCAGCAAATCTGCGGACATCGTCTCCGAATTAAAAGCAAATTTCTACAAAAGCAACCGAGACTCTACAAGATTAGCTTCAGTTCTACAGTGAATCACTACAAAATCTATAATCTTCACGTAACTTCAAGCAGCAACAAGAAGAATATAAAACAAAGCAAGTAAAGAAGAGGAAAAAGGACCACAAATACCTCGAGGAAGAACAACAAAACAAACGAAGAGTGAGACACGACTCATAACCACCAGACCTCATCGCTACTCATTCACTCACCACAGCTACCAGTGTGGGAAGCCGACGTCACCATGTGCTGAGATGACATCACAACGCGAGTCTGCCATGCCAAGCAACGTGTGACTGACACCAGGCACTTCTCACCCACTACTCATTACTCATTATTCACATAGCTCCTACTCATACTCACTTATTTTCACAGTTAAGTTGGAAATTCGACGTTCTATGCTGAGGTTTGCCTGGGACAGCCGTTAACCACTACAAATACCAGGCCATGGAGTTTCCTGAGTAATATCGTCCATCAACACACCACTAGAACTATCAAGAGATCTTCAATCAAACCTGTATTTTCTTCCGAGATCGACTTTTGTATCGCACACCTCTACGATCTGTATCAAGTGGGTAAAATTATACTTGCTCATTTCTTCTCAGTGCTAAAATTAGCTATATTCAACTTATTTACTCATCTAGTTTGTTAGGACATAAATAAACAAGAGGCGTATTTCATAACATCATATCTTAATGACAGGAATATTTTCGCCACCACCCACGTTAATACCAGATGACACACAAATTGCCACAACATCAGACTCACAATTAAGAGACAGCCCACCCCTTGTACAACCCTCACCACACGCTAAAGATAAAGAAACAAATACGGGAGTTTCGGATGATGAGTGGGAAACCCCTTCAGACATAGAGAGTGACGACTTTGCAGATGCCTTGCATACGTATGCCAATATACTTAACAGGGTTCACCGGTCCGGTCATACATATTCCACCATTCCCTCACATAACGATAAACACGTACAAGTTGAATTAACAGGGCAATCATTAAAAATGAATCAAGAAACAAATACTGCTGATCTAAAAACCACACCTCACGTTTTTGTGTATCACGAGGATAAGACTGCCCCAAAATTCTCTGGCACAGACAAAGATCGCATTGATGTCATTTCATTAATCAGTCAGTGCGAACATATGTTCATCAAGCGCCACATACTAGATGAACAAGAGAAAATTGTTATTTTTTCATCTTGCATAAGCCAGGAAAGATGTCCAGCAAGCAATTTATTGCGCTCTGATAAGCTACATCGTGCTAGGACATATGATGAATTTAAAACTGAATTTCTGAAGAAATTTTCTGGAGGTATGAACTTCTTGCCAGGTATAATTCCAGAATTACATAAAATTGTAGATCTTGTAAGGGAGCACACTACAAACCATGTGCTCAGTGAAATAACTGCTGATGTCTCCACAATCAAGAGAACTCTATTAGCTACTCTGGAGAATTCTAATTGGATAACAGATGATGGAAAGATGTCCCCAGACCTCGTCGTGGACATCATTGGTTATGTAGCTGCCTTGTGTAAATTACCTGATAGGACCCTTAAGATCGCCAAAACGATCGCGTACACCCCAGGAATGTGCTTACTAGACTTAATGAACGAGGTAGAGATGCAGTGCAGTAAAGCAGGTGTGGTCGACACACATGCACATTCTGGTAGAATCAGGGTACCTGAGACAGTATCAGCTGTGAAAACATCTACACCGACCCCAAACAGAGAACAAAATCGATCGCGACCAGAAATGAGGCAGCCAAAACAAACAAAGACGCCTAGAAATCGTTCCCACACGCCTTCCTACAGGCAATTTCATAAGTTTTCGCGCAGCCCGAGCAGGTCTCGCGCCATAAACAACACTTCTTATGGGAAATCACCTCGTAGGTCACAGTCAAGGGATAGGTCCATTCTGTGTCATTACTGTGCAAAACCAGGACAGACAATGTATGAATGCTTTATCAAGGCAAAAGAGGATAATCAAAAGACACAAGGATTTGGTCCTTACTGTAGGCATCATAGATACCAAGGGCACTGGACTAGTGATTGCAAAACAGTAGAAAAAATTGTGTCTATGTTCAAATCGGGGGAAGACCAAGTCTTGACAAAAAACGAACACACGTAAAGAAGAACAAAGTTAAACTTCACATAGGAGGCATGTTGGGAAATGAGTG
Organism: Coenobita brevimanus; assembly: GCF_032717465.1. NCBI lineage: Eukaryota > Metazoa > Arthropoda > Malacostraca > Decapoda > Coenobitidae > Coenobita > Coenobita brevimanus. Next base: position 20,962,780 of record NC_137044.1, read on the forward strand.
TATCTTGATACCAGCGGTATGTAAGGATCAAAACGTTTCCTTATTTTTAGATACAGGATCTCCAGTGAACTTAATAACACATGAAGAACTAAATAGAATTCTTAAAAATAAAAAGAAAGTAACTTTTCTGGATGAAGCTGATTTAGATTTATACACAGTAGATGGTCAAGAGATTACAGTAAAAGGTATGATAGGATTAAATCTCAGTTTCACAGAAACTACACGACCATTTTCTGCATTGTTCTATATCGTTGAAAACTTAGCAATTAAAGCTCATATGTTACTGGGCTTAAGATCCATGAGAACTGAGAACATAACTATACTCCCACAAATGAATGGAATAGACTTTGATAATGAATTCATAGAGGAAATACTTTCAGAGCCCTCACCGATTGGTAGAAGAGAGCCAAAAAGAATTGGTAATATTAAAGGCTTAAACAAACATACACAAACAGATGAGTGTATAGATCCACTTACACCAGCAACCCCATCCTCCAGAATTAGTGACCCAGATAACAGTACTGATTTATCAATTTTTCCAGCCCATCTCACTAATGATTTGGTTATACCACCTAATTCATACATGAAGGTTACCATAAAGAGCAAATTACGGAATAGTACTGTTCTTGTCTTAGAAGAATTATGTAAAGTAAAGGGATTGTCAGTAGAAAACGCATTATGTCATACGAACGACGAAGGGCTAACTCAGATATTCATTATTAATCACATGAATGGGGAAGTTCAGTTGAAAAAGGGAACTTGCATAGTTAATATTGAAAGATGTTTCGCCCCTGTCAAGGAAATAAATATTGGTGGAGTAACAAGTGAGATAAAATCTACGGATAGAGAAAGAATAAAAGAGAATTTAATTCACTCAGGTGAATTTGACGAAGAAAATGATTTGTTAACCCTGCTGGAAACACACAGGGACACCGTAGCATTGCCCGGAGAACAATTAGGGTGTACTAACTTGATTAATCACATGATTAATGTGCACCCAGAAACACCACCAATTTTCATACCAGCTTATCGCATACCACACTCCCAACGTACACTTGCAAATCAGTATGTCGATGAAATGTTAAAGCTTGGAATTATTGAGCCTTCAGTTTCTCCGTGGAACGCCCCCCTTTTCTTTGTGCCCAAACGAAATGGAGAAATGCGTGCGGTAGTAGATTACCGTAAACTAAATAATCACACAATACCAGACAGATTTCCCATGTCATTGCTAAGTGATGTTCTACAGAATATTGGTCCTGAGAATAATATATTCTCGACCATCGATCTCCTAAACGGATACCTTCAGATTCCGGTATCTCAGGAGTCACGTAAATACACTGCCTTTTCAACAAACAGAGGCCATTATCAATATACAAGAATGCCAATGGGACTGAGGACAGCCCCCGGTACGTTCCAGCGTCTTATGAATTACGTATTGTCCGGAATTTTAGGACAAGGAATATTTGTTTATCTTGACGATATGATTATCGCAACGAAGAATATTAAGGATCATCTCAGGAAATTAGACTTACTCTTACAAAAGCTTAGTGATGCTGGATTAAAAATTAAACTTTCTAAATGCAAATTTTGCTTTAAGGAAATAAATTTCTTAGGCCCCAAATTAAGTTCTGATGGTATTCACACCACTGATGACAAAATACAGGCAGTGAGAGATTTTCCTGAACCCACTACGACTGACGAAGTTAGACAATTTTTAGGTCTGGCTGGGTACTATAGATCATTCGTACCACAGTTCTCTCATATAGCCTTCCCTCTATTCCAACTACTCAAAAAAGATGCTGTATTCCAATGGGAAGAAGAACAAAAAAGGGCATTTAACAATCTAAAAATTAAACTAACAAATGCACCTTGTTTAGCATATCCGAATTACACGAAATCATTTCTTATTTGTACAGACGCATCAGTTAAAGGATTAGGGGCTGTACTGATGCAGGAAGATAAAAGAGGAAAGAATCAACCAATTGCATTTGCCAGCAGACAAACAAGAGGTGCGGAGAAAAATTATTGCACTACAGACTTAGAGGCACTTGCAGTGATTTTTGCATTACAAAAGTTTCGAGATTTGGTATATGGTTACGAAATCCACTTATTCACCGACCATAAACCACTGGTGGGTATGTTTAAAGAAAAACTCCTTTCTGGGAGGAGAGCAAGATGGAAATGTACAGTTGAAAACTACAATGTACAAATTCATTATATACAAGACAAAATGAACATAGTAGCTGACTCATTATCTAGGAACCCGAACACAATTCAGGTCGCGGCGTTAGATCTCAAAGGAAATATCCCAAACCACGAGGATATCGCAAAGGCACAAAGACTTGACCCAGTATGGTCAAAAGTAATATACAAGTTAGAAAGTGGAGATGACATACAATTACCCAAACTTCATGTCCCACTTGAACAATTCACAATGGTCAATAATACATTATACAAAATTAACTCTAAACAACCAAAACGCCAAAGAAATACTAACCAGTTGGTAGTACCTAATGACATGATACCCCAAGTATTACGAATGATACACGACAGCCCACATGCAGGACATCCTGGAAAGGATAAGACATTCAACCAAGCCCAGCTATTATATTACTGGCCTTCATTACGAAGAGATATAAACAATCATATAGACAGATGCGAATCATGTGCGAAACACAAAGGATACCCAATCACACCTGCACCGATGGGTAATTACCCAGTACCACATCAACCATGGGACGTTGTCGCTGTTGATTTACTCAAGATGCCATTATCATACAATAATAACTTATACTTATTCGTAGCAACGGATCATTTTTCCCGTTATGTCATTTTAGCTCCAATTAAAGATAAGACAGCAGAGACCGTAGCAAAGGCAATAACAGATAATGTAATATGTCGCTTTACTACCCCAAAGGTATTAATAAGTGATAATGGAGGAGAATTTAATTCTGAGATCTTACAAGAAATATGTAAACAATACAACATCAAAAAGGTTAACGTTTTGGCCTATCACCCAGCATCGAATGGGTTGGTAGAGGGACAAAATAAAAAGGTATTAGATGTGCTGCGACACATTTTCAGTGAAAATTATGCAAGCTGGGATGATTGGATTCCCAGAGTAGAGGCCTCCATTAATGGGTCTATAAATAAATCCATAGGTGACACACCACATTTCATTATATATGGCACAGATAAAAAATTACCATATGAGCTCCTAGAAGGTGACAGCATGCCTATATACAATTACGATGATTACTCTAAACTCCGTTTACGTGAATTCCAGGACATTCACAAAAGAGTCAAAAAACAATTAACGATGTCCAAGGAAGAAATGACGGAGGCATTTAACAAGAAGGCAAAAGATTCACCTATCAGCTTAGGAGACATTGTTTATGGTATCATTCATACGAGAGACAATAAATTATTCCCAAAATTTGAGGGCCCATACAGAGTAATTAACATAAAAGCAAACAAAGTTTTGATTAAGTCACTTTCAAGTGGCGAGGAAAAACAAGTTCATATTGACCATTTAAAACGAGTTTCAAGGGAATTATCACATAATTATTCAGCCTCGGATACAACCGAACAGGTGAACGTACCTCAAGAAACCAAGCAAGAACACAACAATGATTACAAAAAGAAATTAAGGTCATATACCAAACAATCGAACATAGGTGCAACTATTCCAATGAAATCTACAGTACATCATTTACGAGAATTAAATATCGATTTAAACTCCTTCTATAAATGAAATAACAATCAACCGTAACGCACATCATCACTATCATCAACCACAGCTTTATAGGAAATTAATAGATTTTTTTTTTCGGTAGGTTACGATGAAGGGACTTATGCTATGGATTCTCCTATACATAGTAAGAGTATATGCGCACCTAGACCCCAAGCATATAGTACGACAAGGATGCCTCATAGCTCCAACGGCCACAACTACAATCGTTAAGGACGTCATGAGTACTGAAATAAGTCTAGATTACTTGTATGACTTACCTACTTATCTAGAAAGACTTGCGACGCCGATGCGAACTCTGGACTTCAAGATAGGGAATTATGTTTCACAAGCACATAACACCAAGGAAGTGGATGAAATGGTGAAGTTAGCGAAATGGAAACTAGAACAGGCGAAGTCAACTATGCTCATCATGATCCAAGATCTCCCATCTTATGGAACGGAGGTACTGAGCGACAGGAACAACATCACACGTACTCGCCAAAAGCGCGGTTTGTTCGATCTGGGCGGCGCAGTTCTTGGGAACATCTTTGGATTGGCTACAGAGGATGACCTTAAAGAAATAAACAACAAATTTAATAAGATAGCTCAGGTACTAACATACCAAGATAAATTCATCACAGGACAGAACTCAGCAATGAAGACAATTGTGAAAAATCTGAAACAAGCAGAAAACGTAGCTCTCGAGAGTGTAGATAAAATAAATGAATTAGAGGGCAACGTTACTCTTTTCCAGCACTTCTCCATCATCACAGAACATATTGACACGATTCTACTACAATTAGAGAACACTAGAGATCGTTTCAGAGCACTTATGCAAGGAATTTCGAATGCTGGTGATGGCAAGATCACAAATGACTTACTCCCAGTTCATAAGCTACGTCACATAGTTAGTCAAGGCATACATAAACATAAATTGAAGCCAATGTTCCGCAGTAGGGAATTTATGCAATATTACCCGTACTTAGAAGCAACACTAACACCAACATCAGTGATAGTTCATGTACCATTCATCACTGAAGACCTGTTCACAGTATACCAAATACACCCTTTTCCCTATAAAAATAACAACACTTTGGTCATCATCAACATCAACACAGACACCGAACTCATCATGGTCTCCAAGAGACGAGACACTGTCACTTTCGCAAGTGAGTCAACGATTGAGCGAAAGTGCCGCACATCCTTACATGCTGTTCATCTTTGTCCTGCGTACATTTTCACGTTTCAGCCTACTGATACGGTCCCTTGTGAAATGGCTATCATCAGCAATAACAATATTCATCATCATTGCAACTTCACTTTTGCTCCAGATAAACTTGTACACCATCAACCCATTGGACACTCACAGTTTTTTTATTTCCCTCATAACACATCAGTTTACATAGTCTGTCCAGATATACCACCATCTCATACATCAGCCTCAGGATTATACATAGCACCAGACTACTGTGCGGTATTTACACCATCCATGTCTACTTGTTCCACCATCAATCACTACGCCATTATCAACCATACACACAAACATTTCCACCCACTGCCTAATATGAACTTAAACATGAGCACAAGTATTAAGCTGACGTCACCTAAGTTTGAAACTATGCAGCTGATCAATGAAACAATGAAGCCCTGGGAAGATTTGAGTTTGAGTATGTTCAACCCATATTATGTGTATAGCCCAGCACCTACTGTCTTTATAATCGTCTGCATTGTAGTTGCAGTACTGCTGTTCGCAATGCACAGAATGCATGCAAGAATTGCTAATTTGGAGTCATTATTTAGTGGGGGGAGAGTTAACATCACAGTTAACCACCCTGAATGAAGTGTATATATTTTGCATATAGTATTAATTATATATATAAAAAAATAATAATAATAATAATAATAATAATACAAAGAAGAATGACCCATATATGACAGACCAGTACCATTATCTTTGAATGAAATATTAATAACTCTTACAATAATCTTAATTTTAAACTATTTTTATTCTTGCATGTATGCATTTCACTATAATATCCCAAGTACATACTGTATTACAGTTAAATAATTTACTTTAATGCATTTATTCAAATATGTATACAACTTATTTAAAATGTAATATTACTGAATAATCACTGTTTACTATGAATAATATATGTATACAATATTCATACAATTATGTTACTTTACAATATTATGTATTTCACCTAATTAGCTTATAAGTTCATTATAATGTGTATGTAGTATGTATTAATATATTATAACTATTAAATGTCGATGGTACGCCATTTTCGCGCGACCGAGCAGATGTAGGACTACATAATAGATAGATAGATAAATTGATAGATAGAAGCAGGGAGTCAGATGATGAGAAGGTGTTGTGTCTGCGAGAATCGAGCAGTGCTAAACATGCTTACACACTCTTAACACTGAGGAAAGCTGACGACAGCGGCCAGTAAGGAGATGATGCAGTTAGCTGTCAGCAGTCCTCTCGTGAACAAAGATCTGGTAGCCATACACACACATATACACACATACTCACACACAGGCTCCTTAAGCTTTCCATCCACGAGGAACACACGTGACACACCCCTGCTACACCAGATTTTAGGAAAGAGAGTTTAGAAGGAGACAAGCGACCCTAGAGACAGGTCACGGGAGAAGGGCTTAGCGATTTGAGAGAGAGAGACAGATAGCGAGACAGGGAGGTAGCTACCCGGGACTTATACTCGTTCCGTGTGAGAGACTTGTTAATATTTCCAAGACAAATAAAAATAGTCCCATACTATTCTTTACCTCTCCTGTTACTACATGACATTTGGTGGGGAAGCTACTACAAGATATAAAAGCCGCTCGACCACAAGTCTAAAATATACTTCTCTACAAGTAACTACAAAGTCTTTATGACAGCACAACTTTCTTCTACACTTTCTCCTCGAACTGCTTTCATCATTGCAGCTGTTCCAGCTGAATCAAAAGCTTTCTTATAATCAACAAATGCACTTATATGCTGATGTTTTCTTGATCACCTGATCAGTAACCTGAATATGGTCTGTTCTCGGGTAACCACTTCGAAAATCTGCCTGTTCTCTTGGCTGGTTTGCATCTACGGTAGGAGTAATTCTATTTGTTAGGACTTTTGTGAAAAGTTTGCACACAGCAGATTGACGACTAAATGGACGGTATTTTTTTTTTTGTCACCTTTTGTATGAAACAGAATAATAGACGCATATTTCCAAGATTTGGGTACAGCCCTGACTTCTAAGCATTCCATATACAACGTCGCTAGTTCATTCAATGTAAAGTCATTTCAATCAGCAGTGATACCATCACCTGCTGCTTTACCACTCTCCATTACTCTCAAGACGTTCCTTACTTCTCTAATGTATTGCTGGGGATGACTGTGTCTAATGTTTCTCCTGCCTGAACTGACTCTTAGACCGCGATACTGCTAACATAAAGTTTTGGATAAAATTCTGCTTTTTGGGCCACTTCATTTGTTGTTCGTTACTTCTCCATTACACTCTGAGAAAAAAACAGTTGCTTTTATTTTTTTTTCCTGTACCAAACCTGCTCTTCGTTGCTTTCAGGCTTCCTCCATTCCTTTAAGATTCTTTAATTTTGTTCATGTTGAACTTTCAAATATCTTCCTTTTGTTTTTGTTGGTAGTTTTCCTTAGTTTGGCTGCGTCAGTGTGATGTCCTCTTGCCCTTACAGTTATGTTCCTTCTTTAGAAGTTCCTGAGAGCTTGCTGTTGTTGTTTCGTGGTTTCTCGCCTCCCGTTTCTCGAACTGCTTTGCTTACTGTTCTAGTGAAGTCTTCATTCATTTGCATTGAGTCTATATTTACTTAATCCATGAACTACGAGCATTTGTTCTGAATTAACAGTCTAAATGCTGCTGCCTTGTCTCTTGCTGCTAGACGGTTTGACTGTTTCTTTCAGATCAGCCTCTCCCTTTTCCTTCTGAGATCAAGGACTGCTTGTCTTCTTACCATTCTGTTATCGCTTCCTGTATATGCTCTGTTCAGTGTAGTTACGTTTTTTGCAGTACCTGCATGTGATCTGACAGTGAGAATAAACTCTGTCCTATTTTATGTTTCACAATTTGGTCTTTTCCGAATGTATTTCCTATTTTTTTTTTTTTTAAGAACTCGTTTATCATCCTAGGACTGTTCCTTTCAGCAAAATTCTAGCATTTCCCCTCTTGCATTCCAAACACCCATTCCAAAATGCCATACTGTTGTCCAGCCTATTCCCTTCCCCTGCCTATTTTAGCATTAAAGTTCCTCATCACAAATGTGTTTTGTGCTATTTCATTGCTTCCTCTACATATTCATAGAATATGTTCTGCTTCCTTATCACCACAAGGTGCTTTTGGTGCATAAACTTAGATCAACTTCATCTTGTATCTCTTGTCCGGTTTTATTGTTTCACCTGTTAGTCTCTCATTCATATTAAAGAATTCTTCGTCGTTGCCTCTCAAGTATTTGTTGAACAGAAACCCTACATCAGTGATTCTCAACCAGGGGTAAATTTACCCACCGGAGATAAACAATTACATGGCAGGGGGTAAATATTTCATATACGAAAATGAATCAGCAGTGTTCCTGCTGATATTGTTTCTGGTATTTTTGTTTGATGGTGTTTGTTTCTTCCTTTATCAACGTTTATTTCATGCAAAACCTTAATATTAAAGGTGTTTCTGTATCTTTCTTTCTTTTCTTTTCTTTCCTTTTTTTTTTTTAATTTTTTTTTATTTTGCCTTTATGCCGGTTATCCATTTTTGTATGGGGTAAAAGGGTAAATGGCTAAATATATACATCATGCCAAGAAGGTAAATGATAGAGGAAAGGTTGAGAATCGCTGCTCTACACCATGATACTTATATTCTTGTTTTCCTCTGTAGCACACTATGTAGCCATCGGACAATTCTGTGAATGCTTCACCAGATCTTTTGACCTCGCTAATACCTGTGATATCTCAATTTAAGTCTCAGTTCCTGAAAAACAACAGGCATCATTTCTGTAATAATTATAATTTATGAAACTAACTGGCACAGGTTTTATACAGTTAGAGTTAAAAGTGTCGTGAATTAACAATGAAATCAAATTAATGGAATAATTCATTATTTCATTTATTTATTTATTTATTGCACACAAAGATGCCAGACATTACAGTTGGTTCAGCCTTGCATAATTAACTTCGATTAATTTCAGGGCGCAGGTTTACAAGTGTAATTTTTAGGTACTAATTATTACTTATATTCTCCTCCATTAACAAAATTATTCACAATATTTTGTGCTTACAGCCGTCCTCGTCCAAACTGACGACTACTTGCATTTGGTTATTTGTTTATCCATTATTCCTTACTTGTCCCATCAGGAACGCAGGGGCTCAGGGCGAGGGTACTCAGGCCAGTCATTTTAGTGCCTGGGTAACAAGTCATTCATAGAGGTAGAATGTGAGCAGCTGACTCAAACCATTCCTTTGACTTAAACCACTATGAGCCACTAGGCCACAGGCATCTTTATGCTCCATAATTAAGTAGTTACCACTCAACGTAGTAAGTAGCTTCGTATGCTACAAGAAGCTATTTATAATGTCACGGAACATGGAGACACCTTTAGTTATCACTACATTGAGTGAGTGGATGCAGCATTGCAGGGCTCCCTCACCTACCACCATCATGTATCTTTATCAGTCATAATCAGGTGACGACATCAACACGTGTTAACACCTGGTGGTAATGTGAGGACGGGGTGACCTAGCACTAGAGAAATGTTAAAAATCTGTCAGATCTAAAGAAGAATTACCGGTAAGAGGCAAATGCTTAAAGGTACGTACAAATATGATCCAGAATAATTCCACTAAAGACTCAGGCAATTCTGTCTAGTATCTGACTTCTTTGTTTATGGATACACACACACACACACACACACACACACACACACACACACACACACACACACTATAGATAGTTTCCATATAGTTCATTAGGCTTCTCTCTCTCTCTCTCTCTCTCTCTCTCTCTCTCCCACACCACCACTACCCTATTACCGGATCAGCGTCATTATATTCGCCGTTCCTGAAACTAACCTGGGATATTTTACTCCATAGTGCACGGATTTTAATACAGTTTTATATGAACAAATAAAATGGTTGAAATCACTAAACAAAATGAAAACATATCCATTCAGTGGAGAGAGAGAGAGAGAGAGAGAGAGAGAGAGAGAGAGAGAGAGAGAGAGAGAGAGAGAGAGAGAGAGAGAGAGAGAGAGAGAGAGAGAGAGAGAGAGAGACAGAGAGAGAGAGACAGAGAGAGAGAGAGAGAGAGAGAGAGAGAGATGATGGACCTATTGCTTCCTACAAAGTGCTCAGGCCTTAATGCATAGCCCCTTCACTACGACAAGTCTTTTCTAAGTTAAATATAGTTAAGTCACTGTAGAAAAACAAGATACAAACGACGTCATCATGGTGAAGCAAAATTTCTTCAATCCCCATCACTGAGCGAGGTCCGTCCAAGCTGAACACAAAATGCGTCACTATTACACCCCTCCCCCCACCCATTCCTAAAACCTCTTCGTCCCTCTCTAACCAATTCCTCGGTTTTCTCCTTAATTCTGTGGACAAGCGATGTACCATATCTCTCTCCCACTACACTGAGAAAGCATATAGCCCCATGACTGCCTCACACTGAGTTTCTCCTTTCTCTTTGTACTGCACAAGGGAACTGTTATAGGCTACATGACACTCCAGTCCTCCGGCACTCGACCCTCCTCTCAGGCCAGTGTGCACATATTCCAGATCCGCTCTCTCTCTCTCTCTCTCTCTCTCTCTCTCTCTCTCTCTCTCTCTCTCCACGCACACACACTTGCCATTAGTTCCTGGTGCTTTCCTCATCTGGACTTTCTTCATTGCCTCACACGCATCATACTAATCTCTTCCTCCCTTCTCGTCATGTTTGTATTCCATTCCCCCCATTCCCCAGCCACTTACAGTAGCAATATTTTCAAGCAAAACTGAGAGCTGAAAGAGTGATGCTAACCATTCTATATTTTTCTTGCTGTCACCAGACGATTTTAATCAGACAGTGGGAGACTTTTGACTTCAAGAGGGATTAATTACATTTGTATCTAATTCCACTATCAGACGTCTCTCCTAGTCTGAGCAAGCCAAGTCATTACTCCTGCACTGCAATAACCTGCTTTATATTGCTGGTTGTCTCCAGAATATCATAATCTGCGTAAACGAGAATCCAGACTGAGGATTTACATGTAGCCCTCAATAGCTCGTTGATTATAAGAGATATCCCTTAATCCTTCTTCCGAGTATGTCACTTACTGTATATTTTATTCCTGCGGTTAGAAACCGATTTTATTCAGCCCAGGAGAGCGCTCTCGTAATGAAAGGGTAAATGAAAGCTGTATCTGACACCATCAGTCGGAAAAACATCTCTTAAACTGAATGACATGGTCAGAAGATACAAGAACAAAAGAAAAACTAGCGATCTCCAGCTGAGCGGATGATGCTTAAAATCGTCTGATGGTGGCCAGAAAAATTAAAAGAACGTCATCGGACTGAGGATGTTGATACTGACAATTCTGAGAAAAAAAAATGAACAGGTCGTTGGAGTGCCTGACACCTCTGCTGATCTAAGTATTATTGTTTGTTGGTAGCAAGAAGTAAAGGCGTCATGATGGTGAACGAAGAGAAGGCGTCTATTTCACGCTTGTGAACTGCAAGACAGCTATTAAGACTTGAAGTTTGCTACGTCTTAATGTTCTCCAATTGCGAGCTAGTTGTGCCAACCAGCACACCACCGGCTCCTCTCACCCGCCCTGTAGTGAAGGTATTAACAGAGAATGTGGTATTAGTGGAGGCTTCAGCAGAGCAGGGAAGCTGTTAGGAATTTATGGCAATTTGCATGAATAAACAGGCTATTATGTACCCACCCCAACCCTCCACGGAGCCGGATGTAGCGGTGGTGGCTTTGTGTCTTTGTATGTACTTATTGTCTCGTCTTTCAAGCTGTCTCTCTGTTTATCTGCTGTCAGTCTGTTCTGTGCCTGCCTTTTTTGTGCATGCTTTACCTGTTAAGTCGTCTGCAGCTAGCGAAAATAAATCACGTAGGTTCTGCCATCGTGGTGGGTAACTGCCAGGAATGCATGTAACAATGAATCCCACAGACTGCGACAAACAACCGACTATTTACAAATCCTGATCCAAGTTGTAAATTTAGGTGTGATCAAACTGGAGTAAAAACCCTCGACGTGTTACATATTTGACCCTACTACTTTATGGACCTTCTCTTGTGCTAATATGTTAGATCCTGAAGTAGCAAAAATCAACCACCATAGCCAGTTTCAGTCATGATAGAACATTTTGTTCGTTAATTAATTCACTTTGATAATGTGTTAGTTTGTTCTTGCTACCTCCAGACGATTATATTTGGCTTAGGAAAAACCTGTTAGTACTGAAGGGGTAAATAAGGGCTGTATATATTCCTTTCAAACCGAACTCTCTCCTAAGCTGAATAAAATCGTCTGAAGGATGCAAGAATGATGTAAGAAATGCGTCATTATATTAAAGTAGTTAACTTAGCCTATTATCTAAGCTTACACTCCATAAACAAAGTGAACCCATCCGTTTGAAACTACACTGCATATCGCCATTGTGATTAACATTTTTGATGCCATGGGTTTCTCTTGAGCACATAAAATAATCTTCAGTTATCCGAAGTAAAATGCACAGTAAGTGATCTGCAACCAAAGGGCTAACCTGTCCACTACCATGACGTATTATACATTGTTCTTGGTACCAATGGTCAGTTTTACTCAGCTCAGGACAGACTTTTTGAACTGGTGGGGTAAGTTTAAGCCTCCAGTACCCACGCACAAAGAGACATTCGTAATCTGAATAAAATCGTATGGTGGAGACTGAATTCAAAAGAAAAGGGTGCCATCGTACTGAAAGTTTTAAAGAGTGTAAGTGATATATATATATATATATATATATATATATATATATATATATATATATATATATATATATATATATATATATATATATTTAAGAGCCTGTGTGGTACAGTGGTAGACTGTGCGTTTTACATGGGAGAACGAGGGTTCGCGTCCCGCCAAGGTAATAAACTTTGGGAGCGTTCACCCGGCCACACACTGCTTCGGGGGATATAACGGGTGCTGTGGTTGAACCAGTGTCGCATACTGTAAAGTATGCTTGCACCCAGTCGGCTTGCGTAGGCCGATTATATTTGGTTCACAGACTACACACACATCCAAAGCCACTCCAACATTACAATCACTCTTACAAGCACTTCTCATCTTATATACAGTACAATCTCTACCAGACAGCCTAAGCCACTTGGTAGAGATTCATAGGCTGAATCGGCCCCACTTCTGTCGTGATAGGCCGGTCCTGCAGTGGACCCTCATTGACTGATGATGATGATGATGATATATAAGAGTTGCGTTGTTTGTTTGTCCTTAAATCACGGCCAAACCAAGAGCCAGAGACCCCCAGACCCATATAATCAGGGTGACCCAAGGATGGTTTTAGGGGGTCAAAATTTAGATCTGATTCATTTGAGGTCACCGGTAGAGTGTTTGCCTTTTTGGCCCGGGCAACGCCGGGTGTCCCTGCAGCCCATTTTTTGGCATGGAGATTCACATGACCTACAGTTCGGACATAGGCTATGTGAGGTTTTCCTCCGAGGTCATTTGAGGTCACCAGTAATAGTAAACAAGTGCGCGCAAATACTGTGTGTTAGTCTGCGAAAGCTGGAATAGAGAGTTCCTGGACCTCTTATAATCCTTCTTCAAAAGCATAAGAGGTACATGGTCTTTCTGGAGTAGAAAGTAATATTGAACTGGAACAAATAGGATTAGAGTGTTCGCCTTTTTGGTCCGGGCAACGCCGGGTACCCCTGTTAGTGTGATAATGATGCTTTTAATACCTGTCAGAACCTACTTTTTTTTTCTTTTTTTTTTTCTCTCTCTGTGGAAATACATGGAGGATCTCGTTCGATGGTTTGGTTGTGATAAGACAAATTTAAAACTTATCCTTTACTAAGATAACGTCTTCTGCATTTCATTTTTGCTGATACTAGACGAAGTTTCTCGAACTGGAGAAATGAGATGAAGCCTTCATTAACTCCTTCATTACTTGGATGCTCTTGTTGGATGAAGACAAATATCTGGTAAAGTACGAATATAAGAAATAATGTATTATCAAATTTAATCGTGACCCACACTATTCTAGATTAAATTTATCAGTAATAACTTTAGTGTTCCTTTCCAGCTGCTGCTGTACACACCACTACACCCTCTGTCATTCTTATGCTTCTAATCACGTGGTTTAGCGTCCCAAAACGTAGCGATACTGTGTCTTAAAATCATAGTGTCGTGAGATAGTTAAATGGAATATTTATCTTCAGATATGGAAATGTCTCTCGAAAAGATACAGCAGTTTTGGCAGAATCGAACCAACACTATTGCAATTTGCCAATAAACAATAATTCCATACATGCATATAATTCTCCTACACTCCACATGGTGAGCTTTATCGTCCTTTCCAAAAACAATGTCAATTCAGGTCGGTATCACTGTCCTTCTATTTGTTCAACCCTGTAAAGCAAGAGTTAACCAGTGTTTCGGTCCATCATTTGCACATCTGGTCAAGTCTGGGACAGTCTTTCACTTTCAGTCTCTCCCCTACACGTCCCGAGACAACACACTGCATAAGGAACGAATCTTGATTTTTGCTGTCTTGTCTGACTTTCTTTTAAAAGGATGACTTTTGAACGACTAAAATACTTTGGTTCTTTTTTTAAAATAAATTCTGGGTGTGTATTTTCACTTCCTAATCTGTTAGCAGACGCCTGACCCAAGTATCACCCAGTGTGACCACGACAAAAACTCACCCAACCCTCACTCTCCCAGTTCACCATATTTTCCTCGGCCATTCCAGTTCACCTTCCCTCATGAACTCCACCATCTCATTATTTTTCCATTCCTGAAAGTTGTTGGCTGGCAACAATACGTACGAGTATAACAAGAACCTTGCGGCCCTATTGGGCCTCTCAACACTTGTCCAAATTAGAGCCATCTCTGAATCACACTTTGATTTGAAACAAGTGCTTTGCAGCCCAGTAGGGCCGCAAAGCACGTACCCAAATGAGAGTCGTTTCTGAACAGCTACCACCACCATCACCACCACTGCCACTGCCACCATAACCACCACCATCATCCCGGCAAGCACCACCACCACCACCAGAGCTACCACCACCGTCATATCATCACAGCTATGACCACCACCACCATGATCATCATCATCATCACAGCTACCATCCCCACCACAGCAACAACAGCTACCACCACCACTATCGCAAACTACCACAGCAACCACCACCACCACCATCACTGTCCTGCCACCACAGTTACCACCATATCCATCGCCATAACAGCTACCACCACATCCATCGCCATCGCAGCTACCACCACATCCATCGCCATCACAGCTACCACCACATCCATCGCCATCACAGCTACCACCACATCCATCGCCATCACAGCTACCACCACATCCATCGCCATCACCACCACCATCATCATTATAGCTATCACCGCCATCACCACATATACCACCCTTTTCTGCTGAATGAATCATCTGTTTGTAGCACCAGTGAAGTAATAGACATCGGAATGTACTGTAGTTGTACAGTCCCTCCTCCTTCTTTCTTCAAAGATGCATGAAACTCCACGGAAATCCCCCATTGCCTCTTCCATGCATGCATAACACCAGTGGGGATAATTGTTGGGGGCCAAAACACCCCTCCAGAAAATATCAGTTAACGTGAAATTTAAACTGGTCCATCTGCAACCCTTTTCTAGCCATCCTACCAAGTTTCATTAAAATCCTTTTTCCAGTATGGCTGCACTACACACACACACACACACACACACACACACACACACACACACACACCGCTCACTGGCTCAGTGGTAACGTTCTCGCTTGCCATTTGTAGACGAGAGTTCGCGCCTCGCTCAGGTTGCGAAAAGTTTCACTGACGAAGTAGGTGGTTACTGTCCCTCTTGAGCAAGGGGACGGGTGTGTGCGTGTGTGAAGGTCACAGCCTTGCCCCTAGATCGGACTGTATGTGCTCTCAGCTCCCCTCCGGGAGGGTAAAAGCTGACTATCACGACCATCAAGTGATCCTGACCGACCTGGTGAATTACACTGGATTGTATTATATTAAATGTATTTATTTACCCAAGGTGTAGCTCTGGTGGCTCGGTAGTTAACGTACTCATCTCATGATGCACATGCACCTAGTTTAGGGTTGGAACCAAAGCCGTAGCAGATATTTAAAAAAGACTGGTGGTTTCATAATTATATTGCCATTATTGGCACCCTACCTGTTCTATAGACCCTATGACTCACAGACATGGCCAATATGACACTTTGACTTTCACATGCACCAAACCTCCAGAGACACATTTTCTTCATTAATTCATTGTCAGTAACTCTGGCTAGCACTTTCTTTCCGGTCTTGCAGTGGATCCAATATGGACAGATACAGATATCGAGGCCACCAGCAGTGTGTGTGTGTGTGTGTGTGTGTGTGTGTGTGTGTGTGTGTGTGTGTGTGTGTGTGTGTGTGTGTGTGTGTGTGTGTGTGTGTGTGTGTGTGTGTGTGTGTGTGTGTGAATTCAGACCTGAATCTACGACCAAGTATCTCGCATAACCTATTTACTACAAACTAAATTAAAATAGCCTGGTTGGTAATAAGAACAAATTCTGAAATTGTAGTTGCGAAGGGATAAGTGTGATAAAGACCCGTATTCTAATTGGCGTTGGAGGCTTCGTAACATATCTTCGTTTCGCTTCGTTCGTTTCGTTTATAAGGGCACCAACATGCTTGCATGCATCGGTGTTAATCACCTGATGACAGCTCTCCACGCCGTGCGATTTTTGGCAGTCTCCTTATTCAGTCCTTTATCCTAGAGGTTTCACTCTATGACCTCGTCCCAGGTATTTTTCGGTCTGCCTCTCGCAACCCTACCATCAGCGTTCACACTTCTCACGTTCCCCATCCAGTTGTCATCTTCCATTCTCTCCTTATGCCCAAACAATCTCAATCTACCCTTCCTCTTCACAACACAAATACACTCAAGTCCCATCCTTCCTCTGAACTCTTCAATCGCAATCCTTAACCCTCACCCCCCCCCTCGATCTCTCTTTCAAGGACGCAATACACATCCATCTAATTTTCTTCATTTCCGCATGTTCGACCAAACTAATATACTCTTCCTTTACTGCTCAGGTCTCACTGCCGTACAGCATTACACTCCTAACATACGCTGCAGACAAAAGGACCATTTAGCACGGAGGGAGAACCCTCTCAGTGTCAGGGGAAGCAACAGTTCCCTGAACTTCCTCCAACCACTCCTTACTCTGACCACAGAGCTAGCTCCAACCCCACCTCCAGCACATAACATGTCCTCCAAATGAAAACACTCTTCCACACACTAAAGAGACTCTCCAACAAGATCAATCCTTTCACACTTGTCAAATCTCCATATGCTTCCCGACACACCGCTCACACGAAGTCAGCATTATTTCGCAGCCTACCTCTAATACCACTACATCTCATATGCACCCACTTGTCACAAACACTGCACGAGATGGAGTTACTTTCCACACCCTTGTGGGAAACTGCACATGGCCACACTCCCTCTACTTTAACGGTACCACCACATTTTATCTGCGTTTACTTACTCCATCTCTCTACATCCTAAATCTTTCCTCCACTTCCCTTTCATTCCCCACAATCAACACTAAGCCATCAGCATACAACATCTCCCATGGAAGTCCATTTCTGAGATCACGTGAGAGAGTTTCATTCACCATGATAAATATGAAGGGGCTCAGGACTGACCCCTGATGAACTCCAACATTCGAGGAAAACTCATCACTCAAACATCCATTCACTCTCTCCTGGGTGCGAGCACCCACCTACAGGGCCATAACCACTATAAACAGCCACTTCTTGATCCCGAACTGTCCCTTCACCACTTCCCTAGGAACTCTATCAAATCCATCTCCAAATCTCAAGAACACAGTACAGGTCCCTTTTCTTTCCTATACATTTTTTCTGCAGCTGTCTCTTTGCTTGGTTTAAACCCAACCTGCGTTCCATCAATATTCATTTTCTCAAATCATGCCTTCCAGGATTCTTTCCATAATCTTAATTTTCTGGTCCTCTTCATTAGTGATTTTTTTGTATATTTCGTTTTAAGATTCTCTTGTTTGCTATTTACAATACCTTGTTTTAATGTCGACATTGTTTGCATCCATAACATACAAGTGGATACTGAGGTGCAATGTACAAAATAAATCACCAAGAATATTGTGCAACAAAATCTCTAAAAACATTTACAATACTACCCTAAATACTCAGTTTCCATCCACCGGTGGGTTGCGTTAGCGTGGCTTATCTCCTTGCGTTTTGGAGATCCACAGGCTTAAAGCTAAGTCTGCGGATTTCCGAAATGAGAAGAGATGAGCCGCCCTCCAGACCAGACCTAACCTAACCGTGAAGCAGTGTAACTGTGACCTAACTTTACTGAAGTCGATATTTACTGTCATATCTGTTACTTCGTCACAGTAAGGAAAGTTCACGAGAGATGAAGCGATATTTTTCCATGAATATTTACAGCCATCCAGTTGCTTCTTAACGTTACGGATAATCCACAGAAAAAGTGGCGGGGATAATCATTCATAGATATCAGAAGGCACAAAAGTCCATCAGCGGAGAAGACATGCAGTGACAGAGTTATGAGACCAAAAAATGTGGGCAGAATAATAAAGTTAAAGCGTCTGCCTCACCTGACTAAAATAATCATGACATAGCGAAAATAAACTACCTTGGTCAATTTCTACCATGCTGGAACTTCCAGTTGGCCATTAACCCTTCAGCTGCATTGGTTATATACAGTAATTGGTAAGTGAAATCGTCCGTCGGAAGCTTCGTACAGGTGATTTTAAATTCATATTGGGAAACATCTCTGGCACTTAAATGGAATAACGTATAACTCAGCTGTCTCATGAGAATTCCAGCTCAGGGGAGAGATTCGTTGCCATACTTATGATCATTGCCCTATTTTAGCTCTGATATACTTTTCAAGGAAAAATAATCCATGGAAAGAGTCAGTTGATCCCTTCTCCTCGTCCTGCCTACGAAAACAAATCATACCTACGACAGGGATTTGGTTGTGATTTTGTTGGTCAGTCAACGTCCTGTCTGCTATGGTGCAGCTCTGAAACTTCCCATAGTCTTCTTTAAAAAATGGTAACGATAGGGAGTGGCTTCTAGGGTTGTGTGTGAATCTGCATCCTTGTCTCGCAGTCAGAATCAGTTTCTTGTCATAACTAATTCCGTCCGGGCAGGAAGGCCAAAGCAAGGAGAGCACACATTCTTCCCGTCTCTTGCTCCTCCTATATGCCGGTATAAAATACATATCAATCTACCTACCTTCGTTTCTGTATATCTATAAACATACATACATACACACATAAATTTCAGTTCCGAGACGAAAACAATCATAAAGTATTTTATTGAGCAGTGAGGACACACACAGAATGCACATTGCAGTGTCTGCCAGTGTAGATGACTATCCTGCAAAACAAACCTTTTGTACAACAGGAAAATTATCGCAAATTATTTCGGTCAGCAGGATGGACAAGGAAAATAGCACAGGTTCATTCCATATTTATTGTTCTTCCTACAATAATAAATTTCAGTCAAGAAATGAAAATTATCGTGCAGTGTTAGTGTCTATCAAGCGATGTGTCGCATGAATATGATCAGTAATTTCTTTACACTGCCTTGAAGTTGTGTCATAACGTAATGGGGGATTGCTGAACCAACGATGACGTCTTTTTTACTTTGTCTTGCAAACCCTAGATGGATTTAGTCATCTAGGAAAGGCTTCTAATAGGCAGAAGGTTATATTTTAACCCCATCAGTTTGAAATAACCTTCCTAACTTGAATAAAAGCGTTACTACATAGCCTGAGTAGAATATAAAAGACGGCAGTGATGTGAATGAATGAGGTAATATCTAAATGGGGTAGAAGGATTTAACTCTCATTGTATAACTTAGAGGCCCAAGACGTGTAAAAAAGTATTACTGACGGCAATAGTACACTCAGGGACCAAAGTTCACTTACAGTTCCACTGCGTCTACAGTATTTCACACTTAGGGCATATCCGTCACTTGCATTCCTGAAATATCAAATCAAAGAGCAAAGAAACACTCAAAGAACAAAGAAACATACAAAGCCTCGTTCAGCTTGGACTATAATCTTGCATACGGACGTAAAAAGTAGAAGAGGTGCAATATTAGGCGAACTTTTGATTTTGCCTGTACAGGTGGCAGGGAGCGAGGTGCAGTTACCAGTTACCTCAGTGAGTGCGATCGTTGGAGATTTCTTGGATCTGTGTGTCTGGTGGGTGGAGTGGCAGGGCTCTGGCCCGTATTTCAAGTTAGTTTCGGGCATTTCGTAATGTCTCTTCTTCAGTGATTTATTTTTTTTTTACAACACATCTTAATAATCGTCTTATATACTACCGAAGTAAACTCTGCCACCATTAAAAAATTATGATTAATATGCAAAATAAATTAAGGCGTAAGAGCACTATACTCGGTTTCACGGAGTCTGACGCACTGATTTTACCAGCTGAGGACAGGCGGATTTGGTAACACTGCGCGATGCACTCAGGCAGTGATTGGTGGATTTCCGCTGTGTTTGAACGTGCGCCAAATTGACTTTGTATTCCAACCAAGGCCCTCATTGATTTGTAAAATACAGGAATATATATATACAAATTAAAGCAATGATATCTATCATGATAAATATGTGCCTCTTAAATTACTAGAGATAAACCTGAACGACAATAACAAAAACTAAGTAAAGTTGCGACTGGACGCATACGGACAAGAGTCAGCGACTGATTTATTTGTTTAAATTCATTTCATTATGTTTGATTTCGTCCACACTGCACGCGGTTTTATTATAGCAACAGTGTTAAACTGTTATTTTCTTATGGGGTTTGCTATTATCTTGCTTTCCTTTCTTTCACCATTAACAAAAATTCGATTCATTCTACAATGATGTAATCCATTACTTTCCCAGCTCTGTCGAGGGGACAGAGGTACATGCTTGAGGAAAGGGTGCACGGTGGCCAGGGATAGGATGTCCGTCTGTCTGTCTGTATGTCTCCTAATACAAAAATGTTTGGAAAAATCAAACACAAAACTTATTCATGTAAGAAATAATTTTACTGAATCTGACTGGAAATACAAACAAATGCAAATTTTTAAAGCTACTGTTACCTATGAAGGTAATGAAAATGTGTATGTACACTATATATATTGAGAATAGCATGTATTGACCCCAGTGTGTGTGTGTGTGTGTGTGTGTGTGTGTGTGCTCACACAAATCATAATTATTAGAAGCTAAGCGTGTCTAGGGTAAGGTTGTATATTTGCAGATGAGGAAATGAAGGGCATGGTGTAGACGGTAGACTGTGACACTGTGTAGTAGTGGTAGGAAAAACATTCGAGCCTTCAAAGGACCTTGGAACCACCTTGCTATGAACGTCTGAATTCCTGCCACAGTCACTAACTGAGTTCGTATGCATCCAGTCTCGACTTTACTTAGTTTTGTTATCTTTGTCGTTCAGGTTTATCTCTAGTATTTAGAAGGCACATATTTATCATTAAAGCTATCATTGCTTTAACTTGTATCTATATATTCCTGTATTTTACAAATCAATGAGGGCCTTGGGTGGAATATAAAGTCAATTTGGTGCACGTTCAGACATAACGAAAATCCACCAGTCACAGCCCGAGTGCATCGCACAGTGTTACCAAATCCACCTATCCTTGGCTGGCAAAATCAGTGCGTCAGACTACGTGAAACCGAGTATAGTTTAAATTTATGTTTTGGGAATATGACGGTTATCTTGCTGGATATCTAAGAAGTCTGTTTTGTGTTGTTCCAAAAGCCTGCATATTACCGAATTGTCCCACAGGTCTAAGATAATACAGTTAAAGGAAAAAAAAAAAGATAATGATGATCTATCTATTTATCTATTGCCAGACGCCTCAATCCCGTTTGGGGTGGCCACAAACAAATCGCCTCCAAGTCGCCCTGTCCCCTGCCATTTCACTCCCCTGCTCCCAACTCACATCCCCCTCTCTCATATACCTCTCCACCCCATCTCTCCATCTCATCCTCGGCCTCCCCCTCCCTCTTTCCCCCTCCACCTCACTCACACACACTCTCTTCGTCAGTCTTTCACCCTCCATCCTCTCCACATGGCCAAACCACCTCAGTGTGTTCCTCATAACACTTCCTATCACATCCACATCAACACCACAATGCTCCTTTATATCCTCATTCGTCAGCCTGTCTCTCCATGTGACTCCACAGGCTCCTCTTAAATAACTCATTTCCACGGCTCTCACTCTTGACTTGTGTCCTTCCAACAACGTCCAAGCTTCACTTCCGTACGTTAGAGTTGGTATCACAATACTGTCATGTAGTAACTTTTTCACTTCCATGCTCATTTCCCTGTTTCTTATCACTGCTTTCAAAGAACCAGCAACCTTTCTACCCTGCTGTACCCTTTCAAGCACTTCACCCTCCAAACCTCCATCCTTACTCATCACACTACCCAAGTACTTAAACGTACTCACATTTTCCAATTCCTCACCATCCAACCTCGCTGAACATTCACTGACTTCACCTCTCTCAAAGACCATCACTTTACTCTTCCCTACATTCACCTTTAGATTCCGTTTCTTACACACTCTCTCAAACTCATCCACCAAGCCTTGCAGCTCCCCTTTGTCTTCACTCAACAACACAGTATCATCTGCAAACAACAGTACAGGGAGTTTCCAAACACTATCCTCTCTCACCAGGGCCACTCCAACATCCACTAACCTACCTCGTACCTCTTTTATAACCCCATCCATGTACAGATTGAACAATCATGGAGACATGACACATCCCTGTTTCAACCCAACTTTCAAAGAGAAAAATTCACTTAGTTCACCATCCACACGCACTGCAGCCTTCGCACCATCGTACATATTCTTCACAGCATTCAACAACTTCCCATCTACTCCATATATTCTTAACACTTTCCACAATCCTAGTCTATCCACCCTGTCATATGCTTTCTCCAAATCCATGAAAGCCGCATACAACTTCTTTCCCTTCTCTAGAAACTTTTCCACTAAAGATGTAAGAATGAATATCTCATCTACACAACCTCTTCCCTTCCTAAAGCCTCCCTGTTCTTCTCCAACTAATTTCTCTGTTCTTTCTGTAACTCTGTCAATAAGTATCCTACCATACACTTTTCCTATTATACTAAGAAGACAAATACCCCTATGATTACCACACACTTCTTTTTCCCCTTTTCCTTTGTACAAGGGAATAATTATACCTGACTTCCAATCCTCCGGGACTCTACCTTCCTCCCAGGCCAATCTGCACATCTTCCACATCCATTCTACTACTATCTCTCCCCCATGCTTCAGCATTTCACCACACACTCCATCAATTCCTGGGGCTTTCCCTGATTTAACTTTCTTCATTGCTTCCACAACTTCTATCCTACTGATTTCTTCCTGCCTTCTCACCTCCCTCCTTCTCCCAGCCATTCCCCAGCCACTTATACTCGCATTACTTCCATCCTCCACGTTCAACAATTCCTTAAAGTGTTTTTCTCCCTTCTCCACTAGTAATCTACCATTTTTATCTTTCACTCCCCTGCTAACTTCACTTCCACCCTGTCTTACTCTTTTCACCTCTTTCCAGAACATTTTCTTACAGTCCCTCCACTTTACGCTCAAATTCCTTCCAAATTTCTCATCCACTCTCTTCTTACTCTCTCTTACTAATCTTTTCACCTCTCTCTTTCTTTCTACATATAACTCTCTCTTCCGCCTCTCAACTTCTTCCACGTCCCTATTTCTCATCCATTCATTGTATGCTTTCTTCTTTTGTGCCACAGCCCGTTTCACCTCTTCAGTCCACCACGCTGTTCCTTGCACCCCCCTCCGTCTTCTCTTCCTTCCACACACCACATCACATGCTGCACATATTTCTTCTGTAAATATTCTACACACATCTTCCACGTCCCCCATCTGCTCCAACTCATATTTGCCCAATCGTTCCTCCACTTCTCTCTTATACTCTGCCTTTTTCTCATCCTCTTGTAACCCTTCCACTCTCCTTGCAACTACTCCTTCCTCTCGTCTTTCCCTTCTTCTATTCCTCCATCTTACTTGAACTTTAATTCTGGCCACCACCAAGTAGTGGTCAGAAAGTCCACTCCCCCAACCTCTATAAACTCTTGCATCCAATATACATCTTCGCATCCTTTCATCCACACACACATAATCAATCATTGCCTTCCTTTCACTCAGTTCACCACCCACCCTTCTCATCACTCGCCATGTATACCTGTGGATCATTTTATGCCTGAAGAGGGTATTGGCTATCACCAACCCCCTCCCAGCACAAATGTCCACTGACGCACTCCCATTCTCATCTATCTCAGCAGGCACACCCCACTCACCAACTATTCCATCCACCTTCACATTCCCAACTTTACCATTCATATCACCAATCAAAAACATTCTCTCATTCCTTCCAAACTTTTCCATGCACACTTCTACATTTGTCCAGAACTCTTCTCTCACTCTTCTAGCACGATCTTGCGTTGGCGCATACACACACACAATCTCCCACATTTGTATTCCAACTTTCAACTTTACCCACACAATCCTTGATCCAACTGATCCATACTGTCTTATGCTCCTCTTCCATCTTTTACTCACAACTATACATACTCCTTCCTTTGCCCTCTCATTCTCACCTACTCCTGCACATATACTCCATCCATACTCCCATTCTCTCACACTTTCTCCTCTCCATTTTGTTTCAGTTATTCCACATACATCCACTTTCGCATCCTCAAGCACCTGGACAATCTCTCTCTCTTTCACCTCATCATTTGCTCCCCTTACATTCCAAGTTCCAATTGCAATGTCCTTTGTCCGGTCCTTGGTCGTCAACGTTTGGTCAGTCCTTGTCCGAGGCTTATTGTTCGTTTTTTTTAGTTAGTTGTTTTCCGGGGAGGGGCACTAACCCTCCGCCAACCCTTTTAGTCGCCTTTTACGACAAGCAGGGATACTGGGGGAGTATTCTTGAAAAACCCCCCTACCTCCAGGGGGTATATATATATATATATACAGTATATATATATAAACTAACGCCACATTTTGTGGCGTTAGTTTATATATATATTTTTTTTATTTGAAAGGCACAAACAAACTACTGTGAGTACCTTAATAAACACAAATCTTGCAAACAAACTGCTATTGTATTTCAAATCCTGAGCAAAGCTATAGCCAAACCTAATCAAACAATCACAATGGTCAGAGTAAGAAACCAAAGGCCTTGTAAACAAGCACAGCAACTCTGTGCAGTACCACTCCACAGCAGGAGACCTGCGGCTGCCCCTCCATGAGGGGAGTCCTTCAGGGGTTATGTCATGCATAAATTCTTGTCTGGGTGTGGGTGTCCCACTGTGCAGAACTGCGTGTTCTTAGGTAAAAAATTATGGTCGTGCAAACCAACACTGCCTGAAACCTCTGAGTGCCCTCTCCCCCATGGGCAGAAGTCTTCGAGGGTCACACTCTTCCTAAAGCCCGGTCTGAATGGAGGTCTACCACTGTGCAAAGTTTCGTGTTCTTAGGTAAAAAACTGAAGTTGCCACCCCTAGGGCTGCTCCCCGAAGAGGGAAGCAGAGTCTCATCCTGCCTAAAACCTGCTCCTGGGCGAGGTTTATCATTACACAAAATATTGGTTTTCCTTGGCAAAATAACTTTAAGTGCATGCTGACACACTCCGGACCCCATGGTCGCCCCTTCCATCCCATGGAAGGGCAGTCCCTGGGGGGTCAAAAGTGCCTAAAACTTACTCATGATGGAAGTTTATCACCTTTCAAAAATTCGTTTTGCTACATAAAACTTTAACCATGCATACCGGCATTGTCAGGTACTTCTGGGGGACACCCTCTGTAGGGAACGATCCTTGGGGGTTCCATCCTTGCCTAAAACTTGTTCTTGATGGATGTATACCACTGTGCAAAATTTCGTTTTCTTTGGTAACTTAATGGTCACGCATGCCAACACTGACTGGTGCCATTTGGGTCGCCCATCCCATAGGGAGTGGCCCTCGGAGGTCCTACCCCAACTAAAACCTACTCCTGGTTGAGGTTTAACACTAATCAAAATTCCGTTTTCTTGGACGCTCCAGGACGCATCCTGTTGCCAGAAAACACTTTCTGCCAAAACCATATCCTTCTCTGGATCCTCCTCCTTATTTGAGAAAAACAATGTATTATCTCCTCCTTGCAGACGCTCTGGAGTAGGAATAATGGGGTAAACTACCTTTATCAACTGAGCATCATTGACTGCAATTGCCCTGTGCTTCACTAGAATACACGCTGGTCATAGGCCTGTCCCGAGCATAGGCATGTTTGGCTTTGTAGCAAAATCTGTGTCCCTTGGGTTAGAAGATGCTATCTCCATGCTGAAAAGCCAATGCAAAGTCTTCTAGCCGCACACTGATCTTTATGTCGCTGCTAGGCACGTCACGGTTGAAAGATGTAGCAGAATCAGTTCGACCGCAGTCTTCGAGGACACGGGAGTTAAAGCGACGATTCCTGGGGAGGTGGGGTGATAACAGACCGTGTTCGTTATCTTTGTCCAATTCTTCCTCCTCGAGCGTCAATGAAAATAAACGCAACTTGGCCTAGCTTTTTTTTCGGGGGAGGGGGTTACCTGAAGGGATGCCTTCATTATACACCTTCACAGATATCAATAAAACATTTCTGCACCATATGTTCAACAGCAATGTGTTAATATATGGCCATTCTTCGCTGAACATTATATAAACGTCATAACTTGTAATCAGAAGAGAATCAAATAGTGCTGTAAGTGTTGAAGAGCGTTGTTATGCAGAATGCTCCATCACCCACACCAACACCCCGTGAATGATGACGCTGTTCCACACCACATTCCCCGTCATCTGTAAACAAACACACTCAGCTACGTAGCGTAGCTCCAAGATTAAAATGGCAAGAATTAAACTCCCTATTGGTAACGCGCCATTCTCTGTCGCTGAAACGAAATTTAAATGTTTAATAAAGTCGAGAATGGCGCACCGCCCCTCACTGCGATCTACATAATCAGACCCATTACAAAAACGCGCACACATCCAGTACGGGGATACTAATTGATGCAGGTTTTGTGGGGGCTGGGGCAGCGGGGATGAGCACTGGATAAATGGTGGCTCAATAATATGGATGCGCAGGAAAACAGATCGACAAATAAATTTACAAGAAAAAGTTGGCTAAAACGATGAATTATTAAAAGTATACATACATACATATATATATATATATATATATATATATATTCGTCTCTATCAATCTGTCCTTCTATGTAACTACTATTGATCTATCTCCGTCTATCAATCTAACTATTTATAGTCAGAGAGAGAGAGAGAGAGAGAGAGAGAGAGAGAGAGATTGCTGGTGTAACAGAAAATATTAAAGAAAAAGACGGGGTGACGTGAGAGAGAATCAGAATTTAAAGTAAATGCGGCAAGTAGACCAACAAAACTCGTACGTGATGAAAGAAGCGAGAAAATAAAGAATCAGTGAAAGTGAGGGAGCGAGAGAGAGGAAATGAAACTGGGGAAATGAGATAAACTAATCGCACAAGACAGACAGGGACTAGTGGGTGGGAATGAAAGAGAATAGGAGACAATGAAGGTGAGAGAGAGAAGGAAGGAAGTTGAGGAAAGAATGAGAAACTAAGTGGGGAAAAAAAGAAATAGCGAGAGAGTCAGAATGAGAAAGAATTAGAGAAAGTGAGGGAGTGAGAGAGGAGCAGGAGCCATCATGTGTGTACGACCCTTAAGAGACAGGGACAGGTCGTAATGGGTCTTTAGGGACGTATCATTACCTCTTAGTGAGCGTCTCTTTGCTGGACTCTATCTCACTGACTGCCTTTGTCTACCTGGCCCACACCTGGTTGGCTAAGTCTCTCTCTCTCTCTCTCTCTCTCTCTCTCTCCCTCCCTCACCTGGTTGCCTAAGTCTCTCTCTCTCTCTCTCTCTCTCTCTCTCTCTCTCTCTCTCTCTCATTCTTCGTCCCAGCTTTCCCTCATCCCTTGTTATTATTATTATTATTTTTTTTTATGTGTCCGACTCTGGGCAAAGGCGTCAGGGCCTATATCTCGGGGGCAGTAGCCTAACCCTAGGCCCAGTAGTCCTCCTACACCTCCACATGTCACCACTTCGGCGCTAACACCCACCGCCCGTATTGAATACATGCTAGGGCTGTCTCATACAGGACTGGTGTATTGGTATTAGCTGGAGTACTTTTACAACATGTCGGCGGGTCATCGGGCAGATCAGGAAAGTCTGCTTTTATGAAATTTAAATCCTTAAACTGTTCCCTGCCCCAGCCGGGATTCGAACCTGGGTCCATTAGACTGCAGGCCGCCTCTCTACCGATTCAGCAATCAGTATATTCTTAGTTCTCCCGTAATACACACACACACACACACACACACACACACACACACACGCACATACGCGCGCGCGCGCGCGTAGATCGCCCACGTATACATACACAAAGCACATCAAGCATTTTGTTTCTGTGTTAGCCCTTATCTTCTTCTACTCCTTCTTTCCCTCGTGACACTTTTTGGTACGCTTCGTTCCATTTCAAGTGGCTGTACACTGGGTAACTAGCCTAATACCTTCCGGTAATCCAGCAAACCATTTACAGCTCTGGGTGGCAACCATGTAAGCAGGTAACGGGGTAAGTGGAGCCTACTATGGTGCTCCTATTAAATGGATGGAGACGCAAATGTAGCGTCCATCCAGGAATCAAACCTCCACACTTTTCCCCACACCCCGGGCCTTGCTATGTAGGGACACTGTCAAATGCAACGAAACATCGTTAATCTGCACAGCACGGCTCTGCAGAGGTAGTTGCTTGCTTGCGGTTGTTGAGTCAACTCGGCCAGACGAAATGAAGCTGATCAGCAACAACAATAATAACATATACTCACTGTTTCTCACTTACATTAGCTCTCTCTCTCTCTCTCTCTCTCTCTCTCTGTATGTCAACATTTCTGTTTGTATTTATGTGGGTCTCTCTCTCCCTCTCTGTCAGTCAGTCTGTCTGTCTGTCTGCCTGTCTATCTCTGTATGTATTTATGTATGTGTTTGTCTTTCTGTTTGTTGGTCTGTCTTTCTGTTTATCTGCCACCCTCTGTCTCGGTCTGTCTGTCTGTCTGTTCTCTGTTTGTATGTATGTATGTATGTCTTGGTCTTTCTGTTTGCCTGTCTCTCTCTATCTTTGTCAGTCAGTCTAACTGTCTGTTTGTCTGTCTGTCTGTCTGTCTGTCGTGCTTGTTTCTGTATGTATGTATGTATGAATCTATCTTTCTGCATGTTGCTTGCCGGAATCTAAAGATTCGGGAAGCATGTTGGTCAGTTCTGTATTTTTGTCTGTCTGTCTGTCTGTCTGCAGGTCACAGTTCTGCACCAATCGTTCTGAGAAAAATTTCTGCCGGTAGATATCCATAACCCCCGGAAGTGTATTGTTTTTTTCATTGATCAGGCCCTGGGTTGGGAGGGGGGTTGAAACCCCTAAATGGCCGTGGGTCCGAAAATCGTTGGGACCCAGTGGTCGGCCCAGGCACCACTGTTTAATATTTCGAAAATCGATTTTTTCGTATCAAATTGTAGAGGAACGTCTGGCGCACCTGGCAATGCAATTTTCAGTTTCCTAAAGCCATCCTGTGCTTCGTAATGAAGCACGAAATATTTCGCCAAATGACTGCCTACTCGCTGGTGAAAACTAAGCTAGCAATCGGATCCATCGGGCAAGCGCCCTACTGCCCACATGCCCGGGAAAACTGAGCAGACAAGAGGGGAGGGATGAGGGGGGAAAGGGGGGGGGAAGAAGGAGGGGGAAGAGAGAGGATCCATCTGGCAAGCACTCTGCCTATACCAGTTTCATCTCTCTGTCTGTCTGTGTGTCTGCACTCTGTAGGTCTTAATTTTGCACCAATCATTCTGGGAAAAAAAAACAAAAAAAAAACAAACAAGGTAGATATCCATAAACCCTGGAAGCCTACTGTTTTGAATGAAAATTGGTCAGATGCCCTGGACTGGGTGGGGGTTGAATCCCTATACTTATCTCGGGGCAAATTTTAAAAAATTCATATCTCCATCAATTGTCATCGGATCTTTATGAAATTTTATATACACAGAGGGTGGCAGTGTCTAACGTCAGACACAATCGG
Organism: Coenobita brevimanus; assembly: GCF_032717465.1. Taxonomy (NCBI): domain Eukaryota; kingdom Metazoa; phylum Arthropoda; class Malacostraca; order Decapoda; family Coenobitidae; genus Coenobita; species Coenobita brevimanus. Next base: position 20,993,014 of record NC_137044.1, read on the forward strand.
ATCCGTCCGGCAATCGCTCTGTCTATGGCAGTTCCATTTGTTCGTTTGTCTGCCCTCATTAGGTCACAATTTTGCACCAGTAGTTCTGAAAAAGGAATCAGAAGGCAGATATCCATAAATCCTGGAAGCATTTTGTTTTTCTTCAAAATTGGTCAAATGCTCTGAGCTGAATGGGGGGTTCAAACCCCTCATTGGCCGTGGGTACGGAAATCATCGGGACCCAGTGACCGGCTTAAGCACCAGTTTTTAAAATTTCGAAAATCGATTTTTTTTAACCAAATTGAAGAGAAACGTCTGGCACACCTGGCAATACAATTTTTAGCTTCCTAAACTTATCATGTGCTTCGTCATGAAGCGCGATATATTTCGCCAAATGACCTACACGCCGGTGAAAAATAAGCAGAGGATTGAAAAAACATCCCACTAATAAATATGCATATTTTCACCCGAAAAGAATTTCAGTGGAGCTGAAGTGGTTTGAAATTACTAGACATGTGTATTATGAACAAAATCAGTACATAATATGGGAGGCTATCATCCTCAGCTCCATCCCAGGTCTATATCCAAATTCCAATCTAATCCATCCTGCAAGCGCTCTGCCTATGGCAATTTCATTTTTCTTTAATTCCGTTTGTTTGCCACTCTCTGTCTCTGTCAGTCAGTCTGTCTATCTATCTGTTTTTCTGTATGTATATATGTATGTATATATCTATCTTTGCTTGCCGGAATCGCAAAATTCGGCAAGCATGTTGGTCAGTTCCTAATGTTTGTCTGCCTGTCAGTCTGTCTGTCTGTCTGTTTGTTTGTCTGCTCTCTACAGGTCACAATTTTGAGCCAACCGTTCTGAAAAAAATTCAGAAGGTAGATATCCATAAACTAGGGAAGCCTATCGTTTTTCATCAAAATCGGTAAAAGGCCCTGGGATGTATGGATGGTTGAAACCCCTCAATGGTGTAAATTCTGCCGTAAGACCTGTAGAGTGATTTCCACATGTCAATAAGCAATAATCCTGAGAGAGAGAGAGAGAGAGAGAGAGAGAGAGAGAGAGAGAGAGAGAGAGAGACCAGGAAGCAAAACATGGGGCAAGAGGGGAGGGGGAAAGTAGGGGGAAGTAAGAAGGGGTGAAAGAAGGAGGGAAAGAAGTGGGGGGAAAGAAAGGAAGAAGGAAAGAATGGGGGGAAGAAGGGAGAGGGAAAGAGGGGAGGGAGGAAAGAGAGAGGAAAGGGAGGGAGAGGGAGGGGGAAGTGGGAGGGGGAGGGAAGGAGGGGAGGAAAGGAGGAGGGAGGGGAGAGGGCAAGAGGGGGGAGGGGGGCATGTGGGAGTGGGGAGGGGGGAAGGAGGGGGAAGGGCAGGGGGGAAAGAGGGGGAGTGGGAAAGAGGGAAAAGGGGGAGGGGTGGGGAGGGAGAAGGGAAGGGGGCAGGGTAGGGGGGAGGTGGGGGAGGGGAGAGGGAGAGAGGTGGGGGAAGGGGATGGAGGAGGGGGAAGAGCGGGAGGGGGAAGAAGGGAAGGGGGAAGAGAGGAAGGGGGAAGGGAGGAGGGGGAGGGGGGCATAGAAGGCTTTGTGCCACAACCTCCCTACCGATTTAGCTTTCATAGCACATGTCAACCCTGTCACTGCCATCAAGGCTTGTGTACATTGCTTACCCACAGGGGAAAAAAAATTTACACAAGAGGTTAGAAACAATATATGCTAACCCTTTCGGTGCAATGAACGTCTTATTAGTTAGTTCCGCTGCCTCCTGTCAGTTTTATGGTGATTGCGAAATTTTTCTCGTGCAGAATTGTTCCCTGTGGTCTTGTATTCTGACACAGATATACACTGTTTAGCGTACATAATTTATAGGGGAACATGAACTCCTTTTATCCAATGAAATGACTTACAGATGATTATATACAATTTAGGAGAAAAATTTCCATCTGGACGCTTTAAGTCAAGCTTCCATTACCTCTTTCATCGCAGGGCCTGCCCCCAAACTTAATATAATCGTCTAATGGTATCAAGAACAAAATGTTATTAATGTGTGTAACGTGCATTATGCAAGAAAAATAAGCCGTATTTCTACCTGGCCCATGAGCCTTTGTAACACTTCTTCCTTAGCAATTTTATTTTTTCTACGTTACCTTAGTATTCTCTTGCGTGGTATTGATACAAAGTAGGTCAGTATTGAAAAGATATGAATAACAAACAAGGGAATATTAAGAGTCAGTATGCTCTCATTCAGCCAGTCCCAAAGAAGGGTGACCACTCCCAACCCTCCAACTATCGTCCAATTGCTTTAACGTCCTGTATTTCAAAAGTTTTCGAGTCAATTCTTAATAGAAAAATTTTAAGGCATCTTTCCTATCACAACCTTCTTTCCGATCGTCAGTATGGGTTCCGTCAGGGACGCTCCACTGGCGATCTTCTCACCTACCTTTCAGACTCCTGGTCATCCTCCTTTCGGGACTTTGGCGAAAGCTTTGCCATTGCACTTGACATCTCAAAGGCTTTCGATCGAGTCTGGCATAAATCTTTAATTTCCAAACTGCCCTCCTACGGTTTCTATCCTTCTATCTGTGCCTTCATCGCTAGCTTCCTTTCTGGTCGTTCCATAGCCGCTGTTATAGACGGCCATCGTTCTTCTCCTAGATCTATCAACAGTGGTGTTCCTCAGGGCTCTGTCCTATCACCAACTCTCTTCCTTTTATTCATCAATGATCTTCTAAGCTGTACATCTAACCCTATCCACTCATATGCTGATGACTCCACTCTTCACCTTTCATTCGGTTCCCGCAACGCCCATCTCAACAGTTACTTCAACAAACAAGGGATGAAGCTATGGCACACCTAATGTCTGACTTGGCTCGTATCTCTGACTAGGGTAAAAATAATTTGGTTGTCTTTAATGCATCTAAGACTCAGTTCTTACACCTTTCAACCCGACAAAATCTTCCACAGGTATACCCACTAATGTTTAATAATATTCAGCTTAATCCTACATCATCCTTGAACATGCTTGGGGTTTCATTTACTCGGGACTTATCTTGGAAAGATCATATTACATCTCTTGTAAAATCTGCTTCCAAGAGATTGGGTGTGCTAAGCCGACTCCGCTCTTTCTTTACCCCTGCGCAATTGTTGACTCTATACAGGGGTTTTATCCGCCCCTGTGTGGAGTACAACTCTCATGTGTGGGGAGGCTCCCCTCATACAGCTCTTCTCAATAGGGTGGAGGCAAAGGCTTTTCGTCTCATTAACTCTCCTCCTCTTACTGACTCCCTTCAATCTCTGTCTCTTCGCCGCACTGTTGCATCTTTATCTCTTTTCTATCGCTACTTTAATGGTCACTGCTCCTCTGAACTGTCTGCTTGCATTCCTCCACCTCTACGACGGGCGCGTAGCACCCGTCTGGCAGCAGACTCTCATCCTTTTTCTGTCCAACTCTCTAATGCAAGAATTAACCGTTACTCCCAGTCTTTCATTTATGCAACAGGTCAACTCTGGAACTGTCTCCCTCTGTCTGTATTTCCTGCTGCCTATGATCTCCAGTCTTTCAAATGTAGTGTGTCCAGGCATCTCAAAATGATCGGATCTTGAATTTGGCTCTATATTGTATTTTGTTTTTCTCTTGGAGGGAACTGTTACTGCGGGCTCATGGCCTTTGGTTCCTTCTTCCTCGCATAAAAAAAAAAAAAAAAAAAAGTCACTAAGGCAAAAACGCTACAGAAGCTTCTCTGCCACTTACAAAACAAGAGAAAGTAACAAGGAAGAGGTGGTAGTGAGTATTCTCAGGTGGTGACAGTAGGGATCATGATACGTGTGCCACCCTTTTATTTAACACCTTCAGTCCCGTCACATATTTATTAGGATAAACTTTTCAAAGTGGACTGGGTAAATTTAGCCTCCATTAATCCCTTCACTACTAGAAATTTTTCCCACCGTGAAAAACATAAATTGGTAATAACAAGAACACATTAGAACTCTGTAACTGTCCTGTGGACGGTCACCGGTCTCCACCTATTCTTTCTTACAGTGACATTGACCCCACTGGGGAGATTTGGATTTTTTAAATAAAACAAAATAAACTCTTAGGAATCAGTGCGCCAGGTTTCATTTTCAAATTGCTGGCTCCGGTCCTGTGAAAATCTCCAGTAGACATGACCACCTTATCTCGTTCACTCATAATACTTATATGACTTTCTGCCACTGCACATGAAGGATTTGGATTTATTTTTCTATCAGCAATGGCCCATGCCAGGACTCATGACCTGGGCCCTTCAGATTCCTTCTACTGCCTCTGGCTCTCCTGGAATCGTCGCGAGACTGAGGCTGGAATAATAATAATACCAGCAAAAACAGTAGTTTTCACCTATGTAACAGGTGGAGACTAACAGGAAGGAGTGCTCAGAGAGTGCAGCAACCGCGTCCATCATTTGTTCAAAAGACCGAACATTTGACTTTGCCTTGTAATGTTGAACTTTGAACAATTGCGTTCAAAATCGAATTAGCTCCACTTTTGCTTGACCCTTCACTCCTTCACCAGCCATCACTTAAATCTGGATCAAAATTGTATAAATTAACCATCGCCTGTGGCCATGGTCTTTCAACTATTATTCGCAGAATGAAATATTTCATGTCAGTCGGACTATCAGTCTTTCCACCAAGTTGGGTCAAATCGAATAAAAGCAGTTTTAGTTATAGGACCAAATAATTGACCCTGCCCCAAGGCCTTGGTTTTTACAGATTGTTATTAAAATTAAATCCCCTCATCATTGCCTGACTCTGAACCCACCCATAAAGTTTGATATAAATCTGATCGAAATTCTGTGTGTGTGTGTGTGTGTGTGTGTGTGTGTGTGTGTGTGTGTGTGTGTGTGTGTGTGTGTGAACAGAATATCTCAAATAATGTATATCTGATTTTATGCAAATTTGGTAGGAGGGTTAAACATCTTTTTGTGAGGGCATGTATTGTTTTTAGAGCAATAGGTCAAAGGTCATGGTCACACTGTTACGTCAAATGATAATTTAGAGAGATCACCTTAAAAAGTTTAATTCCCGTGTTGTCTGGAATCTGGGGAAATGTTAAGGGCAACGCAACAATGATGTGATTGTTTCGAGAACAATCGGAAGAAGGTCAAGATTCAGAGGGGAAGTCAAAGTTCGACCCGTGTGCATGTGGATGTTAACAAAATAACTCAGTTTCGATCCGATTTCAAGTAACTTGGTGGGAATGTTAAGGGTCAAAAAAGGATGAAACTTTTTATTTATTTATTTTTTTTAGAACAATAGTTCAGTGGTCAAGGCCACAGAAGAAGGACGAAATCTGACCCGTCTGTGTGGATGTTGAAATACCTCAAACAGTTTTTATTCGATTTAGATCAAACCTGCTGCAGGGTTAAAGTTCAGGCAAGGAAAAAAAAAAAAAGATTTGATATGAGAATACTCGGTCAAAGTCTGAGCACACATACGTCAAAGTCTGACCTCTGTATTTGAACAAAATGACTAAATCAGTTTTGATCTAACTCTTATTAAAATTGGTGGATGAGTTGAGGTCGTCCAAGAGGCTGACTACTGTTTTTGTGCATAAATTGTTTGACATCTTATATCAAACGTCATGGGAAGGTCAACTTAAACAGTGTTTATCCTATGTAGACCAGACTTTGTGGAAGGGTCCAGATAACAACAAGGAAAATTTGTTTAAAATTTGAGAACAATCTGAAGTCAAGGTCACAGGGAGAGATCAAGGGACAAGGTCGGTGGGCAAAGTGAAACCTTACACTACTGATCTCATCTGAACCAAAGCTGATAGCAAGAATAAGGGTTAGGTAAATATGAAGTAATAGGAATTTGAGAGTATTTTGTCGAAGGCCAAGGTCACAGAACAAGGTCAGTTGGTGGACGCGAGTGTTGCATTCGTGAATGCTCTTTTCTACTGTAAAGTAATTTAAATTACAGGATTTACCAGGTTCCTGAATTTTTTTTTCTTTTTAAAAAATTAGCTTCTTTATCAAATCTAACTTTACCAAGTGAAATATACAACATTAACTCGTATCAGGAGACAAGTAACTGATCAGTGTAATCACTGATAATATCCACAGGAAGTTTTATTGCGGTATCCCGAATAAAAATAAAATTTGAACAATACGAACACTTGCATAAACAATAACAAATATGTAGTTTATGCCAGATCATGGTGATTGGTTACGAAAAGATTTTTCATTATCAAACGTGAAAGGCTCATTACGAATAATATCAGATGGAAACCCTGCTCACAGTCCACTGGCATTTGATGCGCACCAGACTCGGACTTGTCCGATTCGTGTGTAGCAGGAACAAAACGAAAAGTAGCGAGCACCGAGTAGCGTTTGGAAAACTTCAGAAATATAACGTCGCTACTGTTTCGCTACTCTAGATAAACAGCAGTTACTCGTTACTAGAAAAGTTACTCCATTAGCCAGCGTCACCACTTGTAGCATCGCTACTCCCAATACTAGTATGTACCTGTATCTGTATATGACTGTCTGTCTATACCCTTGTTGGCATATATATATATATATATATATATATATATATATATATATATATATATATATATATATATATATATATATATATATATATATATATATATAATCAGCCATAACTTGTCGATTGCTGAACAAAGGCCTCCCCCAGCCTTTTCAACGAATTCCTTGACTGAGCCAATATTTGCCACGTTTTCCCTGCAAATTTCTCGATCTCATCTCTCCATCTCCTGTCTGGCCTTTTTCTGCTACGCTTACAATCTCTTGGTGTCCAGTCTTTCAGCCTCTTGCTCCATCGGTTATCTTTTATTCTTGCTATATGGCCTGCCCACATCCATTTCTGTTCTTTTAGAAAAGAAAAGAAAAGAACATATATATATATATATATATATATATATATATATATATATATATATATATATATATATATATATATATATATATATGTCTATATCTATATCTATCTATCTATCTATCTATATATATATTCGTCTAGTTTCGTTCATAGAAGCTCCAACATGCTCGCATGCTTCGGCCTTGCTCCCTAATGGCATCTTTTTACGCGCTCGTTCCCTGGCAGCTTCCCTGTTCAGTCCTTTTATCACTGAGATATTCTATGACCTCGTCTCACGTCCATTTCGGTCTGCCTGTCGCAACCCTACACTTATACTCTTTTCACACTTCCAGCTATCATCTTCCAGCCTCTCCCCCTGATCAAAACATTTCAGACTACCGCTCTTCATCATAGCAATAATGCATTCAAGTCTCATCCTTCCTCTCAGCTCCTCATTTGCAGTCCTAGCCATGCCAAAGCTTGTCATTGAAGAACGCATTGTACATCCTTCTAATCATTATCATCTCTGTACGTTTGAGCTTACGAATATCTTCTTCCTTTACTGCCCAGGTCTCACTATCGCACAACATTACTCTTCAAACACATGTTACATACATGAACCCGTTTGGACGGAGGGAGAGCCCTTTCACTGCTCAGGAGTGGCAACAGCTCCCTGAACTTCTTTTAATTGCTCCTTACTCTAGCCACAGAGCTAGCGCCAGCCCTACCTCCAGCACATAACATGTCCTCCTAATAAGAAACCTCCTTCACACACTCTAGAGACCCTTCTGCAGGATAAATCCTTTCCCACCTCTCAAACTCTGCATTTTCTCCCTTACATATCGCCCGCACGAAATCAGCGGTATTTCGTTGCCAACCTTTAATATCACTGTTTCTCTTATTCGTAAAAGTCGGCTTCAAAACAGGGAATCACGTGCTGAAGGCCTCGTTTACCACACCAACCCCACCTCTGCACTGGGATGAAAAATCCTTGATGAATTTGACCGGCAGGGAAAATATTGACCCCTTGCCAAGTCATGTTTTTGGGGATAAAGACTGCATACTTCCTGCTGTCCCATAGCTGACAAATTCTAAACCTGTTAGAACATCAGAAGTTACCATCAAAACGTTGGATGACTGGGGAGTACAAACATTGCAATGGCACCCTCTGAACCGTCAGTTGATGTTACTGAGAAGCGGTGTATGCTTGAGAAAATGTTGAATGATTAAAACAACATGATCGTCGTAACTTGGTTCCCGAACCATCAAGAAATACACTAGCTGATTTTTTTTTCTACCAAAATATTTGATTTTTTGTTCAACATTTTTGAGCTCCCTTCACCATTCCTGGATGTGGACCCTACTGAATAGGAGCAGGATGAATCATTCATTGAGGCACGACAGCAGGTTTCATCTTTCAGTGTCGTCAGCAGCAGTGCAGAAAGTGAGATGTCACTCATTCAGTCCTTCACCACAAGAGCCAGGACAAAACATGAGCAGCAGATTCAGTGCCTCCTTCAAGCAGTTGAAGCACAGAGAAGAGCATTCCCAAGCGCTTGAAAAAGTTTTCTGCAGAAGTGATCCGTTTCTCTGCAGGCCACTGTACATTTGTTTATTTAATGTAAGCTTCCATTTATTAATTATTTTTTTCATACACTTTTTTGATAACCTTTATTTTTTAATAAGGGAAAAAAAATATAAGCTGGGCAAGTAAAGGGGAGATTTAACAGACTTCAGTAAATAATAAGATATTTTTATGTGCATTTTTGTTTTTGTACTGGGTTAGATGTTTATACCGGGTCGGATAGTGCGAGGGACCAGGAGGACTTTCACATTTTCCACTTTCCACATGTCGAAGAACGGCTCCGCACACATCAGGAAATGATGAAAAGAATTTGGGACAGGCAGTGTTGTATTTTTCAGTTATTGCATGCAGTGTGTAAAACTCTGGTGGCTTTGAACAGCCCTGAAATACATTTAATTTCGTTTATACTTTGCGTGTGTTACTTTAAAATGAACCTCATGAAACAAGGAGTTCTACGTCTTGATACAGTTTAGTCAAAATTTATCCCTTATAATATAAAAGTACCCTAATACACATACATATATGCACACATGCAAAACTATGCATATATACTGTACATATATACTTATATACACATTCATACGTATCATTATACGCTCGTACATACAAATGACAAATGCATTAAGCCAGACGGTGGCTCAGTCGGTAGAGAGGTTGCCTTCAGTCCCAATGGACCCAGGTTCAAATCCCGGCTGGGGCAGGGAACAGTTTAAGGATCTGAATTTCATTAAATCAGGCTTTACTGATCTACCAGAAGACCCGCCGACATGTCGTAAAAATACCCCCGCTAATACCAATAACACAGTCCTGTATGAGACAGCCCTAGCATGTATTCAATATGGACGGTGGGTGTTAGCGCCGAAGTGGTGACATGTAGAGGTGTATGGTATGGATGAGGACTACTGGGCCTTGATAGCAGGCTGTGAAGCCTATGTCCAGACTCGGTCACATAAAAAAAAAAAAAAAAAAACACGACATATGCTAGGTATCTCCAATAATGAAACTAAGCAACCGGAACGAAACACATATATACTTGCAGTATACAGATACAACAAAATTCAATCAAACGCGGACAAGTGTCATGTAATCAAGTTTGGTAAAAGTGGAAAAAGACCTGATTGGGATTATAAGTTAGGAAATGAAACCCTATACACATCAGAAAGAGAGAAAGACCTAGGTGTGATCATCAATAACAGACTATCTCCGGCTGACCACATCAGCGAGAAGGTACGGAACATGTATACACTGCTTGCAAATATGAGAATAGCATTCACATACATAAATGAAGACATGCTAAGAAGGATAATAACATCATTCATTAGACCAACCCTGGAATATGCATCAGTAGTCTGGAGTCCTCATCTCAAAAAGCACATAGACAAGATTGAAAAAGTTCAAAGGGCCGCAACAAGATGGATACCAAGCTTAAGGGACCTAAGCTACGAAGAAAGACTAAATAAACTGAATCTACCAACACTACAGGAGCGAAGGAAAAGAGGTGACATGATAATGCTATATAAGTGCATATCAGGGAAGGAGAAAATAGACATAAATGATTACTTAACACATGGAGAAGCATCAGCAAGAGGACACTGCAAAAAACTGCATAAGAAGAGAGGTGATAAAGACGTAAGGAAATTCAGTTTCCCAAACAGAGCAATTGACCAATGGAATGCACTACCGAATGAAATAGTGTGTGCCAAAACAATTCACAAATTTAAGGATATGTACGATAAATATGGTTTAAGACACGGGGCAGTACGAGCTTGACTCATTCCTGTAAAGATACAATTAGGTAAGAATTAGGTAAGGTAAGAACACACACACACATACACACACACACACACACACACACACACACACACACACATATATATATGTATATATATATATATATATATATATATATATATATATATATATATATATATATATATATATATATATATATTTATATGGAGCCTCTGTGGTACAGTGGTAAAGTGTGCGTTTTCATACACTGAAGAGTGAGGGTTCGGGCCCCGCCAGGGTAATAAACTTTGGAAGTGTTCTCCTGTCCATGTACTGCTTTGGCGGACACAAGGGGTGCTGTGGTTGAACCAGTGTCGCATACTGTAAAGTATGCTTGAACCCAGTCTGCTTGCGTGGGCCGATTACACTTGGTTCACAGACTACACACACATCCAAAGCCACTATAATCACACTTACAAGCACTTCTCACCCTACATACAACCTCTACCAGGCAGCCTAAGCCGCTTGGTAAAGATACATAGGCTGTATCATCCCTACTTCGGTCGGGATAGGCTTGTCCTGCAGTGGATACTCAAACGGCTCATGATATAAATATATATATATATATATATATATATATATAGAGAGAGAGAGAGAGAGAGAGAGAGAGAGAGATTGTAGATAGATAAAGGCAAACATACAGACAGCTAATACATTATAATCCTGTGTGTGTGTGTGTGTGTGTGTGTGTGGTGCGGGCAAAACTGGAAAAAGAATTTTGATGAAACTTGGCAGGATGGATGGACCTGGGTCCCAGATGGGCCAGTTTCTATTTCATGTCGATTGATATTTTCTGATGGTATGGTTTGGCCTCTAATGATTGTCTCCACTGGTGTTACGATACGCGCACATGGAAGAGGTGCTGGGGCATTTCCGTGGAGTTTCATGCGTCTTTGCACACACCCACACCCACACACACACCGACACACACACCGACACACACACACACACACACACACACACACCGACACACACACACACACACACACACACACACACACACACACACACACACACACAGAAAGAGAGAGAGAGAGAGAGAGAGAGAGAGAGAGAGAGAGAGAGAGAGAGAGAGAGAGAGAGAGAGAGAGAGAGAGAGAGAGCATTGCCTCTACACTCCTATGTCTATTTTTCACTGATGTTACGAACAGACGATTTTATTCAGTAGAAAATGGTGGTGGCTGTGGTGGTGGTGATGGTGGTGGTAACAGCTGTGGTGGTGACTGTGGTGTGGTGGTGGTAGCTGTGATGATGGTGATGGTGTTGGTTGTTGTGGTGGTGGTGGTGGTGGCAGCTGTGGTGTGGTGTGGTGGTGGTAGCTGTGATGGTGATCATGATGGTGTTGGTAGCTGTGGTGATGGTGGTGGTGTCGTCGCTGTTCAATAAACGGCTCATATTCGGGCAAGTGCATTGCGGCCCAGTAGGGGGGTGTGAGGCTCTTATATGGAACGAATTATCCGCGTAGCATTTTAATGTTTTCTTAATCTCATTATCTTCTAGTAATATTTTCAGAAGATAAGATTAGAAGCTATGTTGTTGAGAAACACAGGCGAAAGTTTGGTGGTCCCCCTTCTTTGATTTTCCTGCGAGTTATACAGTATACTTATTTGTTATCATTGCTCATGTGATACATATCAGTCTATCTATCTGTCAATCTATACACACACACACACACACACACAAACACACACATATATATATATATATATATATATATATATATATATATATATATATATATATATATAATATATATATATAAGATAGAAGATAGAAGATAGATAGATAGATAGATGGATGTATATTGTATATGTAACCTTGAAGTCATCACAACCTTGTCTCACTCCGAGGCTGATATTAAACCACTCTCATGGTCACCCATCTACTCCAACACATGCTTTCTTACTTTCATTAAAAAAAAGAATCATTCATCAGTTTGTCACTCTCTGCTTACATGCTTGACATCATACATAATCCTTACTATTAACCTTGTCTTGCAGTTTTTCCAGATTCATAAACTCCATAAATATAAATATCTTGCAATACTTCTCGCATGCTTTCTTAATTATACTCCAAAAATCGTATCCACACATCCCCTACCACTTTTGAAACTACCCTGTTCATCAGTCAGTAGACATTATCTTCTATTTTTTTTTTTTAACTATTCCTCCATTCACTGTTCCATTCCTACGTCTCTCACGTAATTTATTTCGCATTGATTTTTCAACTCTCATTTGGTAGTAGTCACGGTAAATACTTCTCAGAAATAAGGTCCACTCGGCTTAACGTTATACTTATTGACAGGACTGAGAGTCACTGAGGCAGACATGCCCGTTTTGCCACGCCCGTGTCTTCTCGAACAATTGTACAACAGTCGTTTTACACCCAAGAATTTCTGGATGGACATGGCCAAAGAGGGAACAATTTTGTCCAAGAGTCTGACCGGCCCGAGAACAGAACTGGGATTCTTCCAGCAGCTGGATGTTCAAATAAATGCACGTGTGAGATAAGGTTTGGATCTTAACAGACTTTGGAACCACAGCACAGCACAGCACAGCACAGCACAGCACAGCACACCACACCACACCACATCACAACACAGCAAAGCACAGCACACTGCACCACACCACACCACACCACACACCACACCATATCACATCACAGCATAGCACACCACACCACATCACACCACACCACACCACACCACACCACACCACACCACACCACATCACATCACACCACATCACACCACACCACATCACATCACATCACATCACATCACATCATAGTACAGCACAGAACAGCACAGCGCACCGCACCGCACCACACCACACCACACCACACCACACCACACCACACCACACCACAATACAGCATAGCACACCACACAACGGCATACCACATCACAGCACAGCACACCACAGCACACCACACTACATCACAGCACGGGACAGCACAGCACACCACAGCACACCACACTACATCACAGCACGGGACAGCACAGCACACCACAGCATAGCATTGCACATCACAGCACAGCACAGCACAGTACATCACAACACACCACAGCACACTACATCACATCACAGCACAACACAGCAAAGCACAGCACACTGCACCACCTCACCCCACACCACACCACACCACACCACACTACACCACAGCACAGCACAGCACAGCACAGCACAGCACAGCACATCACAACACAGCAAAGCACAGCACACTGCACCACCCCACCCCACCCCACCCCACCCCACCCCGCACCGCACCACACCACACCACACCACATCACACCACACCACATCACACCACACCACACCACACCACACCACACCAAATCACATCACAGCACAGCACAGCACAGCACAGTACAGCACAACACACCACACTGCACCACAGCACACCACACTGCACCACAGCACACCACACCACACCACAGCACACCACACCACACCACACCACACCACATTACATCACAGCACAGCACAGCACAGTACAGTACAGCACAATACACCACACTGCAGCACACCACACCACACCACACCACACCACACCACACACACAGCACACCTCACCACACCACACCACACCTCACCACACCACACCACACCACACCACACCACACCACACCACACCACATTACATCACAGCACACCACAAAACACTACATCACACCGCACCACACCACACCTCACGACACTACACCACACTACATCTCATCGGACCACACCATACCACACTGCACCACATCACATCGCACCACATCACACCACACCACATCACACCACACCAGACCACACCGCAGCGCCTTGCACCACGTTACACCAAACCTCACCACAGCACAACACAGCACACCACACCACACCGCAGCACACCTCACCACACCACACCACATGGCATCAAACCACACAATGCCACATTGTACCACATCCTACCACACCACACTACACCACACCACACCGCATCACACCACACCACAGTGCACCGAACCACATCACACCACAGCACACCACACCACAGCACACCACACCACAGCACACCACATCACAGCACACCACACCACAGCACACCACACCACACCAAACTGTACCACATCACACACCACTACACCACACCACACACCACTACACCACACCACACACCACTACACCACACCACAAACCACACCACACCACATACAACAGCACAGTACACCACACCGCACCACATACTGCACCACACCATAGACAGCCAGATGGACAGAAAACAAACAGATGGCCAGGGAGATATTTTACTGACCACAGCAGAACACGAGTACAGATTCGGACAACTTTTTTTTTTTTTTTTTTTGTACAACCACATAATAAATAACAAAAATTTCCGAACTTCATACCATGGCCACCAGTAAATACCTCACCACACCAGATCCACACCACATCACATTACATTACCTCACACCATATCACATCATAACCGATGCCACACACTAAACAACACTACAGCACACCACATAGCACCACGCCACATCACACACCACCACACCACACCAAACCGCACGCCACCACATATCACACAGCACCACAAAACATCATATCACACCACATCACACCACACCAGACAGCACACCACACCACACTAAATCACACTATACCACACTAAATCACACTACACCAAATCATACCACAACAAGCCACACCACATTTCTCCTCCACTTATTGCACCCTCATTTCCTCTCCACCCACCTAGGCTTGTCTCACTCCCGCTTACTTATACCGTACACCTTCATGGTGCCACATTACCGAAACTTTAAATCTCTCAAATGAAATTGCGAACAGGTGGGTCAAATTTTAAAAATTTCTTTACATGTAAAATAAAATGAATGGATTTGATGCAACTAAAGAGAGTTTATAACCATATCAGTTACAAAGACTACTTCGAAGTCCAGTGTCGATAAAAATGCAAGACAGGTAAAGTGCTGGAGAGAAGGAGACAGGATTTTCATCCAGTTACTGAGTGAGGAGAGTAAAAGTAATGTTGTGTCATTGATCTGTGCAGTGGCAGGCGGGCAGAGAGTGGTGAGATCAGCTGATAAGAAATATGCTTGGCAGTGGAGAAAAAGAAAGAATGAAAAAAACTCAAGATGTGAGAGGCACTAGGGCGGATGGTGTGAATGGTGAAAAGTTGTGTAAATATCAGTGGTATAACTGGAGAAAACCTAGAAAGTGGAAGGTAAGTGTAAGAGTACCCTTTAATGAAAAAAAAAAAAAATGGAGAAAATATACAGGGTGTCTGAAACGTTACTGTGCAATGAGAAAAATGTAATGACATTAAAGTTATACTTACGGTATTGCATACGAGACCTGTAAGTTGGGCAGCGTCGTGTGCAGACGTCTTCAGGCCTCTGGGGGACATTTCCAGCATTTGCTGTAGGAGAAACTGCAATATCGTACGTAAAACTTTACTTCTGAACTTTATATAAACCTTTTCCACTCCACAGTAACTTTTCGGACACCCTGTACTTGCGACTGTGGTAGGAATGGTGTACGGTAGAATATTGACTGGGAGGGTGATGGCAGTGCCAGAAAATTTGGTGTACAATGTACACTGAGAACCTCGAGAGACTTTGGGCGATTTACCATTCATAATTGGATGTCTGATAGAGAAAGTTTTGGAAGCAGGGAGATGGTTGGTTATATTACTGACAGATGTGGTGTTGGTATCAGATAGAGCAGACTGACAGGCACTGTGGAATATTCTTGAAGTACATGAAGTGGGCTGTGCGCTACTCATAGCCATCCAGAGTAATGTATGAATGACTAAGCAAAAGTAACTTTGGGAGTTGATGGTGCATTGAGTATGAAGTTCACCTTTACTGATGAACTGAAACAGGGCTATTAAGTGTATGCTGGATGGAGCATTAAAGAGTGGTAACTGTCTGAGTTTCTGTTTGGGAATGATATATTGCTGGCAGAAGACAGGGAGTAGAAGTTACGGAGTCTGACAATGGAATTTATCGGTATGCATGAAAAACGAAAAGAAAGCTTGAATTGGAACAAAGTGGTATTTCTGAAAACACACACACACACACACACACACACACACACACACACACACACACACACACACACACACAGGAACGATTTGGTGGCTGAGAGTATGCGATGCAGAACTGAAAAATGTTCGGGAATTCAGGTATTAAAGGCTTTAAGAGCTATTGTGAATAAAAAGTATATGAGAGATGAAGAGAGTGAAAGGATGCAACAATTGAAGGAAAGTGGTAAGAGCGTCTGAGGGCAGGGACAAGAAAATTATGTCAAAGTTATTGTAGGAGTAAAGAAAGCATTGCATGGTAGCAGGTTGGTGTCAACACTAGCGTACAGCAGTGGAACGTGGAGGATGCTCGAGGAACATCAAGCGAGAGGAAGCGCTGCTGAAACAAACTTCCTCA
This sequence comes from Coenobita brevimanus, assembly GCF_032717465.1. Classification (NCBI taxonomy): domain Eukaryota; kingdom Metazoa; phylum Arthropoda; class Malacostraca; order Decapoda; family Coenobitidae; genus Coenobita; species Coenobita brevimanus. The sequence continues at coordinate 21,009,656 of NC_137044.1, forward strand.
GAAGCAATTTTGGATTGGGATGAGTGGATAGGTGGACAAATTCAAAGAGTCGTGAAGAAAGTGATATGGAGATTGATATTGAGAATATAAACAGAAATACTTTGAGGTTGTGGTGTATACGGAGAGAGAGAGAGAGAGAGAGAGAGAGAGAGAGAGAGAGGAAGGTGGTGAAATAACCTAATACAGTAAATGAGGTAAGGAGGTTGCCATGAGGGTTGATTATTGAATCGAGTGAGACCCTTAGCTAAGGCCATCCCTCACAGGGCGCTGTTTCTGGCTTTAGATAAAAATTTTGTTCCTGAAAAAGCAACTGTCTGTGAGGGAAACACTTAACTTTTTCACTGTGATGGCGTCATTTGTATTTAATATTTGCTCCTCCTGGTCGATTATAATATGTTTTGGAGAGAATTTTCGAAATGGAGGGATTAGATTTTGCCTTCAGTAACTGCTTCACCTCGCGAGTCGTTTCATAAGCTGAATGAAGTTTTTAACATTAGCTAGAGCTAAATGAATGAAAGCTTTAGGGTATTCACTCTGAGATGGAAGCTGTAAGGCTTGCATTTGTAAATAAATCTTCCTCCCAGTTCACCTTTCCCGGCGTCACGTCAGTACTATTCATTCCCCGTCCCTGTCTAGTTTCACTTCCATTCCTACCTACAGTGCACCGTCATCATTCCTTCTTTCACTGTTTCCCCAGCTACATTCCCACCCCTCATTTCTTCACTACAGTTCCCCCTATGGCACCTCCTCACCTAAACCTCACAAGTCTCCCTTATCCCATCACTACGTTCGCTCAGTCTCTCCTTATCCTCTTCCAGTTCATTTCTCCTATTCCTCCACTGCACCACATCATGTCCCAGATCGTCCTCCCACCCGTCCCCTCCAACGATGAAACCCACATTACCTTGCAGCGCTCACAGCAACTACTCAAGCAAGACAACCTGTCTTGACCTTAGCCTATTGTAACCAAACCTAACAGATTATAACCACACAGCCTAACCAAGCAACCGCTCCAGGTGAGTTAATCTTATCTAATCTATCCGAGCTTTTTTCCCCCAAATTAAACTATCCAATAGTGATATAATGCAACGAAATCTACCCTGCCCAACCCTACCCTACCTTAACCCAACATAGCCTCATCTAACTTAGCTGAACCTGACCTAACCTAACCAACCTTAAACTAACGTATTGTTTGTTGTTTTATTGCTGTTGCTGTTGTTGACATTATTGCCGTTCTCGTTGTTGGTGTTACAGTGACCTTGGGCTCATCTAGACGTGAACTCAGTGGACTGCAGCTGAAACTTCCCTTCTCCTATAGTTTACCATCCTCCTTTTACTGTCCATCTCCAGTGTAATGAGAAACAAAAGCATTTGGGGACCGAATGCTAATCACCTGCCAAGATATGTTGTTGGCTAAGGTACAAGCTACCTACAAACGAAGTGTGAAGAAAATTCGCAAAACTCTACGAAATTTAGTCACCACGTTTCACAAAGAAGCCAATCTACATTAAAAATCTCTCTCTCTCTCGCTCTCTCTATACCCCCTGGGGGTAGGGAGGTTTTCAAGAATACTCCCCCAGTATCCCTGCTCGTAGTATAAAGCAACTAAAAGGGTTGGCGGAGGGTTAGTGCCCCTCCCCGGAAAACAGCTAACTTAAAAGATGAACAAGAAGCCTCGGACAAGGACTGACCAAAAGATGACGACCAAGGACCGGACAAAGGACATGGTATGGATCGCAGCGTGGAATGTAAGGGGTGCGAATGATGAAGTGAAAGAGAGAGAGATTCTCCAGGTACTTGAGGGTGAGAAAGTGGATGTATGTGGAGTAACTGACACTTAATGGGGAGGTGAGAGTGTCAGAGAAAATGGGAGTATGGATGGGGTATATGTGCAGGAGTAGGTGAGAATGAGAGGGCAAAAGAAGGAGTGTGTATTGTTGTGAGTAAAAGATGGAAGAACATACGAGAGTATGGATCAGTTGGCTCAAGGATTGTGTGGGTAAGATTAAAAGTTAGAATAAAAATGTGGGCGATTGTGTGCGTGCATGCGCCAATGCAAGATCGTGCAAGCGGAGTGAGAGAAGAGTTTTGGACAAATGTGGAAGTGTGCATGGAAAAGTTTGGAAGGAATGAGAGACTGTTTTTGATTGGTGATATGAGTGGTTAGGTAGAGAATGTGAAGGTGGATGGAATAGTTGGTGAGTGGGGTGTACCTGCTGAGATAGATGAGAATGGCAGTGCGTTAGTGGACATTTGTGCCGGGAGGGGGTTGGTGATAGCCAGTACCCTCTTCACGCACAAAATGATCCACAGGTATACATGGCAAGTGATGAGAAGGGTGGGTGGTGAACTGAGTGAAAGGAAGGCAATGATTATGTGTGTGTGGATGAAAAGATGCGAAGATGTGTAATGGATGCAATAGCTTATAGAGGTTGGGGGAATGGACTTTCTGACCACTACTTGGTGGTGGCCAGAATCAAGATCCAAGTAAGATGGAGAAATAGAAGAAGGGAAGGACGGGATGAAGGAGTAGTTGCAAGGAGAGTGGAAAGGTTACAAGAGTATGAGAAAAAGGCAGAATATAAGAGAGAAGTGGAGGAACGATTGGGTAAATATGAATTGGAGCAGATGGGGACGTGGAAGGTGTGTGCAAGATATTCACAGAAGAAATATGTGCAGCATGTGATGTGGTGTGTGGGGTGAAGAGAAGATGGAAGGGGGTGCAAGGAACAACATGGTGGAATGAAGAGGTGAGACTGGCTGTGGCACAAAAGAAGAAAGCATACAATGAATGGATGAAAAATAGGGGTGTGGAAGAAGTTGAGAGGCGGGAGAGAGATTTGTATGTAGAAAGGAAGAGAGAGGTGAAAAGATTAGTAAGAGTGAATAAAAAGAGAGCGGATGAGGAATTTGGAAGGAATTTGAGTGGAAAGTGGAGGGACTGTAAGAAAATGTTCTGGATAGAGGTGAAGAAGGTAAGGCAGGGTGGCAGTGAAGTTAGCAGAGGAGTGAAAGATAAAAATGGTACATTACTAGTGGAGAATGGAGAAAAAATGAGCAAATGTAGAGAACACTTTAAGGAATTGTTGAATATACTGTAGAGAATGGAAGTAATGTGAGTGTAAGTGGCTGGGAATGGCTGGGAGAAGGAGGGAGATGAGAAGACAGGAAGAAATCAGCAGGATAGAAGTTGTGGAAGCAATGAAGAAAGTCAAATTGGGGAAAGCCCCAGGAACTGATGGAGTGTGTGGTGAAATGCTGAAGCATGAGGGAGAGATAGTAGTAGAACGGATGTGGAAGATGTGCAGATTGGCCTGGGAGGAAGGTAGAGTCCCGGAGGATTGGAAGTCAGATATAATTATTCCCTTGTACAAAGGAAAAGGGGAAAAAGAAGTGTGTGGTAATCATAGGGGCATTTGTCTTCCTAGTGGAATAGGAAAAGTGTATGGTAGGATACTTATTGACAGAGTTAGGGATATAAGAGAGGAATTAGTTGGAGAAGAACATGGAGGCTTTAGGAAGGGTTGTGTAGATCAGATATTCATTCTTAGATGTCTAGTGGAAAAGATTCTAGCGAAGGGAAAGAAGCTGTATGCGGCCTTAATGGATTTGGAGAAAGCATATGATAGGGTTGATAGAAAAGGACTCTGGAAAGTATTAAGAATATATGGAGTAGATGTGAAGTTGTTGAATGCTGTGAAGACTATGTATGATGGTGCTATGGCTGTAATGCGTGTGGATGGTGAATTGAGTGAATTTTTCTCTTTCAAGGTTGGGTTGAAACAGGGATGTGTCATGTCTCCATGGTTGTTCATCTGTATATGGATGGGGTAATAAAAGAGGTACAAGGTAGGGCAGTGGATGTTGGAGTGGCCCTGGTGAGAGAGGATAGTGTTTGGAAACTCCCTGTACTGTTGTTTGCAGATGATACAGTGTTGTTGAGTGAAGACGAAGGGGAGCTGCAAGGCTTGGTGGATGAGTCTTGGAGAGTGTGTAAGAAACGGAATCAAATGGTGAATGTAGGGAAGAGTAAGGTTATGGTCTTTGAGAGGGGTGAAATCAGTGAATGTACAGTGAGGTTGGATGGTGAGGAAATGGAAAATGTAAGTTTCTGTTCTTGGGGAGCGTGATGAGTAAGGATGGAAGCTTAGAGGGTGAAATGCTTGAAAGGGTACAACAAGGAAGAAAGATTGCTGGTTCCTTGAAAGCAGTGATAAGAAACGCGAAAGTGAGCATGGAAGTGAAAAAGTTACTACATGACAGTATTGTGATACCAACTTTAACGTATGGACCTGAAGATTGGATATTGTTGGAAGGACACAAACCAAGAGTAAAAGCAGTGGAAATGAGTTATTTAAGAGGAGCCTGTGGAGTCACATGGAGAGACAGGCTGACAAATGAGGATATAAAGGAGCGTTGTGGTGTGGATGTGGATGTGATAGGAAACGTTAGGAGGAACACACTGCGGTGGTTTGGCCATGTGGAAAGGATGGATGATGAGAGACTGACGAGGAGAGTGTATGTGAGTGAGGTGGAGGGAGGGAGAGGGAGGGGGAGGCCGAGGATGAGATGGAGGGATAGAATGGAGAGGAATGTGGGAGAGGGGGGTGTGAGTTGGGAGCAGGGCAGTGAAATGGCAAGGGATAGGGCGACGTGGAGGCGATTTGTTTACGGCCAGCCAGTACGGGATTAAGGCGTCTGGCAATATATATATATATATATATATATATATATATATATATATATATATATATATATATATATTGTTACGGAACAGAGAAAGATAATGTACACATTAAGTGAGAATACTAAGAGTCACTACTGTCCCGTAAAATTCCAGGTTAAAAACAAAAGAGTTAGGTAAAATTACAAGTTAAAGTTTAATGCTCAAACTAACAACAAAACATTCAGGACTCATAAGGATAATGTAATGGCAAAAAAACAGGTTAAATATATGGTTAACTGCAATAGCCTCTATTAACACGAAATTAGCAAGAGTAAATTTACCTAAGTCAGCCCTGATAAAATGAAAATACACTGGGTAATGCTCAGTTAATGCAAGATAAATTATTACAGATACAAACTATTGTGAACAATGGCTAACAATAAGAACCTTACATGAATTACAAAAACCTCACTAGGCCTACAAATCAACAACCTATGCTACACAGTACAAGAACAAAATGCAATAACAGTTATACTCAAATTACACAGCTGCTAGATGGTTGGAGACTTCCTGAGCACTCACAATAATAACCGTACAGGGGAGGACAGAGATGTGAACAAAATGAGGAGTAGATCTAAGTGGCAATAATGCAGAGACTGAGCTCATTATATTGGGGCCGGAAGAGCTTGATACAACTTGTAAGAAGGACGCGCAAATGAAGCCATGGGGACAAAGAGTTGACAATCCTGCTCTGAACAACAGAAAGAACGACTTACTCTACTATAACGGTAGAAGCATACTGTGCGTTAAAATTACACAAAGGATGATGAAATCATAGGCTATGTAACACCTCCCCACAAAGAAAAAAGAAATTTACAAAGGAAATTTCTTATTACTCTAAAATAATCTGTCTAAAGTCTAGATAAGCAATCTGCAATAACATTTTCTTTCCCCTTGACATGTTGTATGTCTAATGAATACTCCTGAAGAAGTAGACTCCATCTTGTCAATCTCTGATTTTTATCTTTAAACTTACTAAGGAATTTCAGTGGGTTATGATCGGTATAAATGACTATGGGGTCAAAACCAGAACACAAATAAAATGAAAAATGCTGTAAACCCAAAATCAAGGCCAAAAGCTCTTTCTCAATAGTTGAGTAGTTCTTTTGAGGTGGAGTGAACTTCTTACTGTAATAAGATACAGGGTGTTCAATACCCTGATCATCCTCTTGCAGCAAAACAGCCCCAGCTCCTGTATCACTTGCGTCAACAGCCATCTTAAAAGGCTTAGCAAAATTTGGAGTAGCGAGCACTGGCTGACTTAATAGGATAGCTTTAAGTTTGCTGAAAGACGATTCACAGTTATCGGTCCAGACAAATTTAACTCCCTTTTTCAGTAGGTCTGTAAGTGGTGATACAAGAATTGAAAAGTTAAGAACAAATCTCCTGTAATAACCTACCATTCCCAAAAATCTTTGTAGCTCTTTCCTACTTTTAGGTCTGGGAAGATCACTTATAACCTGAACCTTAGCTCCTGGTGGTGCAACATGTCCATCACCAATTACATACCCAAGGTACTGAACTTTAGCTTGACCAAACTCACACTTTGATAAATTAGCTACAAGATTAGCCTGAACTAAACGCTCAAGAAATTTACTGACATGGCATAGGTGATCTTTCCAGTTGTCACTGAAGATTAATACATCATCAATATAAACAACACACCCTGCCAAACCCTCTGTTACAACATTCATGAGCTTCTGAAATGTGACTGGTGCATTCTTCATACCATATGGCGTTACAGAACATGCAAAAGTCTTTCCTAATGTTACAAAACATGAGATCTCCCTAGCACGTTCAGTCATAGGTACTTGCCAGTATCCCTTTAACAAATCAAACTTACTTATGTACCTAGCCTTTCTGATCTTGTCTATGCAATCTTCCACACGAGGGAGAGGGTAAGTGTCTGTTTTGGTTATCTGATTAACACGTCTGTAGTCGATGCAAAGCCGCTGTGACCCACCTGGCTTTGGGACTAGAGTGACAGGAGAACTCCACTCGCTCTGACAGGGCTCAATCATCTTGTGGTCCAACAGGTAGCCAAGCTCTTTCTGGATGAGAAGAACTTTCACTGGGTTCACACGGTAAGGAGGCAGTTTAATTGGCTTTGCGTCTCCAACAACGACATCATGCATCAACACAGTGGTTCTTCCTGGAGTGGCACGGAACACTTGCGGGTACTCCTGCAGTAATGCCGAAAACTCCTGCCTTTCTTCGGGAGGTAGATGAGAAAGCTTAGTCTGGAGATCATTCATGATATCAGGATTCTTCCCCAAACTATCACTCAGGCTCATGCTGCATGGGAGAGCTTCACTTGCAGACCCTTGTGGAATAGCTACAGTGCAGACTGGATTATTTTCGTCCCGCCTGTGATATAATTTTAGCATGTTGATGTGACAAAGTTGCTTGTTCTTTCTACAATCTTGTGTGGCGATGACATAGTTGACATCACTTAGTTTCTTCTCCACGAAATAAGGACCACTAAACTTGGCTTGAAGAGGTTGCCCATGAACCGGTAGCAGAATCAAAACCTGATCTCCTGGCTGAAAGTGGCGTAACCTGGACTTCTTATCATACCAAGTCTTCATCTTCTCCTGAGCAGCTCCTAGATTCTCTCTTGCCAGCTGTAAAGCAGTGGACAGCCGTTCTTTGAACTTCATCACATACTCCAGCAGGTTGACGTCATCTTCCTCCGGCAGCCAGCATTCCTTGAGTAGCTTAAGGGGTCCTCTTACTTCATGGCCAAACAGTAGTTCAAAAGGTGAGAAGCCCAGTGATTCATTTGGAGATTCTCTTGCGGCAAATACAACAAATGGAAGACCTTTATCCCAGTCTTTCTGATGTTCCAAACAGTATTTCTTGAGCATCAACTTGAGTGTTTGATGATATCTCTCCAACGCTCCTTGGGTCTGGGGATGGTAAGCTGAAGACGTGATCTGGGTGATGCCCAACTCTTTCAGAGACTGCTTGAAAACATTTGACATGAAATTACTTCCTCGGTCTGACTGTACCTCCTTGGGCAGACCAAAGTTTGTGAAGAACCCTAGCATTTCCTTAACCACGTTCTTTGCTGAGATATTTCTAAGTGGAATGGCTTCAGGATAACGAGTAGCCATATCAATCAGGGTCAACACATAAGAAAATCCTGAAGAAGTCTTAGGAAGAGGGCCCACAATATCCAACAACACACGGGTGAATGGCGCCTCAAAAGGAGGAATGGGAACTAGAGGTGCAACCTTTTCGGTCTGATTACACTTCCCCACAACTTGACAGGTGTGACAAGACTTCCAATACCAGGAAACATCCCTGAAGATACCTGGCCAGTAGAAGTGTTTCAAAATGCGTGCCACAGGCTTCCTCACTCCAAGGTGTCCTGCCAAACTGGAATCATGAGCCACTCTAATGATATCCTGCCTACAAACACGAGGGATGACAACTTGATGTACAACCTCCCATTCACAGTCGGCTGATGCTGTTGGGGGTCTCCACTTCCTCATAAGTACTCCTGACTTTACATAATAACAAGTAGAAACACCGGCTGACTCTTCTTCACTGTAAGCAGAGTTAGCTAGACCTTTCAGCTCAGGGTCAGCAACCTGCAACTCAACCAACTCTTGACGAGACAAATTATCAACACTACGGGGTACTGCCTCATCTGGTGAGTGGTCCAAATTAGCAAGAAAAGTGTCAGCTGGGATAACATCATCATCATCATTATCCTCTAAATCACCAGTAACTTTAGACTTAGCCCTAGTGACAGCACATGCAGGGAACACATCAGGGACATCACAATCCTGGGATGCAGCCACTGGCTCACTAGACAACTGAGGAGCTGGACACACTTGACTTCCACCAATATCATTTCCAAGTAAGAAAGTTACACCTGGCATTGGGAGTGTCTCAACCAACCCAACCATAACGGAACCATTAGCAAAACCAGACTCTAAATTCACTCTGTACAGAGGGACAGAGAAGTAATTATTCCCTACACCTTGTAAAATTACAGTTTCATCAGAGGAATTAACATTAGAGCCTAGAACACTGGTCAGCATAAGGGATTGGCAGGCACCTGTATCACGATATATTTTAACTGATTTCCTGTCATTACTGTCCAGAGATCTGACAAAACCATCAGGCAGGAAATTAGCACATGAACTCTTGAGAGTGTCACCCACGTTACTGCTCAAAAGAGGAGCTCCATCATGAGAATTTAAGTTACCCCTCAAAGCAGGTTCAGTTAACTCACTTAAGGAATTCTGGGAATTCTCAAGAGTGGACACTAGAACAATTGACTGAATATTTAAAGACTCCTTTTTGTTCACATCACGCTGTCTCCTGAAACATTTCTCCGTAGTATGACCAAGCTTACTACAATAAGTACATTTACTTTTCTGAAATCTAGAGGTAAAGCTGGTATTTACTTCCTGAGAAACATCATCTTTATTCTCTTCCCTGTTACCTGTACTCTGAGTAGATGCAACGTACTTACTCTCAGCTTTCCTTTTTCCTTTAGAATATCTCTTGTGAGTGAGAACATATTCATCAGCAAAAACTGCAGCATCAGACAAATTATCTATTCTTCTCTCATCAAGATATAGGCTTACATCTTTATAAATACACCTCTTGAAGTCCTCCAGCAAAATCATCTGCTTAAATTTTCCAAAATCAGATTCCACATTCTTAGAATTTAATCACTGCTCTAACAGATCTTCTTTGATTTTTGCATACTCAACATGGGATTGCTTATCTTGCTTATAAGTTGTCCTTAATTTTACTCTATAGGCTTCAGGAACAAGCTCATAGGCCTTAAGAATCAAGCTCTTAACTACATCATAATTATCAGATTGATCCTGAGGCAAAGATGCATAAGTTACTTGAGCTTTACCGGTGAGAACAGTTTGATGGAGTACTGGCCAATACTCCTTGGGCCAATTAAAACCTGTAGCTACCCTCTCAAACAACTGAAAATACTTTGTTAAATCAGATTCATTAAAAGGAGGGACAAGTTTAACATTTTTAGCCACATCAAAATCATCAGAGCTAGATGATCTAGTTCCACCTTGTTTCATGCGATACTCATGGTCTGCCTGAATCCTAGCAATTTCAACTTGTGCCTCAGCCTCCTTAGCACGAGCCTGAAATTCAGCCTCCTTAGCACGTGCTTGAAATTCAGCGTCCTTCACACGAACCTCCTGCAGGGCTAGCTGTAACTTAGCTATTTCAATCTGCGTTTGCTCATTTGGAGGAGTTACATTAAACAAGCTTTTATTAATCATGCCAACAATTTGATCTTTAGAATGATGAGAGCGAACAGCAATTCCCAATTGTTGAGCAACAAGCTTAAGTTCATTCTTTGTTCTGTTTCCTACATCACACACTGTTTGCACATTTGACAAAAAATCTTTGGCTTCATCAAGCGTAGTAATAGTAGACATCATGAATAAATCACAGTCACAAAATATCAAACAATATCCTTATGATAATATCCTGAATATCCTGATAAGAGGTCGGCAAATTTATGTTATGGAACAGAGAAAGATAATGTACACTTTAAGTGAGAAGACTAAAAATTACTACTGTCCCGTAAAGTTCCAGGTTCAAAACAAAAGAGTTAGGTAAAATTAGAAGTTAAAGTTTAATGCTCAAACTAACAACAAAACATTCAGGACTCATAAGGATAATGTAATGGCAAAAAAACAGGTTAAATATATGGTTAACTGCAATAGCCTCTATTAACACGAAATTAGCAAGAGTAAATTTATCTAAGTCAGCCCTGATAAAATGAAAATACACTGGGTAATGCTCAGTTAATGCAAGATAAATTATTACAGATACAAACTATTATGAACAATGGCTGACAATAAGAACCCTACATGAATTACAAAAACCTCGCTTGGCCCACAAATCAACAACCTATGCTACACAGTACAAGAACAAAATGCAATAACAGTTATACTCAAATTACACAGCTGCTAGATGGTTGGAGACTTCCTGAGCACTCACAATAATAACCGTACAGGGGAGGACAGAGATGTGAACAAAATGAGGAGTAGATCTAAGTGGCAATAATGCAGAGACTGAGCTCATTATACTGGGGCCGGAAGAGCTTGATACAACTTGTAAGAAGGACGCGCAAATGAAGCCATGGGGACAAAGAGTTGACAATCCCGCTCTGAACAACAGAAAGAACGACTTACTCTACTATAACGGTAGAAGGGGGGAGTGAGGTAGAACACGCTCGTGATCAAACATGCAGCATACTGTGCGTTAAAATTACACAAAGGATGATGAAATCATAGGCTATGTAACACCTCCCCACAAAGAAAAAAGAAATTTACAAAGGAAATTTCTTATTACTCTAAAATAATCTGTCTAAAGTCTAGATAAGCAATCTGCAATAACATTTTCTTTCCCCTTGACATGTTGTATGTCTAATGAATACTCCTGAAGAAGTAGACTCCATCTTGTCAATCTCTGATTTTTATCTTTAAACTTACTAAGGAATTTCAGTGGGTTATGATCGGTATAAATGACTATGGGGTCAAAACCAGAACACAAATAAAATGAAAAATGCTGTAAACCCAAAATCAAGGCCAAAAGCTCTTTCTCAATAGTTGAGTAGTTCTTTTGAGGTGGAGTGAACTTCTTACTGTAATAAGATACAGGGTGTTCAATACCCTGATCATCCTCTTGCAGCAAAACAGCCCCAGCTCCTGTATCACTTGCGTCAACAGCCATCTTAAAAGGCTTAGCAAAATTTGGAGTAGCGAGCACTGGCTGACTTAATAGGATAGCTTTAAGTTAACTGAAAGAGGATTCACAGTTATCGGTCCAGACAAATTTAACTCCCTTTTTCAGTAGGTCTGTAAGTGGTGATACAAGAATTGAAAAGTTAAGAACAAATCTCCTGTAATAACCTACCATTCCCAAAAATCTTTGTAGCTCTTTCCTACTTTTAGGTCTGGGAAGATCACTTATAACCTGAACCTTAGCTCCTGGTGGTGCAACATGTCCATCACCAATTACATACCCAAGGTACTGAACTTTAGCTTGACCAAACTCACACTTTGATAAATTAGCTACAAGATTAGCCTGAACTAAACGCTCAAGAAATTTACTGACATGGCATAGGTGATCTTTCCAGTTGTCACTGAAGATTAATACATCATCAATATAAACAACACACCCTGCCAAACCCTCTGTTACAACATTCATGAGCTTCTGAAATGTGACTGGTGCATTCTTCATACCATATGGCGTTACAGAACATGCAAAAGTCTTTCCTAATGTTACAAAACATGAGATCTCCCTAGCACGTTCAGTCATAGGTACTTGCCAGTATCCCTTTAACAAATCAAACTTACTTATGTACCTAGCCTTTCTGATCTTGTCTATGCAATCTTCCACACGAGGGAGAGGGTAAGTGTCTGTTTTGGTTATCTGATTAACACGTCTGTAGTCGATGCAAAGCCGCTGTGACCCACCTGGCTTTGGGACTAGAGTGACAGGAGAACTCCACTCGCTCTGACAGGGCTCAATCATCTTGTGGTCCAACAGGTAGCCAAGCTCTTTCTGGATGAGAAGAACTTTCACTGGGTTCACACGGTAAGGAGGCAGTTTAATTGGCTTTGCGTCTCCAACAACGACATCATGCATCAACACAGTGGTTCTTCCTGGAGTGGCACGGAACACTTGCCGGTACTCCTGCAGTAATGCCGAAAACTCCTGCCTTTCTTCGGGAGGTAGATGAGAAAGCTTAGTCTGGAGATCATTCATGATATCAGGATTCTTCCCCAAACTATCACTCAGGCTCATGCTGCATGGGAGAGCTTCACTTGCAGACCCTTGTGGAACTGCTACAGTGCAGACTGGATTATTTTCGTCCCGCCTGTGATATAACTTTAGCATGTTGATGTGACAAAGTTGCTTGTTCTTTCTACGATCTTGTGTGGCGATGACATAGTTGACATCACTTAGTTTCTTCTCCACGAAATAAGGACCACTAAACTTGGCTTGAAGAGGTTGCCCATGAACCGGTAGCAGAATCAAAACCTGATCTCCTGGCTGAAAGTGGCGTAACCTGGACTTCTTATCATACCAAGTCTTCATCTTCTCCTGAGCAGCTCCTAGATTCTCTCTTGCCAGCTGTAAAGCAGTGGACAGCCGTTCTTTGAACTTCATCACATACTCCAGCAGGTTGACGTCATCTTCCTCCGGCAGCCAGCATTCCTTGAGTAGCTTAAGGGGTCCTCTTACTTCATGGCCAAACAGTAGTTCAAAAGGTGAGAAGCCCAGTGATTCATTTGGAGATTCTCTTGCGGCAAATACAACAAATGGAAGACCTTTATCCCAGTCTTTCTGATGTTCCAAACAGTATTTCTTGAGCATCAACTTGAGTGTTTGATGATATCTCTCCAACGCTCCTTGGGTCTGGGGATGGTAAGCTGAAGACGTGATCTGGGTGATGCCCAACTCTTTCAGAGACTGCTTGAAAACATTTGACATGAAATTACTTCCTCGGTCTGACTGTACCTCCTTGGGCAGACCAAAGTTTGTGAAGAACCCTAGCATTTCCTTAACCACGTTCTTTGCTGAGATATTTCTAAGTGGAATGGCTTCAGGATAACGAGTAGCCATATCAATCAGGGTCAACACATAAGAAAATCCTGAAGAAGTCTTAGGAAGAGGGCCCACAATATCCAACAACACACGGGTGAATGGCGCCTCAAAAGGAGGAATGGGAACTAGAGGTGCAACCTTTTCGGTCTGATTACACTTCCCCACAACTTGACAGGTGTGACAAGACTTCCAATACCAGGAAACATCCCTGAAGATACCTGGCCAGTAGAAGTGTTTCAAAATGCGTGCCACAGGCTTCCTCACTCCAAGGTGTCCTGCCAAACTGGAATCATGAGCCACTCTAATGATATCCTGCCTACAAACACGAGGATGACAACTTGATGTACAACCTCCCATTCACAGTCGGCTGATGCTGTTGGGGGTCTCCACTTCCTCATAAGTACTCCTGACTTTACATAATAACAAGTAGAAACACCGGCAGACTCTTCTTCACTGTAAGCAGAGTTAGCTAGACCTTTCAGCTCAGGGTCAGCAACCTGCAACTCAACCAACTCTTGACGAGACAAATTATCAACACTACGGGGTACTGCCTCATCTGGTGAGTGGTCCAAATTAGCAAGAAAAGTGTCAGCTGGGATAACATCATCATCATCATTATCCTCTAAATCACCAGTAACTTTAGACTTAGCCCTAGTGACAGCACATGCAGGGAACACATCAGGGACATCACAATCCTGGGATGCAGCCACTGGCTCACTAGACAACTGAGGAGCTGGACACACTTGACTTCCACCAATATCATTTCCAAGTAAGAAAGTTACACCTGGCATTGGGAGTGTCTCAACCAACCCAACCATAACGGAACCATTAGCAAAACCAGACTCTAAATTCACTCTGTACAGAGGGACAGAGAAGTAATTATTCCCTACACCTTGTAAAATTACAGTTTCATCAGAGGAATTAACATTAGAGCCTAGAACACTGGTCAGCATAAGGGATTGGCAAGCACCTGTATCACGATATATTTTAACTGATTTCCTGTCATTACTGTCCAGAGGACTGACAAAACCATCAGGCAGGAAATTAGCACATGAACTCTTGAGAGTGTCACCCACGTTACTGCTCAAAAGAGGAGCTCCATCATGAGAATTTAAGTTACCCCTCAAAGCAGGTTCAGTTAACTCAGTTAAAGAATTCTGGGAATTCTCAAGAGTGGACACTAGAACAATTGACTGAATATTTAAAGACTCCTTTTTGTTCACATCACGCTGTCTCCTGAAACATTTCTCCGTAGTATGACCAAGCTTACTACAATAAGTACATTTACTTTTCTGAAATCTAGAGGTAAAGCTGGTATTTACTTCCTGAGAAACATCATCTTTATTCTCTTCCCTGTTACCTGTACTCTGAGTAGATGCAACGTACTTACTCTCAGCTTTCCTTTTTCCTTTAGAATATCTCTTGTGAGTGAGAACATATTCATCAGCAAAAACTGCAGCATCAGACAAATTATCTATTCTTCTCTCATCAAGATATAGGCTTACATCTTTATAAATACACCTCTTGAAGTCCTCCAGCAAAATCATCTGCTTAAATTTTCCAAAATCAGATTCCACATTCTTAGAATTTAATCACTGCTCTAACAGATCTTCTTTGATTTTTGCATACTCAACATGGGATTGCTTATCTTGCTTATAAGTTGTCCTTAATTTTACTCTATAGGCTTCAGGAACAAGCTCATAGGCCTTAAGAATCAAGCTCTTAACTACATCATAATTATCAGATTGATCCTGAGGCAAAGATGCATAAGTTACTTGAGCTTTACCGGTGAGAACAGTTTGATGGAGTACTGGCCAATACTCCTTGGGCCAATTAAAACCTGTAGCTACCCTCTCAAACAACTGAAAATACTTTGTTAAATCAGATTCATTAAAAGGAGGGACAAGTTTAACATTTTTAGCCACATCAAAATCATCAGAGCTAGATGATCTAGTTCCACCTTGTTTCATGCGATACTCATGGTCTGCCTGAATCCTAGCAATTTCAACTTGTGCCTCAGCCTCCTTAGCACGAGCCTGAAATTCAGCCTCCTTAGCACGTGCTTGAAATTCAGCGTCCTTCACACGAACCTCCTGCAGGGCTAGCTGTAACTTAGCTATTTCAATCTGCGTTTGCTCATTTGGAGGAGTTACATTAAACAAGCTTTTATTAATGATGCCAACAATTTGATCTTTAGAATGATGAGAGCGAACAGCAATTCCCAATTGTTGAGCAACAAGCTTAAGTTCATTCTTTGTTCTGTTTCCTACATCACACACTGTTTGAACATTTGACAAAAAATCTTTGGCTTCATCAAGCGTAGTAATAGTAGACATCATGAATAAATCACAGTCACAAAATATCAAGCAATATCCTTATGATAATATCCTGAATATCCTGATAAGAGGTCGGCAAATTTATGTTATGGAACAGAGAAAGATAATGTACACTTTAAGTGAGAAGACTAAAAATCACTACTGTCCCGTAAAGTTCCAGGTTCAAAACAAAAGAGTTAGGTAAAATTAGAAGTTAAAGTTTAATGCTCAAACTAACAACAAAACATTCAGGACTCATAAGGATAATGTAATGGCAAAAAAACAGGTTAAATATATGGTTAACTGCAATAGCCTCTATTAACACGAAATTAGCATAAGTAAATTTACCTAAGTCAGCCCTGATAAAATGAAAATACACTGGGTAATGCTCAGTTAATGCAAGATAAATTATTACAGATACAAACTATTATGAACAATGGCTGACAATAAGAACCCTACATGAATTACAAAAACCTCGCTTGGCCCACAAATCAACAACCTATGCTACACAGTACAAGAACAAAATGCAATAACAGTTATACTCAAATTACACAGCTGCTAGATGGTTGGAGGCTTCCTGAGCACTCACAATAATAACCGTACAGGGGAGGACAGAGATGTGAACAAAATGAGGAGGAGATCTAAGTGGCAATAATGCAGAGACTGAGCTCATTATATAGGGGCCGGCAGAGCTTGATACAACTTGTAAGAAGGACGCGCAAATGAAGCCATGGGGACAAAGAGTTGACAATCCCGCTCTGAACAACAGAAAGAACGACTTACCCTACTATAATGGTAGAAGGGGGGAGTGAGGTAGAACACGCTCGTGATCAAACATGTAGCATACTGTGCGTTAAAATTACACAAAGGATGAGGAAATCATAGGGTATGTAACAATATATATATATATATATATATATATATATATATATATATATATATATATATATATATATATATATATTGTTACGGAACAGAGAAAGATAATGTACACTTTAAGTGAGAATACTAAAAATCACTACTGTCCCGTAAAGTTCCAGGTTCAAAACAAAAGAGTTAGGTAAAATTACAAGTTAAAATTTAATGCTCAAACTAACAACAAAACATTCAGGACTCATAAGGATAATGTAATGGCAAAAAAACAGGTTAAATATATGGTTAACTGCAATAGCCTCTATTATCACGAAATTAGCAAGAGTAAATTTACCTAAGTCAGCCCAGATAAAATGAAAATACACTTGGTAATGCTCAGTTAATGCAAGATAAATTATTACAGATACAAACTATTATGAACAATGGCTAACAATAAGAACCTTACATGAATTACAAAAACCTTACTAGGCCTACAAATTAACAACTTATGCTATACAGTACGAGAACAAAATGCAATAACACTTATACTCAAATTACACAGCTGCTAGATGGTTGGAGACTTCCTGAGCACTCACAATAATAACTGTACAGGGGAGGACAGAGATGTGAACAAAATGAGGAGTAGATCTAAGTGGCAATTAATGTAGAGACTGAGCTCATTATATAGGGGCCGGCAGAGCTTGATACAACTTGTAAGAAGGACGCGCAAATGAAGCCATGGGGACAAAGAGTTGACAATCCCGCTCTGAACAACCTCTGAACAACAGAAAGAGCGACTTACTCCACTATAACGGTAGAAGGGGGGAGTGAGGTAGAACACGCTCGTGATCAAACAGGCAGCACACTGTACGTTAGAATTACACAAAGGATGATGAAATCATAGGCTATGTAACACCTCCCCACAAAGAAAAAGAAATTTACAAAGGAAATTTCTTATTACTCTAAAACAATCTGTCTAAAGTCTAGATAAGCAATCTGCAATAACATTTTCTTTCCCCTTGACATGTTGTATGTCTAATGAATACTCCTGAAGAAGTAGACTCCATCTTGTCAATCTCTGATTTTTATCTTTAAACTTACTAAGGAATTTCAGTGGGTTATGATCGGTATAAATGACTATGGGGTCAAAACCAGAACACAAATAAAATGAAAAATGCTGTAAACCCAAAATCAAGGCCAAAAGCTCTTTCTCAATAGTTGAGTAGTTCTTTTGAGGTGGAGTGAACTTCTTACTGTAATAAGATACAGGGTGTTCAATACCCTGATCATCCTCTTGCAGCAAAACAGCCCCAGCTCCTGTATCACTTGCGTCAACAGCCATCTTAAAAGGCTTAGCAAAATTTGGAGTAGCGAGCACTGGCTGACTTAATAGGATAGCTTTAAGTTTGCTGAAAGAGGATTCACAGTTATCGGTCCAGACAAATTTAACTCCCTTTTTCAGTAGGTCTGTAAGTGGTGATACAAGAATTGAAAAGTTAAGAACAAATCTCCTGTAATAACCTACCATTCCCAAAAATCTTTGTAGCTCTTTCCTACTTTTAGGTCTGGGAAGATCACTTATAACCTGAACCTTAGCTGCTGGTGGTGCAACATGTCCATCACCAATTACGTACCCAAGGTACTGAACTTTAGCTTGACCAAACTCACACTTTGATAAATTAGCTACAAGATTAGCCTGAACTAAACGCTCAAGAAATTTACTGACATGGCATAGGTGATCTTTCCAGTTGTCACTGAAGATTAATACATCATCAATATAAACAACACACCCTGCCAAACCCTCTGTTACAACATTCATGAGCTTCTGAAATGTGGCTGGCGCATTCTTCATACCATATGGCATTACAGAACATGCAAAAGTCTTTCCTAATGTTACAAAACATGAGATCTCCCTAGCACGTTCAGTCATAGGTACTTGCCAGTATCCCTTTAACAAATCAAACTTACTTATGTACCTAGCCTTTCCGATCTTGTCTATGCAATCTTCCACACGAGGGAGAGGGTAAGTGTCTGTTTTGGTTATCTGATTAACACGTCTGTAGTCGATGCAAAGCCGCTGTGACCCACCTGGCTTAGGGACTAGAGTGACAGGAGAACTCCACTCGCTCTGACAGGGCTCAATCATCTTGTGGTCCAACAGGTAGCCAAGCTCCTTCTGGATGAGAGGAACTTTCACTGGGTTCACACGGTAAGGAGGCAATTTAATTGGCTTTGCGTCTCCAACATCGACATCATGCATCAACACAGTGGTTCTTCCTGGAGTGGCACGGAACACTTGCGGGTACTCCTGCAGTAATGCCGAAAACTCCTGCCTTTCCTCGGGAGGTAGATGAGAAAGCTTAGTCTGGAGATCATTCATGATATCAGGATTCTTCCCCAAACTATCACTCAGGCTCATGCTGCATGGGAGAGCTTCACTTGCAGACCCGGGTGGAACAGCTACAGTGCAGACTGGATTATTTTCGTCCCGCCTGTGATATAACTTTAGCATGTTGATGTGACAAAGTTGCTTGTTCTTTCTATGATCTGGTGTGGCGATGACATAGTTGACATCACTGAGTTTCTTCTCCACGAAATAAGGACCACTAAACTTGGCTTGAAGAGGTTGCCCATGAACCGGTAGCAGAATCAAAACCTGATCTCCTGGCTGAAAGTGGCGTAACCTGGACTTCTTATCATACCAAGTCTTCATCTTCTCCTGAGCAGCTCCTAGATTCTCTCTTGCCAGCTGTAAAGCAATGGACAGCCGTTCTTTGAACTTCATCACATACTCCAGCAGGTTGACGTCATCTTCCTCTGGCAGCCAGCATTCCTTGAGTAGCTTAAGGGGTCCTCTTACTTCATGGCCAAACAGTAGTTCAAAAGGTGAGAAGCCCAGTGATTCATTTGGAGATTCTCTTGCGGCAAACACAACGAATGGAAGACCTTTATCCCAGTCTTTCTGATGTTCCAAACAGTATTTCTTGAGCATCGATTTGAGTGTTTGATGATATCTCTCCAACGCTCCTTGGGTCTGGGGATGGTAAGCTGAAGACGTGATCTGGGTGATGCCCAACTCTTTCAGAGACTGCTTGAAAACATTTGACATGAAATTACTTCCTCGGTCTGACTGTACCTCCTTGGGCAGACCAAACTTTGTGAAGAACCCTAGCATTTCCTTAACCACGTTCTTTGCTGAGATATTTCTAAGTGGAATGGCTTCAGGATAACGAGTAGCCATATCAATCAGGGTCAACACATAAGAAAATCCTGAAGAAGTCTTAGGAAGAGGGCCCACAATATCCACCAACACACGGGTGAATGGCGCCTCAAAAGGAGGAATGGGAACTAGAGGTGCAACCTTTTCGGTCTGATTACACTTCCCCACAACTTGACAGGTGTGACAAGACTTCCAATACCAGGAAACATCCCTGAAGATACCTGGCCAGTAGAAGTGTTTCAAAATGCGTGCCACAGTCTTCCTCACTCCAAGGTGTCCTGCCAAACTGGAATCATGAGCCACTCTAATGATATCCTGCCTACAAACACGAGGGATGACAACTTGATGTACAACCTCCCATTCACAGTCGGCTGATGCTGTTGGGGGTCTCCACTTCCTCATAAGTACTCCTGACTTTATATAATAACAAGTAGAAGCACCGGCTGACTCTTCTTCACTGTAAGCAGAGTTAGCTAGACCTTTCAACTCAGGGTCAGCAACCTGCAACTCAACCAACTCTTGACGAGACAAATTATCAACACTACGGGGTACTGCCTCATCTGGTGAGTGGTCCAAATTAGCAAGAAAAGTGTCAGCTAGGATAACATCATCATCATCATTATCCTCTAAATCACCAGTAACTTTAGACTTAGCCCTAGTGACAGCACATGCAGGGAACACATCAGGGACATCACAATCCTGGGATGCAGCCACTGGCTCACTAGACAACTGAGGAGCTGGACACACTTGACTTCCACCAATATCATTTCCAAGTAAGAAAGTTACACCTGACATTGGGAGTGTCTCAACCAACCCAACCATAACGGAACCATTAACAAAACCAGACTCTAAATTCACTCTGCACAGAGGGACAGAGAAGTAATTATTCCCTACACCTTGTAAAATTACAGTTTCATCAGAGGAATTAACATTAGAGCCTAGAACACTGGTCAGCATAAGGGATTGGCAAGCACCTGTATCACGATATATTTTAACTGATTTCCTGTCATTACTGTCCAGAGGACTGACAAAACCATCAGACAGGAAATTAGCACATGAACTCTTGAGAGTGTCACCCACGTTACTGCTCAAAAGAGGAGCTCCATCATGAGAATTTAAGTTACCCCTCAAAGCAGGTTCAGTTAACTCAGTTAAAGAATTCTGGGAACTCTCAAGAGTGGACACTAGACCAATTGACTGAATATTTAAAGACTCCTTTTTGTTCACATCACGCTGTCTCCTGAAACATTTCTCCGTAGTATGACCAAGCTTACTACAATAAGTACATTTACTTTTCTGAAATCTAGAGGTAAAGCTGGTATTTACTTCCTGAGAAACATCATCTTTATTCTCTTTCCTGTTACCTGTACTCTGAGTAGATGCAACGTACTTACTCTCAGCTTTCCTTTTTTCTTTAGAATATCTCTTGTGAGTGAGAACATATTCATCAGCTAAAACTGCAGCATCAGACAAATTATCTATTCTTCTCTCATCAAGATATAGGCTTACATCTTTATAAATACACCTCTTGAAGTCCTCCAGCAAAATCATCTGCTTAAATTTTCCAAAATCAGAATCCACATTCTTAGAATTTAACCACTGCTCTAACAGATCTTCTTTGATTTTTGCATACTCAACATGGGATTGCTTATCTTGCTTATAAGTTGTCCTAAATTTTACTCTATAGGCTTCAGGAACAAGCTCATAGGCCTTAAGAATCAAGCTCTTAACTACATCATAATTATCAGATTGATCCTGAGGCAAAGATGCATAAGTTACTTGAGCTTTACCGGTGAGAACAGTTTGATGGAGTACTGGCCAATACTCCTTGGGCCAATTAAAACCTGTAGCTACCCTCTCAAACAACTGAAAATACTTTGTTAAATCAGATTCATTAAAAGGAGGGACAAGTTTAACATTTTTAGCCACATCAAAATCATCAGAGCTAGATGATCCAGTTCCACCTTGTTTCATGCGATACTCATGGTCTGCCTGAATCCTAGCAATTTCAACTTGTGCCTCAGCCTCCTTAGAACGGGCCTGAAATTCAGCCTCCTTAGCACGTGCTTGAAATTCAGCTTCCTTCATACGAACCTCCTGCAGGGCTAGCTGTAACTTAGCTAATTCAATCTGCGTTTGCTCATTTGGAGGAGTTACATTAAACAAGCTTTCATTAATCATGTCAACAATTTGATCTTTAGAATGATGAGAGCGAACAGCAATTCCCAATTGTTGAGCAACAAGCTTAAGTTCATTCTTTGTTCTGTTTTCTACATCACACACTGTTTGCACATTTGACAAAAAATCTTTGGCTTCATCAAGCATAGTAATAGTAGACATCATGAATAAATCACAGTCACAAAATATCAAGCAATATCCTTATGATAATATCCTGAATATCCTGATAAGAGGTCACCAAATTTATGTTACGGAACAGAGAAAGATAATGTACACTTTAAGTGAGAATACTAAGAGTCACTACTGTCCCGTAAAGTTCCAGGTTCAAAACAAAAGAGTTAGGTAAAATTACAAGTTAAAGTTTAATGCTCAAACTAACAACAAAACATTCAGGACTCATAAGGATAATGTAATGGCAAAAAAACAGGTTAAATATATGGTTAACTGCAATAGCCTCTATTAAGACGAAATTAGCATAAGTAAATTTACCTAAGTCAGCCCTGATAAAATGAAAATACACTGGGTAATGCTCAGTTAATGCAAGATAAATTATTACAGATACAAACTATTATGAACAATGGCTGACAATAAGAACCCTACATGAATTACAAAAACTTTACTAGGCCTACAAATCAACACCTTATGCTACACAGTACAAGAAAAAATGCAATAACAGTTATACTCAAATTACACAGCTGCTAGATGGTTGGAGACTTCCTGAGCACTCACAATAATAACTGTACAGGGGAGGACAGAGATGTGAACAAAATGAGGAGTAGATCTAAGTGGCAATTAATGCAGAGACTGAGCTCATTATATAGGGGCCGGCAGAGCTTGATACAACTTGTAAGAAGGACGCGCAAATGAAGCCATGGGGACAAAGAGTTGACAATCCCGCTCTGAACAACAGAAAGAACGACTTACTCTACTATAATGGTAGAAGGGGGGAGTGAGGTAGAACACGCTCGTGATCAAACATGCAGCATACTGTGCGTTAAAATTACACAAAGGATGAGGAAATCATAGGGTATGTAACAATATATATATATATATATATATATATATATATATATATATATATATATATATATATATATAGTTACGGAACAGAGAAAGATAACGTACACTTTAAGTGAGAATACTAAAAATCACTACTGTCCCGTAAAGTTCCAGGTTCAAAACAAGAGTTAGGTAAAATTACAAGTTAAAGTTTAATGCTCAAACTAACAACAAAACATTCAGGACTCATAAGGATAATGTAATGGCAAAAAAACAGGTTAAATATATGGTTAACTGCAATAGCCTCTATTAACACGAAATTAGCAAGAGTAAATTTACCTAAGTCAGCCCTGATAAAATGAAAATACACTTGGTAATGCTCAGTTAATGCAAGATAAATTATTACAGATACAAACTATTATGAACAATGGCTAACAATAAGAACCTTACATGAATTACAAAATCTTACTAGGCCTACAAATTAACAACTTATGCTATACAGTACAAGAACAAAATGCAATAACACTTCTACTCAAATTACACAGCTGCTAGATGGTTGGAGACTTCCTGAGCACTCACAATAATAACTGTACAGGGGAGGACAGAGATGTGAAGAAAATGAGGAGTAGATCTAAGTGGCAATTAATGTAGAGACTGAACTTATTATATAGGGGCCGGCAGAGCTTGATACAACTTGTAAGAAGGACGCGCAAAAGAAGCCATGGGGACAAAGAGTTGACAATCCCGCTCTGAACAACCTCTGAACAACAGAAAGAGCGACTTACTCCACTATAACGGTAGAAGGGGGGGAGTGAGGTAGAACACGCCCGTGATGAAACAGGCAGCACACTGTACGTTAGAATTACACAAAGGATGATGAAATCATAGGCTATGTAACACCTCCCCACAAAGAAAAAAGAAATTTACAAAGGAAATTTCTTATTACTCTAAAACAATCTGTCTAAGGTCTAGATAAGCAATCTGCAATAACATTTTCTTTCCCCTTGACATGTTGTATGTCTAATGAATACTCCTGAAGTAGACTCCATCTTGTCAATCTCTGATTTTTATCTTTAAACTTACTAAGGAATTTCAGTGGGTTATGATCGGTATAAATGACTATGGGGTCAAAACCAGAACACAAATAAAATGAAAAATGCTGTAAACCCAAAATCAAGGCCAAAAGCTCTTTCTCAATAGTTGAGTAGTTCTTTTGAGGTGGAGTGAACTTCTTACTGTAATAAGATACAGGGTGTTCAATACCCTGATCATCCTCTTGCAGCAAAACAGCCCCAGCTCCTGTATCACTTGCGTCAACAGCCATCTTAAAAGGCTTAGCAAAATTTGGAGTAGCGAGCACTGGCTGACTTAATAGGATAGCTTTAAGTTTGCTGAAAGACGATTCACAGTTATCGGTCCAGACAAATTTAACTCCCTTTTTCAGTAGGTCTGTAAGTGGTGATACAAGAATTGAAAAGTTAAGAACAAATCTCCTGTAATAACCTACCATTCCCAAAAATCTTTGTAGCTCTTTCCTACTTTTAGGTCTGGGAAGATCACTTATAACCTGAACCTTAGCTGCTGGTGGTGCAACATGTTCATCACCAATTACGTACCCAA
Organism: Coenobita brevimanus; assembly: GCF_032717465.1. Classification (NCBI taxonomy): domain Eukaryota; kingdom Metazoa; phylum Arthropoda; class Malacostraca; order Decapoda; family Coenobitidae; genus Coenobita; species Coenobita brevimanus. The sequence goes on from NC_137044.1 coordinate 21,034,185, forward strand.
GGTACTGAACTTTGGCTTGACCAAACTCACGCTTTGATAAATTAGCTACAAGATTAGCCTGAACCAAAAGCTCAAGAAATTTACTGACATGGCATAGGTGATCTTTCCAGTTGTCATTGAAGATTAATACATCATCAATATAAACAAGACACCCTGCCAAACCCTCTGTTACAACATTCATGAGCTTCTGAAATGTGGCTGGTGCATTCTTCATACCATATGGCATTACAGAACATGCAAAAGTCTTTCCTAATGTTACAAAACATGAGATCTCCCTAGCACGTTCAGTCATAGGTACTTGCCAGTATCCCTTTAACAAATCAAACTTACTTATGTACCTAGCCTTTCTGATCTTGTCTATGCAATCTTCCACGCGAGGGAGAGGGTAAGTGTCTGTTTTGGTTATCTGATTAACACGTCTGTAGTCGATGCAAAGCTGCTGTGACCCACTGGCTTAGGGACTAGAGTGACTGGAGAACTCCAGTCGCTCTGACAGGGCTCAATCATCTTGTGGTCCAACAGGTAGCCAAGCTCCTTCTGGATGAGAGGAACTTTAATTGGGTTCACACGGTAAGGAGGCAATTTAATTGGCTTTGCGTCTCCAACATCGACATCATGCATCAACACAGTGGTTCTTCCTGGAGTGGCACGGAACACTTGCGGGTACTCCTGCAGTAATGCCGAAAACTCCTGCCTTTCCTCGGGAGGTAGATGAGAAAGCTTAGTCTGGAGATCATTCATGATATCAGGATTCTTCCCCAGACTATCACTCAGGCTCATGCTGCATGGGAGAACTTCACTTGCAGACCCTTGTGGAACAGCTACAGTGCAGACTGGATTATTTTCGTCCCGCCTGTGATATAACTTTAGCATGTTGATGTGACAAAGTTGCTTGTTCTTTCTATGATCTGGTGTGGCGATGACATAGTTGACATCACTGAGTTTCTTCTCCACGAAATAAGGACCACTAAACTTGGCTTGAAGAGGTTGCCCATGAACCGGTAGCAGAATCAAAACCTGATCTCCTGGCTGAAAGTGGCGTAACCTGGACTTCTTATCATACCAAGTCTTCATCTTCTCCTGAGCAGCTCCTAAATTCTCTCTCGCCAGCTGTAAAGCAATGGACAGCCGTTCTTTGAACTTCATCACATACTCCAGCAGGTTGACGTCATCTTCCTCCGACAGCCAGCATTCCTTGAGTAGCTTAAGGGGTCCTCTTACTTCATGGCCAAACAATAGTTCAAAAGGTGAGAAGCCCAGTGATTCATTTGGAGATTCTCTTCCGGCAAACACAACGAATGGAAGACCTTTATCCCAGTCTTTCTGATGTTCCAAACAATATTTCTTGAGCATCGATTTGAGTGTTTGATGATATCTCTCCAACGCTCCTTGGGTCTGGGGATGGTAAGCTGAAGACGTGATCTGGGTGATGCCCAACTCTTTCAGAGACTGCTTGAAAACATTTGACATGAAATTACTTCCTCGGTCTGACTGTACCTCCTTGGGTAGACCAAACTTGGTGAAGAACCCTAGCATTTCCTTAACCACGTTCTTTGCTGAGATATTTCTAAGTGGAATGGCTTCAGGATAACGAGTAGCCATATCAAACAGGGTCAACACATAAGAAAATCCTGAAGAAGTCTTAGGAAGAGGGCCCACAATATCCACCAACACTCGGGTGAATGGCGCCTCAAAAGGAGGAATGGGAACTAGAGGTGCAACCTTTTCGGTCTGCTTACACTTCCCCACAACTTGACAGGTGTGACAAGACTTCCAATACCAGGAAAGATCCCTGAAGATACCTGGCCAGTAGAAGTGTTTTAAAATGCGTGCCACAGTCTTCCTCACTCCAAGGTGTCCTGCCAAACTGGAATCATGAGCCACTCTAATGATATCCTGCCTACAAACACGAGGGATGACAACTTGATGTACAACCTCCCATTCACAGTCGGCTGATGCTGTTGGGGGTCTCCACTTCCTCATTAGTACTCCTGACTTTATATAATAACAAGTAGAAGCACCGGCTGACTCTTCTTCACTGTAAGCAGAGTTAGCTAGACCTTTCAACTCAGGGTCAGCAACCTGCAACTCAACCAACTCTTGACGAGACAAATTATCAACACTACGGGGTACTGCCTCATCTGGTGAGTGGTCCAAATTAGCAATAAAAGTGTCTGCTAGGATAACATCATCATCATCATTATCCTCTAAATCACCAGTAACTTTAGACTTAGCCCTAGTGACAGCACATGCAGGGAACACATCAGGGACATCACAATCCTGGGACGCAGCCACTGGCTCACTAGACAACTGAGGAGCTGGACACACTTGACTTCCACCAATATCATTTCCAAGTAAGAAAGTTACACCTGGCATTGTGAGTGTCTCAACCAACCCAACCATAACGGAACCATTAACAAAACCAGACTCTAAATTCACTCTGCACAGAGGGACAGAGAAGTAATTATTCCCTACACCTTGTAGGATTACAGTTTCATCAGAGGAATTAACATTAGAGCCTAGAACACTGGTCAGCTTAAGGGATTGGCAAGCACCTGTATCACGATATATTTTAACTGATTTCCTGTCATTACTGTCCAGAGGACTGACAAAACCATCAGACAGGAAATTAGCACATGAACTCTTGAGAGTGTCACCCACGTTACTGCTCAAAAGAGGAGCTCCATCATGAGAATTTAAGTTACCCCTCAAAGCAGGTTCAGTTAACTCAGTTAAAGAATTCTGGGAACTCTCAAGGGTGGACACTAGACCAATTGACTGAATATTTAAAGACTCCTTTTTGTTCACATCACGCTGTCTCCTGAAACATCTCTCCGTAGTATGACCAAGCTTACTACAATAAGTACATTTACTTTTCTGAAATCTAGAGGTGAAGCTGGTATTTACTTCCTGAGAGACATCATCTTTATTCTCTTTCCTGTTACCTGTACTCTGAGTAGAGGCAACGTACTTACTCTCAGCTTTCCTTTTTTCTTTAGAATATCTCTTGTTAGTGAGAACATATTCATCAGCTAAAACTGCAGCATCAGACAAATTATCTATTCTTCTCTCATCAAGATATAGGCTTACATCTTTACTAATACACCTTTTGAAGTCCTCCAGCAAAATCATCCGCTTAAATTTGTCAAAATCAGAATCCACATTCTTAGAATTTAACCACTGCTCTAACAGATCTTCTTTGATTTTTGCATACTCAACATGGGATTGCTTATCTTGCTTATAAGTTGTCCTAAATTTTACTCTAAAGGCTTCAGGAACAAGTTCATAGGCCTTAAGAATCAAGCACTTAACTACATCATAATTATCAGATTGATCCTGACGCAAAGATGCATAACTTACTTGAGCTTTACCGGTGAGAACAGTTTGAAGAAGGAGTGGCCAATACTTTTTAGGCCAATTAAAACCTGTAGCTACCCTCTCAAACAACTGAAAATACTTTGTTATATCAGATTCATTAAAAGGAGGGACAAGTTTAACATTTTTAGCCACATCAAAATCATCAGAGCTAGATGATCTAGTTCCACCTTGTTTCATGCGATACTCATGGTCTGCCTGAATCCTAGCAATTTCAACTTGTGCCTCAGCCTCCTTAGAACGAGCCTGAAATTCAGCCTCCTTAGCACGTGCTTGAAATTCAGCTTCCTTCACACGAACCTCCTGCAGGGCTAGCTGTAACTTAGCTATTTCAATCTGCGTTTGCTCATTTGGAGGAGTTACATTAAACAAGCTTTTATTAATCATGCCAACAATTTGATCTTTAGAATGATGAGAGCGAACAGCAATTCCCAATTGTTGAGCAACAAGCTTAAGTTCATTCTTTGTTCTGTTTTCTACATCACACACTGTTTGCACATTTGACAAAAAATCTTTGGCTTCATCAAGCGTAGTAATAGTAGACATCATGAATAAATCACAGTCACAAAATATCAAGCAATATCCTTATGATAATATCCTGAATATCCTGATAAGAGGTCGGCAAATTTATGTTATGGAACAGAGAAAGATAATGTACACTTTAAGTGAGAATACTAAAAATCACTACTGTCCCGTAAAGTTCCAGGTTCAAAACTAAAGAGTTAGGTAAAATTAGAAGTTAAAGTTTAATACTGAAACTAACAACAAAACATTCAGGACTCATAAGGATAATGTAATGGCAAAAAAAACAGGTTAAATATATGGTTAACTGCAATAGCCTCTATTAACACGAAATTAGCGAGAGTAAATTTACCTAAGTCAGCCCTGATAAAATGAAAATACACTGGGTAATGCTCAGTTAATGCAAGATAAATTATTACAGATACAAACTGTTATGAATGATGGCTAACAATAAGAACCTTACATGAATTACAAAAACCTCACTAGGCCTACAAATTAACAACTTATGCTATACAGTACAAGAACAAAATGCAGTAACACTTATACTCAAATTACACAGCTGCTAGATGGTTGGAGACTTCCTGTGCACTCACAATAATAACTGTACAGGGGAGGACAGAGATGTGAACAAAATGAGGAGTAGATCTAAGTGGCAATTAATGTAGAGACTGAGCTCATTATATAGGGGCCGGCAGAGCTTGATACAACTTGTAAGAAGGACGCGCAAAAGAAGCCATGGGGACAAAGAGTTGACAATCCCGCTCTGAAGAACAGAAAGAACGACTTACTCTACTATAACGGTAGAAGGTGGGGAGTGAGGTAGAACACGCTCGTGATCAAACAGGCAGCACACTGTACGTTAGAATTACACAAAGGATGATGAAATCATAGGCTATGTAACAATATATATATATATATATATATATATATATATATATATATATATATATATATATAAATATAAATAAATATATATATATATATATATATATATATATATATATATATATATATATATACATATATACATATATATATATATATATATATATATATATATATATATATATATATATATATATATATATATATATATATATTGTTACGGAACAGAGAAAGATAATGTACACTTTAAGTGAGAATACTAAAAATCACTACTGTCCCGTAAAGTTCCAGGTTCAAAACAAAGAGTTAGGTAAAATTACAAGTCAAAGTTTAATGCTTAAACTAACAACAAAACATTCAGGACTCATACTGCATGGGAGAGCTTCACTTGCAGACTCGGGTGGAACAGCTACAGTGCAGACTGGATTATTTTCGTCCCGCCTGTGATATAACTTTAGCATGTTGATGTGACATAGTTGCTTGCTCTTTCTACGATCTGGCGTGACGATGACATAGTTGACATCACTGAGTTTCTTCTCCACGAAATAAGGGCCACTAAACTTGGCTTGAAGAGGTTGCCCATGAACTGGTAGCAGAATCAAAACCTGATCTCCTGGCTGAAAGTGGCGTAACCTGGACTTCTTATCATACCAAGTCTTCATCTTCTCCTGAGCAGCTCCTAAATTCTCTCTCGCTAGCTGTAAAGCAGTGGACAGCCGTTCTTTGAACTTCATCACATACTCCAGCAGGTTGATGTCATCTTCCTCCGACAGCCAGCATTCCTTGAGTAACTTAAGGGGTCCTCTTACTTCATGGCCAAACAGTAGTTCAAAAGGTGAGAAGCCCAGTGATTCATTTGGAGATTCTCTTGCAGCAAACACAACGAATGGAAGACCTTTATCCCAGTCTTTCTGATGTTCCGAACAGTATTTCTTGAGCATCGATTTGAGTGTTTGATGATATCTCTCCAACGCTCCTTGGGTCTGGGGATGGTAAGCTGAAGACGTGATCTGGGTGATGCCCAACTCTTTCAGAGACTGCTTGAAAACATTTGACATGAAATTACTTCCCCGGTCTGACTGTACCTCCTTGGGCAGACCAAACTTTGTGAAGAACCCTAGCATTTCCTTAACCACGTTCTTTGCTGAGATGTTTCTAAGTGGAATGGCTTCAGGATAACGAGTAGCCATATCAATCATGGTCAACACATAAGAAAATCCTGAAGAAGTCTTAGGAAGAGGGCCCACAATATCCACCAACACACGGGTGAAAGGCGCCTCAAAAGGAGGAATGGGAACTAGAGGTGCAACCTTTTCGGTCTGATTACACTTTCCCACAACTTGACAGGTGTGACAAGACTTACAATACCAGGAAACATCCCTGAAGATACCTGGCCAGTAGAAGTGTTTCAAAATGCGTGCCACAGTCTTCCTCACTCCAAGGTGTCCTGCCAAACTGGAATCATGAGCCACTCGAATGATATCCTGCCTACAAACACGAGGGATGACAACTTGATGTACAACCTCCCATTCACAGTCGGCTGATGCTGTTGGGGGTCTCCACTTCCTCATAAGTACTCCTGACTTTACATAATAACAAGTAGAAGCACCGGCTGACTCTTCTTCACTGTAAGCAGAGTTAGCTAGACCTTTCAACTCAGGGTCAGCAACCTGCAACTCAACCAACTCTTGACGAGACAAATTATCAACACTACGGGGTACTGCCTCATCTGGTGAGTGGTCCAAATTAGCAAGAAAAGTGTCAGCTAGGATAACATCATCATCATCATTATCCTCTAAATCACCAGTAACTTTAGACTTAGCCCTAGTGACAGCACATGCAGGGAACACATCAGGGACATCACAATCCCGGGACACAGCCACTGGCTCACTAGACAACTGAGGAGCTGGACACACTTGACTTCCACCAATATCATTTCCAAGTAAGAAAGTTACACCTGACATTGGGAGTGTCTCAACCAACCCAACCATAACAGAACCATTAACAAAACCAGACTCTAAATTCACTCTGCACAGAGGAACAGAGAAGTAATTATTCCCTACACCTTGTAAGATTACAGTTTCATCAGAGGAATTAAAATTAGAGCCTAGAACACTGGTCAGCATAAGGGATTGGCAAGCACCTGTATCACGATATATTTGAACTGATTTCCTGTCATTACTGTCCAGAGGACTGACAAAACCATCAGACAGGAAATTAGCACATGAACTCTTGAGAGTGTCACCCACGTTACTGCTCAAAAGAGGAGCTCCATCATGAGAATTTAAGTTACCCCTCAAAGCAGGTTCAGTTAACTCAGTTAAAGAATTCTGGGAACTCTCAAGAGTGGACACTAGACCAATTGACTGAATATTTAAAGACTCCTTTTTGTTCACATCACGCTGTCTCCTGAAACATCTCTCCGTAGTATGACCAAGCTTACTACAATAAGTACATTTACTTTTCTGAAATCTAGAGGTGAAGCTGGTATTTACTTCCTGAGAAACATCATCTTTATTCTCTTTCCTGTTACCTGTACTCTGAGTAGAGGCAACGTACTTACTCTCAGCTTTCCCTTTTTCTCTAGAATATCTCTTGTGAGTGAGAACACACTCATCAGCTAAAACTGCAGCATCAGACAAATTATCTATTCTTTTCTCATCAAGATATAGGCTTACATCTTTATAAATACACCTTTTGAAGTCCTCCAGCAAAATCATCTGCTTAAATTTATCAAAATCAGAATCCACATTCTTAGAATTTAATCACTGCTCTAACAGATCTTCTTTGATTTTTGCATACTCAACATGGGATTGCTTATCTTGCTTATAAGTTGTCCTAAATTTTACTCTATAAGCTTCAGGAACAAGCTCATAGGCCTTAAGAATCAAGCTCTTAACTACATCATAATTATCAGACTGATCCTGAGGCAAAGATGCATAAGTTACTTGAGCTTTACCGGTGAGAACAGTTTGAAGGAGTACTGGCCAATACTCCTTAGGCCAATTAAAACCTGTAGCTACCCTCTCAAACAACTGAAAATACTTTGTTAAATCAGATTCATTAAAAGGAGGGACAAGTTTAACATTTTTAGCCACATCAAAATCATCAGAGCTAGATGATACAGTTCCACCTTGTTTCATGCGATACTCATGGTCTGCCTGAATCCTGGCAAGTTCAATTTGTGCCTGAGCCTGTACCTGTGCCTCTTCAATACTAGCATTTGCTTCCTTAACACGAGACTCCGCCTCCTTAGCCTTAGCCTCCTGCAGAGCTAGCTGTAACTTAGCTAATTCAATCTGCGTTTGCTCATTTGGAGGAGTTACATTAAACAAGCTTTTATTAATCATGCCAACAATTTGATCTTTAGAATGATGAGAGTGAGCTGCAATTCCCAATTGTTGAGCAACAAGCTTAAGTTCATTCTTTGTTCTGTTTTCTATATCACACACTGTTTGCACATTTGACAAAAAATCTTTGGCTTCATTAAGTGTAGTAATAGTAGACATAATTAATAAGAAACAGTCACAAAATATCAAGCAATATCCTTATGATAATATCCTGAATATCCTGGCGAGGTCGCCAAATTTATGTTACGGAACAGAGAAAGATAATGTACACATTAAGTGAGAATACTAAGAGTCACTACTGTCCCGTAAAGTTCCAGGTTCAAAACAAAAGAGTTAGGTAAAATTACAAGTTAAAGTTTAATGCTTAAACTAACAACAAAACATTCAGAACTCATAAGGATAATGTAATGGCAAAAAAACAGGTTAAATATATGGTTAACTGCAATAGCCTCTATTAACACGAAATTAGCAAGAGTAAATTTATCTAAGTCAGCCCTGATAAAATGAGATACCAGATAATACTCAGTGAATGCCAGATAAATAATTACAGATACAAACTATTATAAAAAATGACTGACATAAAGAACCCTACATGAATTACAAAAACTTCACTAGGCCTACAAATTAAACTTATGCTATACAGTACAAGAAAAAATGCAACAACAGTTATACTCAAATTACACACAGCTGCTAGATGGTTGGAGATTTCTTGAGCACTCACAATAATAATATCTGTACAGGGGAGGACAGAGATGTGAACAAAATGAGGAGCAGATCTAAGTGGCAATGATGCAGAGACTGAGCTCATTATATAGGGGCCGGCAGAGCTTGATACAACTTGTAATAAGGACGCGCAAATGAAGCCATGGGGACAAAGAGATGACAATCCCGCACTGAATAACAGAAATGTCGACTTACTCTACTATAACGGTAGAAGGGGGGGACTGAGGCAGAACACGTTCGTGATCAAACATGCAGCAACTGTGCGTTAAAATTACACAAAGGATGATGAAATCATAGGCTATGTAACAATATATATATATATGTATTTGTGTATATATATATATATATATATATATATATATATATATATATATACACACACACACACACACATATATATATATATAATCATCATCATGAGCCGTTTGAGTATCCACTTCAGGACCGGCCTATCCCAACCGAAGTTCGGATGATACAGCCAATGTATCTCTACCAAGTGGCTTAGGCTGTCTGGTAAATATATATATATATATATATATATATATATATATATATATATATATATATATATATATATATATATATATATATATATATATATATATATATATATATATATATATATATATATATATATTTTTCCCCTGTTTTGTCACACTGAGTTATGAGAAACACAGGCTACCTACAAATCATATTTGAAAAAAAAAAAGCCAAACTCTACGGAATTGAGTCACTGCGTTTCACAGAGACAATCCATATTAAATTTAAAAAGTTGAAGATAATTATCAAAACTCCAGGGAATTCCATCACCGCATGTCACAGAAAGCCAATCCATATCAAATGACACAATAGGATTCTGGGGCGGAATGCTAATCGCCCGCTAAAATATGTTGTTGACTAAGGTACAATTTACCCATAAACCAAATCTGAAGAAAATTAGCAAAGCTCTGCAGGATTGTCACTGCGTTTCACAAAAAGCTAGTCCATATTAAAAAAAATTCGTCCACAACTTGCTGAAATATTTTGGGAACAAAATCATGCAGACAGACAGGCAGTCAGGCAGACAGGCAGACAGACAGACTGACAGACAGACAGACAGACAGACAGACAGACACACACAGACACACACGCACACACACACACACACACACACACACACACACACACACACACACACACACACACACACACACACACACACACACACACACACACACACACACACACACACACACACACACACACACACACACACACACACACACACCGACAAAAACTATATTTCGTCTCCATGCAAAATGTGGGCGATAAAAACATAACGTAACGTAATGTAACGTAACTGTCTAAGCCACTGTAGTCTAACATGAGGTACATAAACCAAACCTTCCCCTAGCCTAGCCTAGCCTAACCTAACGTAAGTAAGCGTAACCGAATGTAACGCTACGCCTGGCCCTCATTAATATTCACCCAGTAATCACGGTCACCTCATTAATCACGCTCACCTGCCTCATTACCTGAACAGCCAGTAATTAGCTGATTGCCGGTTAAACTGCTATTTTTTGGCCGTCAGTCCCTGCGATCCGGCCACCCCAGAGACCACGACACAATCTGCCCTTGATTGCCCCTGGATGAGCATGGGGTAATGGATGTGGGGAATGGGGGAGCGATGGGGAAGTAGGGAAAGGGAAGGGGAGGGATAAGAGTAGGAAGGCAGTGGGGGATAGTGGTGGAAAGGAGCGGAGAAAAAAGGGGTAATGGTGAGTGGAGTTGGAAAGTGGGAGGGATTGGTGAGGGAGTGGAAGAGAAGCGAAGGGGAGCACAGCAGAGGGTGAATTAGTGAACAGAAGTGAGGGAGGGTGAGCCGGAGAAGAATGTGAGAGTATGCAGTGTCGGGGTGAGGAAGAGGTGGTGAGGTGGGGAAAAGGTGGTGCTAAAGAGTGACGACGAGGAATGGGGATGTTGGTGTGGGAGCGGGGAAAGGCGAGATGCGTGTAGGTGGGGTGAGAGGGATGTAGGTGGGTTTGGAGGGGTGAAGGTGTGGATAGGATGGATGTGAGGTTTCCTTGTGAGGTGAGAGGTAGGAAAAGATGCGAGAGCAGGAGGAACGGGTGGTGGGAATGGGAGAGGAGATGGGGAAGAAAAGCGTAGGTGGGGAAGATGAGCAACTGGCTGAAGAAGAAAGAGGTGGGAAATGGTCAGAAAAAAGGAAGACGCTGGAGAGAGAGAGAGAGAGAGAGAGAGAGAGAGAGAGAGAGATTGGGGTCAGGAATGGATGTAAACCCCCATCTAGCGTTCTGATTATGGTACTTCATAATCTTGATATAATCGGTTTCACGCGTTTAGACAGAGACTTACTTCGTCCATGAAGATGTTTGATTTTGTGATCCACCCATTAATTTTCGGCTAATGTTCCCGTAGTCTATGAGGCTTCCTAGCACCTCTTCCTTGGCGATAAATTTTTGCACATTTTTCTCTATTTATCTATAATCAGGCGCATTAATCCCGTAAGGGATGACCACAGACAAATTGACTCCACGTCACCCTATCCTCTGTCATTTGTTTGCCCTTTGTCCAGTTCTCTCCCTCCCCTCTGGATAACTTTGCATCTCATCTCCCCATCTAATCCTCGGTTTCCTCTTCCCCCTTCTGCTTCCACTTCGCTCACATAGATTCTTTTTGTCAATTCGTCATTCTCCATCCTCCCCACATGGGAAAAACCATCTCAGAGTATTTTCCCTAAAACTTTCAGTCGCATCCAGATCAACACCACGACCCTCCTTCACCTCCCCATTTGTCTGTCTGTTTTCTATGTAATTTCACATACTCGAGTAGCTCATTTCCACTGTTCTCTGTCTTGACCTGTGTCCTTTTAATAGGTTCTATTATATCTATATGTTAGAGTAGGGATCACAACACTGTAATGCAGTGAACTTTTTACTTTCATATTCACTTCATTTTTTTTTTTTTTTATCACAGCTTTCAGTGACCCAGAAACCTTTCGTTTGTGTTTTACCCTTTCATGCACTTCATTCTCCAAACTTCCATTCTTACTCATCACAAAACCTAAATACTTAAGGCCTTCTCATTGACCATTGCCTGCCTATCCAACCTCACCAAATTGTGACTTCAATTCTCTCATGGATCATAGCCTAACTTTCATCTTAACTACATATTAAATTGTTGTTTCTGATGCACACACCAAAACCCATTAACTGAGGCTTGTAGTTCCCAGTCGTCTTCATTAAACAAAACTGAATCATCAAGTTAACAGTACAGGCAGTTATAAGGTGTCCCATGTTTTTTTTTTTTTACGTGTCCGACTCTGGGCAAAGGCTCAGGCCTATTTCTTGGGGGCAGTGGCCCATCCCAAGGCCCAGTAGTCCTCCTACACCTCCACATGTCACCACTTCGGCGCTAACACCCACCTTCCATATTGAATACATGCTAGGGCTGTCTCATACAGGACTGGTGTATTGGTATTAGCGGGAGTACTTTTATGACATGTCAGCGGGTCATCTGGTAGATCAGGAAAGTCCAATAACACTCGTTTGATGACGGTATGATCAATTTGACGACACGAGTGACAGATCCTCTCTTCCAGGTGCTGCAAACCAGTAATCTTCTCGGAATAAACTAAGGCTTTTAAGTGACCCAGCAGGTAAAAGTCAAGTGGTGTCAGGTCTAGGCTTCGTGGAAGCGCTCAACACTCACTCGGCGACCTATCCAGTGTCTTATCCAGTGTGCATTAATCCCCATGATGCCGGACTAACGGGACACCCTGCAGAACCCCCTCTCTATCATCAAGAAAACACTTCCACAGCCCTACCTTGTAATTATTTTATAGTCCTAAATAAGTACTGTACCTGTCAGTAAATCAGATAATCAACAGATATCTATCTGTCTGTCAATATGTATTTTTAAAAATAACAGAACACAGGAAGAAAAAAAGATGAATAAAAAAATATAATCAATACACCAGATTACTGATGTCCTCCATTGATTAAAAAACCCTATAACAGTTGGTCTTGAACAGCTGTAGGTTGAAGTCTAGGGGGTAACAACTCTGGGGAAGCGAGTTCCAAAGAGATGCAGTTCGGGGAATAAAAGATTTCTGATAGGCGGAAGCTCTGCAACATGGCAGTGTGACATTCCAGTCATGAGCGCTACCAGATGCCCGTGTAGGACAGGGGAAGGCATGCAGAGGTGGCACAGTGGGTGC